>NW_012138525.1:2817608-2849421 GCF_000956105.1 Propithecus coquereli | reverse complement strand
TTTTTAGTTGTCCGATTAATTTCTTTCTATTTTTTTAGTACAGACGGGGTCTCGCTCTTGCTCAGGCTGGTCTCGAACTCCTGAGCTCAAACAATCCGCCCACCTTGGCCTCCCAGAGCGCTAGGATTACAGGCGTGGGCCACCATGCCCAGCCCTAGACTCATTTTTATGGTGGCAATTCTCTCAAACCATTTTGTCGCAATGACAGATTCCACTTGCCGGGTAATTCGTGTGTCTGGGTGTCCGTGGCCGTCCTCTAGGCAAGGCCAAGGCCCAGCGCCCGAGCAGCCCTTCTGGGCTAGACCAGAGCCCATTGTTGCCCACCCCGGCCACTCCCTGGATGTCTCTGGAATAAATCGGCTGCTTGTTCTGTGCGTGTGTGTGAGTTAGCCAAGGAGAGGGACCTTCTCCGTGATCTGTTTTCTTAATCTTCCTGCCACTCAGAACTGCTATTTATATTTCACAACAGTAACTCATTACTTGCCCAAAACTGAGAAGAAACATCTTTATTCAATAAACATAATATACTGTTGCTGCTCTAAGCTTTTGCACAAATGCAAAACAGAGAGGAAGGCAATGGGGTTCCAGGGCCCGGGCGGTCAGTGCAGAACCCCCTGACAGGGTTTGCGGCCAGTGGCTCTACTGACACGTTATCCCTGGGGCAGCCTCCTGCCTTACTTAGTCACGGAATTTACTATACCCCCAGGTGCCTAGAATGACATTTCTAGAAAATGTCTAGCACATAGCAAGTGGGCACTAGTGTTGAATGAATAAAAGGGTCTTTTTAAAGGGTCTTAGCACCTTGAAAAAATGGAGTCTGCTGGGCCCTGCGAGGAGCCTTCTGTTACTGTCCCCATTTTAGTGACGATGAGACTGAGTTTCCAGGAGATGACAGAGGGTTGGTGAGCTGTGACTTGAACCCAGGCCTGTCTGGTCCCAGAGCTGGAGCGCTTGATCCCCATGCCATGTGGCCTCCCTGGCCAATATCTATTTGCTGGAACTCTATTAATTGGTGTGTCGGGACATCTGTGGTACAATGGAAATTGATGTCTGTCCAGATGACACTGGATCCTTCTACAGGAGGGCTTCTGCCCATGAGGGGAGGGGAGGGACCCGGAGCCTCCTGGGAGCATGTTCAATGGTGGGACCGGAATTTATATTGGGAAAAACAACCCCAAAACCTTGATTCCAATTTATAGTAAAAATTCAGCAAGTGGGGCAGGACAAAACTTCTGGGCTGACGGGGCGGTTAAGAAGCACGCGTTGTAATTTGTCAGCAACACTCAGGCACTGACATTGCAGAGCTTTGGTGGTGTGGATTTTATGGTACTGGGACTCCGTTCCTTTGGGAGTTGCTTTGTTTGTTGTGTGTCCTGAGCCAGTCTGTGCTTCCTAGAGAAGTGAGTGACTGGCTGGGCTGATTCTGGTTCTGCAGCCCTGGTGGGGAGCCGCAGCTGGGCCAGGCCAGACCGTTGGAAGTAATGGCTCCGAGCTCCCGCAGAGGCCAGCGGCTGCCGGCCTTTGCACCCAGGCAGGCCAGCTGCGGGGCCCTGGGAGCCTCTGCATGGTAATTCCAGCATCTCAGGGAAGAAGCTGCAGGTTCCTGGGTTTCCTGCGTGTGATCATAGGAGTTTGTTGGATGAAGGGTGCCTGGCAGCAGGCAGAGGCCAGCCTGGGGCTCTGAAGCACTGGGAGACACCCAGTTCCCCAGCTCCAGGCAGGAGAGACTGCTTCCCTGGCTGCTGGTGGTTTCTGGGGATGGTGTGTGATTCTCAGTTCTGGAAGGTTCTTCTTAATAGATTTTCTTGCTTAAAAATTTTGCTCTGTGTTGTGTGTGTATAGAATTAATATGTGTTCATTATTTTTTTAAATCAGAAGCATCATGATGACCCCATCATGCTGCTGTCCACAAACCTTGAATCAGCAGTCTTTAATAATCTCAAAATGACAAACCCTTCTAGGGAAAGACCTACAGAAAACCAGCGACAGTAGCTAGCATCCAGAGTGGGGAGAGTCATTCTCATTATATACCTTCGTACAGGTTCGCACCTCTGTTCATGTGGCTGCGTTGCTGTTTTAATTTTTAAATTATTAGTACATTAATTTTAGTACATTTAAAAATGTGTTAGTAAATAAATGACTTGCCCTTATACTGAAGCAGTTACCATGAAAGCTCTTATTCCAAAAATAATATTGCAAATAATCATTTTGAATAATAATATTCAAGATTTGTATAATCCAAAATGTTCTGGCTCCAATCTTCACTCATCATCACCACTATTATTATTGTTATTATATTTATTTATGTATAGTTAATGATAGGTGTTTTTACAATTAAAATTAGAGGGCTGGTGTTAACTTAGAATTAGCTTCCTAGACCTGGAGTCTGGAGGTGAAGATGAAGCTCAGGGCACTGTCAGGTGGGGGACTGCAGAGCCTCCCGTCCCCACATCTGTGCTAGAGGAGTGGGCTCCTCTCTCAGGGGACACGGAGCCAGGAAGCAGTGGCACTGGTGTGGGGCTGGTGTCCTTGGGGCTTTCAGGTCTAGCCCGCGCTCTCGCTGAACACTAAAGGCGAAGTTCCGGGGCTTTCACGGTGCCAGCGGCTCTCTGCCACACTGCAGGCTCACTGGGCACGCCCGCAGGGACTCAGTGTGCTAGAGAGTGCTGCCAGCTGCTCTGAGAGGTTGGCGAGCTGGGGGTGGGAGGATAATAACCAGCACTTCCACATCTCCACTACGCAAAGAGCTTTATGCATGTGGCCCCGCTGAACCTTGACAATCACTCAGTGAGGCCAGAGCAACGTGAGGAAACTGAGGCCCCGTGACATGAGGCAACTTGCCCAAGGCCGTTTGCTCAGCAGGTGGGTGCCCAGGTGGACCCTGACACATCTGACTCCAGGGCTGAGCCAGAGCCCTCTGCAGTACCAACTCCTGGAGGGGCGTGTTCAGACAGTTGGTGGGGGGTGCTGATTGTGGGACAACTACCGTGACATATAAATGTCTGGTTATCCCAGCACTCTGGGAGGCCGAGGCAGGAGGATCGCTGGAGCCCAGGAGTTGGAGGTTGCAGTGAGCTGTGATGATGCCACTGCACTCTACCTGGGGCAACGGAGTGAAACTCTGTCTCATTTTATTATAAATAAAATGTATAACCCAATAGTCTAAAATAAATAAATGGTTTCATTTGAGAATTGCAGCCATGTGGCAGGACAATGCCGGAGGTGACTTACAGCTCAGGGATCCTATTCCCCAAGCCCCTCGTTGGAGGAGACAAGCAGAGAGAGGCAAGGGGATTTGCCTGAGGTCACGCAGGGACCTGGTGACCAATGGCCCAGCTACACCACCTTGCAGAACAGCTTCCTTCGCAATTAATTTGTCAAAAATATTTTAGTTCCATCATCTGATTTTCTGAGGGGTTCACAAAACCTCTTTCTTCTCTGTCCCTTTTCCAGCAGGGGCCTCCACCTCTGACCCGCTGGCCTCCTGGACAGCGGCCGTGACTGTGAATGACCCCAGAGAAGCCACAGACTTTTCCTGTGGTGCCACATTCGAATCTGCCCACCTTCTCGGAGGCACTGCCTGATTTTCCTGGGTTCAGGGGCTGCACTTGGTTTTTCTGTGCGCACACCCTGTGAGTCCAGGTTGGTGTGGCACTGTCTGCTGGCTTCTTGTCACTTGCTGACCCTGAGGCTCACTGCGATATCCGTGGGCCGTGGGGTCGGCTGGGAAAGGACATCGTGGCTCCAGGCAGAGCTTAGGACGATGGCGGTCCCCTAGGTGCCCTCACAGCTTCCTGTTCCCACTCCTTCTCTCCCAACTTCCCTGTTTTCAGGGTCGAGTGAGCTTGTTGCCGTGGTCTGAGGGTCTTCCCAGCTCTGATCAGAGGAAGGAAGGTGTGGTGGACACAGGGCTCTGCCAGCCAGAACCAGAGGCCGTGGGGAGGTCCTACTCTGGGGTGGCTTCAGACACCCCTAGATGGAATCCTGTGTGATCTTTTGTGCTTCAACTAAAAGAGGACCACCAGGAAAGCAAACCAGCTGTTACCTTGGGGTGTCCAGGTGCCCACTTTTTGGGCACACTGGAGGGTGACCCCAGGGGCAGGTGCCGAAGCCAGCATGTTGGGGGTCCAGGCCTCAAGGGAGTCCCTTCTCTCAGTCCCTTGAGTCCCTCAAGGGCTGTCCCTTCTCTCGTTTGCCCTGCCTGGCCAGGGCCTGAAGGTTCCCCACTTGGGAGGGGTGACTGGCTTTCGCTAAAGGCCTCGCGGGCCCCTCGGGCTATCCTGGGGCGCGTGGGGTTCACGGTCAGTGCCCACCAGGAGCTGGCCTCCCACGCCTCCCTGGAGGGTCACTGCAAACCCCTCTGACCCACAGCCATCGCCATTTCCCTGGGGCAAGTCCTCCCCTGAGCATAAAGAACCCCGACATCACTTCTGGGGTTCTTTGTCACAGACCTAGGATGTGGTGAAGTGGGGTTAAGGTGGTGTACCCCGGTGTTTCCTGAGGCGGAGACGCTCATCAATCTGAGCATCTGCCACGTGCACGGAGTCATGGAGAGCCTTGTGCTGGGTAGGGAAGCACGTGAGGTGTGGAGCTGCCTGTGGGTGCTTTGGAGAGGAGATGTTTCCAGAACTTACCCAGCAGGATGTAACCAGGTACCATAGGGTGCCCCACAGCCCACACCCCTGAGAAACACCTGACTCAGCCCTGCAGCCTGAGGCCTGGCCGACTCTGGCTCCCTGGGTAAGAAATGGAAAGTATTCTGTCTTTCCATCTTCCGTGACTTCTGCTTGCTGCTAGCCTCTTGTGCTGTCTCGCCGTCAGCTTGGAGGCTCTCGCGTGGCCAGAGCTCGGACAGAGAAGGCGAGAAGGCCCAGGCAGGGAGGGGCAGCAGAGGGCACCACGCACTCCCTTCCATGTCTGTGCGGCTTCTGGGCCGGCTCCGTGGAAACGGGCCCAAGTGTGGCTTTCTCAGGGCTGACACTGGACCTACGTCTCCTGGCTGTGAGGGGACGTACAGGGACCCCTGACTTGCCTCCAGCTGCCGCCTCCCTGACCTCCTCCTGCCTCTTCCCTGCAGATGATCCCTCCTGACCAGGAGCTGCTGGTGTGGTATGGGAACTCGCACAACACCTTCCTAGGGATCCCTGGCGTGCCAGGGCTAGAAGAGGAGCAGAAAAAGAACAAGCATGGTAGGTGGTCCCCATGGGGCCATGGGGACAAAGACCCACAGAGGGGGAAGCCCAGGGAGGGGGGAGAGAGTGAAAGAATGGGGGACAGGGAGGCTCCTGGTCTACGGGGACCCTGGTTCAACCTCTGGCAGCATCGAGCTGATGGGACCTACTGGTCCAAGGAGGCCAGTGCCCCTGGAACCCCATGGGCCAAGCATGGGTGGAAGATGGTTCTCCTGATTTCTGGGCCAAATAGGCTGTCTTGTGGGAAGACCCAGAGAAGCAACGGGGTGTGGTGGGAGCAGATAGGGGCTGGAAAGCAGGAGTCTGGACTGAGTTCTAGTTCTGTGCAATCTTGGGAACGGCTCTGTGCCTCAGTTTCCTCATCTGTAAAGGAAAGGTGTGATGCAAGATGATCTCTAAGTTCCCTTTCAGCTCTGACAAACTGTACTTTTTCTTGCCCTGTCCCTGGTGCATGGTGCAGGGCCTGGCCCAGTGCAGATGCTCAGTATGAGCCTGTTGAATGAAGGCGGGGCAGAACGTGCCTCTGTGTTGGAGTGACACTGCCCGTCATGATAGAGACCACTTGCTTACGACTTATTTTGTGCCAAGAATTGGGCTAAACCTTTGACAGGTATCAGGTACCACTGGGTCCTCATAAAATCCCTGTGAAATTTGATGATCCTTATTTTTAGAGGATGAACCTGAGGCTCATGAACTAGTTTATCCTTGCTCTGCAGCTGTTTTACAAACCTTAATTTCTCTGATCCTTACAACAGAATTATGGGGGCAATGCTATTGTCACCCCCATTTCAGAAATGAGAAAATGGAGGTGCAGGTCCCTGGTACGGGGTAGGCACTCAGTAAACATGTGTGGTATGAATAAATGAAACGGTTTTTTTTTGCGGGGTGGGGGCAGGGTTATCATAATTACTACCCTTTATGGAAGGCTTCTATGAGCCAGGCGCTGCTCGCACACGGGCCAAGGCAGGTGAAGTGTAAACCCTAAACAGAGGACAGTTTGATCATCTTGGGTAATCGTGCACAGCCGGTGAGGTAGGACTAGGCTCCCGCGTTACAGATGAGAAAGCTGAGGGTTAGCGCGGCTGAGTCGCTAAGTCCCCAGGTCTCACAGCAGGATCGGGAGCAGTCCTGCTCCTGTGTGGCCAGGGCCCTTCGCGGCCCCTCAGGTCCGTCTGCCCGCGCCCCCAGCCAGGCCGCCTGGAACCACCCAGCGATGGGAGCCGGCCGGGCCCTGGGAGGGGAACGTGGGGGCGCGGGTTTTAACGCGGCTGCCCTCTCTCCCACTCCCGCCTGCCCCTCGACCCCGCCCGCCCGCGCCCAGAGGACTTCCACCCCGCGGACTCGGCGGCGGGCACCGCGGGCCGCATGCGCTGCGTCATCTGCCACCGCGGCTTCAACTCGCGCAGCAACCTGCGCTCCCACATGCGCATCCACACGCTGGACAAGCCCTTCGTGTGCCGCTTCTGCAACCGCCGCTTCAGCCAGTCGTCCACGCTGCGCAACCACGTGCGCCTGCACACGGGCGAGCGCCCCTACAAGTGCCAGGTGTGCCAGAGCGCCTACTCGCAGCTGGCGGGCCTGCGCGCCCACCAGAAGAGCGCGCGCCACCGGCCGCCCAGCGCCGCGCTGCAGGCGCACTCGCCCGCGCTGCCCGCGCCGCACCCGCACGCGCCCGCGCTCGCCGCCGCCGCCGCCGCCGCCGCCGCCGCCGCGCACCACCTGCCGGCCATGGTGCTGTGAGCGCGCGCCGCACCGCGCCCGGCGCCCGGCCTCTGCCTGCCGGCCGGATGCGGTCGCGATCGCGGCCCGGGCGCCGCGCAAGCGCCCCAGAAGTGACCCCTGGGCGTACGCTCTCCGCCCCGTTTCGCGGATGAGGACACTGACGGTGACGTCCCTTTCCCAGGACAGCCAGCCGGTGCGGCTGCTCAGCCGCCTCCCTTGGGGGTGTCCCCATGTCCGGCCTCACCCCGGAGTCTCCCTCCTCCTAAAGAGCGGGTCCCCCAAGCCGGCATCCCTCGCGCGGGTGGCAGGAGAGGGGACTGAGAGTCTCCGAGGGCCCTCAGCGCGGGGAAGGGGAGCCCCCAGGTGCCCCGCGGAGAGCTCCGCACTTCGGGATGGAGAGCGCGCACCTGCCAGTCCCGGTGCGGCCTGGGCGCGGGGAGAGGGGCGGGGAGGGGACGCCTCCTCTGCGTCCTCCTCCTGCCTACTGGGACTGGTGTCCTAAAGCGTCCCGGGTCAAGGACACGACCTCGACAGTTGGGAACCACTGAGGCCAGGGGCAGCCGTGAGAGTCCTGGAGAGCCCTGCGCTAGGGCTCTTCTCCCCTCCCGGCCACCGTGCTTCCAGCGCGGCTCGTGGGGATGGACGAGGCGCGGTACTCTGTGGTGTGCCAGGCAGGCTGAGAGTGGAGGCACCACGGAAATCCACTGTAGGACCCCGGGCAAGACCCTGCCCCTCTGTGGGCCTGTCTCCCCATTTGTAAAATGAGGGAGTTGGACCGGTGGCCCCTCGCCTTCAGCTCTGACATCGTGGTTGGGAAGCGGCGCGTTCCCCCAACCGCTCCCAACACACACCCCCCAGCAAGAGGAGGGCAAGACTGGAGCCGCTGCTCGGGAGGCGAGGCCGGCTTCTCGGCCCGGAAAGCCCTTCCGAGCTGTGCCCAATCCCGGGTCCCGCGGCGCCTGCCCAGGTTTCCCCAAACTGCGGCCATGCGCGCCCTCTGGTGTCGCCTCTCACACCTTGCAGTCATTTAGCAGAATTCCCATAGGGCGTTTTGTAAAATAAGGAAACTATGATAATATTAATGAAAAGTATAAAATGTATAGAGTTTTCAAGAAACTGTGTTCTACTTCCATAAAATGGTCACTTTAACTTTGTAAATATTTATCTAAAATGATATTTACGAAACTGTGATATATATTATTTCATTGTATATGTATACCTGTAAATACATTTGTACCTCTCTTGTATTCTAAAATAAAAATTACTTGGAACATTTATCATTTAGCATCTGAATGGGTGGACATTTTTGTCTGCATGAGGAGGAGGTATGGAAAGTGCCGAGAAGCTGTAACGGGGACAGTAAGAGCTGTTCCACGTACTGGTGTTGAAATTCACTACTGTGCCCGCTGGAAGGGAGAAGTCTCTGTCACAGTTGGGATGTCAGATCCCAAAGAAAGGGGCTGCCGTGCGAGGCAAGTGCACATCTCGAAAGGGGCTGGGCTGACTTCTGGTTGTCAGCTGACTCACTGTGTTACTTCCCCAATATCTTTACATTTTTCCATTTTTGTGGCCTTCTTGAAGGGTTCAAGCAGCCAGTGGGGGTAGGCCAAGATGACCACCCAACGCCTAGAATTTCCAAGTGGTTTGGGTACCCATTTCCAGACCCTCCTCACAGCAGACCAAGGAGCAGGAAGGCCGTCAAGGTACAGCCAGGGGGCTTCACGGTCCACACAGGGCCAGGCCTCGCTCTCCTCTCCAGGATCTCCTGGCCAGTAAGAGGCATGCACGCTGGGGAGTGTGAGTTTATACCTGTGCTCCAGCATATTCCAGCCGTGAGAGCGTCGTCCTTCCAAGCCCTGGGTGGGCATGTTCCTGGCATCCCACAGGTAAACCTCTGCATCCTCATCCAGCTGTGTGTGCACAGACACACACACCCCTGCACACACTCAGGAATTCACATTTGTATACACTGGCCTCCCATGCAGAACTTCATGTGTGTACTCCCAAAGACCCCCATACTTTGGGGGATCCATCTGGCATCCTGACAGATGGGGACACAGCAGAGGTGTACATCTGATGAATTCACCTGCAGGTCCCATCTGTGGTTTGCTCACTGGGGCCAGTGGGGGAAGTCACCCCTGGTTCTCCGCCCCCTGCCGACCCTTCCCTTTCCTTTGATAGCTCACCATCAGGGTCACTGTGCTTTTGGTGGCCTCTGCGTTACTCTCCTCCCATGGCAGCCCCCACCCAGGCCTCTGATTCCTGTGACCACAGCTAATCTGTCTTGAGTCTCCTTCCCCCCGGATGCCAGTGGGTGCAGTGGCCCACGTGTCGAGCCTCGCAGCAAGGGATGCTGGCTTCCTGAAGAAGAGCCTGCAGGAGTTAGACTTCAGAGGTCAGTGGGGCCCTTTAATAAAAATCTAAATTGCTCTCCATAGGTCATTCTGTTCTGTGAAGTCCCAGCTAGCGGGTCACAGGGCCCACAACCCAGGCTCCAGAACCCACCTGGTGGCATCCATCTGTAACTGCAGACGAGGTGCCTCTGCTGTGCGCACTGATCTCCTTCCGTAGAAGCGTGGGCCCTGCGTGTGCCAGCGCTGCACTGGGACACAGGATGAGCAGATGTGAATCATGGTCCTGAGGAATTTGCACGCTGGAGGGAGGCCTGATGCTGAAGAGCCCAACCTCTTACCGTGCTTGCATTTCCAGCAGAGGCCTCGGGCCCCTTTCCTGAGAGTGTAGCCCCCCCAAGACAAAGGCATGCAGACACTGCCTCAGCAGTTTCTGTGGGCCAGGCCTGGGCTTAGGGATTTATACACATGCATTCCAGGAATCCTCCCCACAAACCCGCAAGCTGATACTCCCCCCCGTGCTCTTTTAATTAATATCCATTTGAAGTAGAAGAAAACTGAGGCATAGAAAGAGTAAATCATTTGTCCACGTCACTCAGCCAGTGAGTGGCAGAGCGAGGTTGGGTTCCCCCTCAGGCATCTGACCCCACAAGCCACGTTCATGACCACAAGCATCACCACCTGCTGGGCGGCCTGCACATTCAGTCCAAAGGGCTTTCTGCATGTCCCACAGGGACGCGGTACAGCCCGGCGCTGTGCATTGACCTTGTGGTCTTCAACCTTGCAAAGCTTACTTACTCATTCTGGTATCATTTTGCATATTCCTTGGGCCTTTCTGTGTATATGATCACGTTGTCTGTGAATAAAGACACTTTTACTTCTTCCATTCCAATTGGGATGTCTTCTGTTTTTTCCTTGCCTTATTGCATCATCCAGGACCTTCAGCAATAGAGGATTCTAGATAGCAGCCAATGGTCTGGGTTTGAAACTCCACTTTGTCATTCACTGGCTGTGTGACCTTGAGCAAGACAATTAACATCTTTGTCCCCTGGATTCCTCACATGGAAAGTGACACGGTACGTTCCTAAGGATGTCTTAATGATTAAATGGGATAATGTACATAAATGAATAAAGCACATGGCTCGGTGCCTGGCACATGGTAAGTGCTCAATAAATGGGAGGCATTGTTAATACAAGGATGCCTTTGGTGGACAAGAAAGATTGTAAGTGTTCCTACCATCCACCCCACTGGGCATCCCCAGAGGGCAACTGAGGCAGCTGTTTAACCCCCCTTCCCCCAGTCTTTTCTGAAACCCACTTCCTTGGATGTCCTGAACCAGAGGAACAGATATCCTGAGCTTTCAGCTTCCTTCCTGCCTCGGAGCTGGCCTGCTGGGATGTGTGTCTGTGTGTGGGTGGGGAAAGGTAAGGACAGTGGCTGGTTAGTTGCCGAGCTTGACTGCTTCCTCACGACACGGCTGCCTCGGGGCAGTCAGACTTCTTACATGTCAGCTCAGGGATCCGAAGACAAGCGTTTCAATAGAACCAGGTGGAATTTGCATGGTCTGTTCTGACCTAGCGTTGGAAGTCATGCAGAGGCACTTCTGACATACGCTGTGTATCCAAGCAGTCACAAGCCTGTCCGGATGCAAGGGAGGGGGATGCACAGACCCCACTTCTCAACTGGAGAAATATGAAAATATTTGTGAACATGTTTAAAAATGACCGTAGATGTTAAGACTATTTTTAATGTTTTTGGGAGAAGCAATACTTTGATGGGCCTCCTTAGGCAGAAATCTTTGTGCACATCTCTGCTTAGAAAGTTTATGTGGCTACTTTTATCATTTTAATGGAACACAAGGTGAAGCCAGTGGGTAGATAAGGATTTGGCCAAGAGTTCCAGGCCAGGGAGTCCCTGCTGCCTCTATTTTCATGTTTTTCAAGATTTCCTTGCCAGTTACTTTCTCTTGGAGTTCCCCTGTTCACCACCGCAACTCCCAAGGGCCCATGGTTCCCTCGCTTCAAGGCTCACTCAAATGCCACCTGTCAGGTAGGCTTTTCTGTCTCCCCGCCCCCGTCTTTGAACACTTGTAGCACCTTGACACTGGGACAGCAAATGGCCTAGCTCTGTGAACCCACAACACATACTTGGTGCCCAGCCAATGCATATTGAGTAAGTTCATTCATTAATTCAACAGATACTTAGTCAGAACTGTTTTAAGGGTACTAGGATTTGTTTTAAGCAGGTATTGTAAGACATGCCGACACGGAAATGACTCTCATAAAGAAAGAACTTTGTTATACTCGCAGTTTCCTCGAAGCAGGAGGCACTAGGGTGGGTCAGAGGCAGAAGGAGTGAGGGGAGAACTGGGCAGGATCCTTTATTGTGGTTTCCATGGGACAGGAAGAGTGAGGCAGAGTAAGCAGTTTGAGATTGCTTAGCCTGAATAAGTTCTGCGTGCTCTGGGACACAGGGGCTGTACCTAGTTGTCTGGTACCTGGCTCTGGGTGACTGGGGCAGGTGGATAGTGGCCCTGAGTGGCAGAGCATAACAAAGAAGGCGTTTGGGGGTGTGTGCTCAGGATTGGCGGTTTGCATTTGAAAGGCACGGCTCCTGGGTGAGTTATTCACTATGTCTAGAATTGGTTAATCCAACCCTGGGTTGGGCAGTCCCTCCAGGGTGAGCAAGGCCCCAGATGTTAACACATCAGAGTACAGAATATCAAAGACATTGTTGATACAAGGGCCTACTATGTATCAAGCACAGTTCTAGCAACTGGGCAGTGAACAAAATAGAGTCTGGGTTTTTGTGGGGCTCAAATCCTCAAATATTTCAACAAATATTTTATGGCTGCCCTATATGCGCCAGACCTGGTTCTAAGCACTGATGCACATAGAACAGAACAGATAAAGTCGCTGTTCTCAGAGCACTCACGTCCTAGTGGGGGAAGTCTGCAATAAACAAAGGGAACATTCAGTCACAAGAAATAAAACAAGATCAAGTGATAAAAACGGCACTGGGGATCAGGCGCGGTGGCTCATGCCTATAATCCTAGCACTCTGGGAGGTCGAGGCGGGAGGATCGCTTGAGGTAAGGAGTTCGAGACCAGCCTGAGCAAAAGCAAGACACTGTATCTACTAAAAATAGAAAAAATTAGCTGGGCATGGTGGTGTGTGCCTGTAGTCCAAGCTACTTGGGAGGCTGAGGCAGGAGGATCGCCTGAGCCCAGGAGTTTGAGGTTGCTGTGAGCTAGGCTGACGCCATGGCACTCTAGTCCGGGCGAGAGAGCGAGACCCTGTATCAAAAAAGAAAAGGGACTGGAGATAAGATAACCAGGGAAGTCTTCTCTGAGGAGGTGGTATTTGAGCGAGACATGAGCAAAGAGAAGGAGCCAGCCACACAAAGACCTGGCAGAAGAGAATTCCAGGTAGAAAGGGCCCAAAGCAAACCATCTGGGCTAGTGATGAGCTTGGTGTTCGTGGAACCAAGGCGAGGCCAGTGGGTCTGGCTGCAGTGTAATGGGTAACACGGTGGGTTAGGAAGACAGTGTGGTCAGAGATAGGCAGGGCTCATGATAATGAATTTGGATTTTATTCTTAGTGTAAAGAGAAGCTGCCAAAAGTGTTTAAGGAAGGAAGTGATTTAATCTGATCAGTTTTAAAAAGCTCCCCCTGGCTGCTGCATGGACACCGGATGGTAGGAGGGGCAAATACAGAATTAGGGAGACAAGCTAGGAGGTTATTACAGTCGCCCCGGTAGAAATGACATTGATCAGCCTGGGGCGGTGGTTGTAGAGATGCACAGACGTGGGGGAATCAGCAAGTGTTAGCCCTGATTGGCCACTGAAATCACACAGGGAATTAAAGCACACATTCACCCTTCCTTTGCAGAACCTCACTGCCTAAATCCGAGCTCAGGAATTTATATTTTTAACAAGCCCACGGGATGTGCAGCTCTGTTTCCAGGTGCCCACGTGTGTGGGTGTGGCGAAGAGGCCAGTGTGATGCCGAAAGGAGCCCCGGGTGGCAGTCTGCAGGCTTGGAGCCTAGTCCCAGAGGCAGATCTGTTTTGGGGACTCAGTGGTCCCAAATGACTGTCGGGGACAGCAATGCCTACCTCCAAGATGGGCTAAAAGAAACGAATAAATAACATAAAGCTTGTAAAGCACTCAGCAAAGGACCAGCAAAGCACTCAGGAAATGTTTGGGGAACGGTGAAGGCTCTGGGGTAAAGCACATGCAGTTGTAACAAACACTGGCCTTGCGGCCATCTGCTATGTGAATTCTAGTCCTTTTTGAGCCTCAGTTTCCTCCTCTACAGATAGGTATCTGCAATGCCAACCTTGTGGGAGGCTCTGTGAAGGTAAGGCTGTGGCAATGGGCTGGGTTAAAGTTGTGTCCATCCCTCCTGGGATGAAACTGGGTGATGTCAGGACTATACCCCTTGGTCAAGGGACACTCCCTGGGCCTTGCTCCCTAGCTGTCTGGACTATGCTAGCTCAAAGGACATCATCGCCCTCTTATGGCTGCAGCCCGACTCAATAGTTGTGCCGTTGTTGCACTTTTTTGGCTCTAGCCAGGCTAGGAGGAGGATTAGGGTTTGGCCCGCCCACTTACCCATGACCAGTGGGGCACTAGCATTTATGTCATCGACTGCCTGGCAGGGTTGGCTTTCTTGAAAGGCGTAGTCCTGAGCCTTAAGTGAAAGAAATGCTGTCTTTCTGAAGATTTATAAAACAATTGGCCTGATGGATCTTCAGAAGGCAGCGGACTTGATTTATTGACCACAACGTGGGTGGATGATGCAAGTTATTTCATTTAAGCCTCTTCAGAGTCCCTGTGCGTGGCGAATTATCATCTCCAATTCCCTGGGGTTGAAACGGAGTTTGTTGTGAATGCCATAAACTATGCAGGGCAAGGGGAGGGAGAGGGTAGTAGGAGGCCGGGAGAAAGGACAAGGGAAACGCTCCTATTAAACAGAGCCGCGGAAAAAGCCACATAGACATCTTACGTATCCACCGCTGAGTCCTTATATCAGCGCCTGGCACGCAGAGAGCACCCAATTGGCGGTATGAGTAAACGCAAGCGAAGATCTTTGTATTATGTGTGCATTTGCCTCCCCACAAAATATATCTGTCTTGCAAGGTTTGATCTGTTTTCTTAGAGGCTTTCTCATTTTTTCCAAAGAAATATTAGAGTAAATCAGAGCCAAAAGAGGTCTTTACTAAAGAACAGAACCAAGTGAGTAGTATCTGGAGCACCCACAGGGCGGCAGCAATGTAGAATACTGGAGCTACTAGGAACGGTACGAAAAGGGGCTCTTCTTTCTGTTCTAGTGTTTTCTGTAGATCTTACCTCCTAATCCTCCTGAGCTCTCTCATACAAAGTATCAGATTTTAGCTGCTTAGAGTTGGACAGAAACTCAGAGGTCCATTCCTCAATGATTTCTAACCCTGGTAAACAACAATTTGGATGACGAGTACGAGATAGTTTTAGTAAAAAGTCATACACTACACAATGGAAGATTTTTTTATTGCACAGATTCTTCCTTGCCAATAGTAAACATGGCTACCCGGTTCCTTCCTTTCCTTCAGGTTAACCTAATGGTTGCCAATAGTCAACATGGCCGCCACACCGTGCGTTCCTGTTGGCGGCTGCTCTGAAGTCCCGCCCCGCCCCGCCCCTCCGAGTGCGACTGGGAGTTACGAAGCCGGATATTGCGGCTCCCTGCCTAGCTGCGCCTGCGCAAGCCATTGGCGGCAAGATGGCGATGGAGATGAGGCTTCCAGTTGCTCGAAAGCGTCTTAGCGAGACCCTGGGCCGCGAGTCTAAGAAACACCTGGTGGTGCCGGGGGACACGATCACTACGGACACTGGTTTCATGCGGTACGTGGGGACTTGGGGGGCCACAGGGCCGCAGAGAGCGGCTGCAGGTCTCTCTGCACGTGGTCTGCTGGCCCGAAACCCGAACTTTGGCTCCTTGCTTTTAACTCCCCGCGGGACCCAGGTCTCATCCCTTGAGCATCCCAATCGCCTCGTTTCTGAGCATCGTGCTTTTTACTCCCTGCATCTTGCGTCCCCGTCTGCGTTTGTCTCAACCCCCTAAAGCCCTCCTCTCTTGACCTCTGGTGGCCATGACTTTTGGGTCCTCTGCCTGAAGCCCAGATCTTTGCACCTTCTTTGTTGAAAACCTGGAAAACGGGAGGGTTAGGAGTAGGGGTCTCTCCCGTTTTCAGCTAAGGGGGCAGTGGGTGTCCCTGACTTGGCTTCCCGATTCTCCCTCAGCGTCATCTCCCAGCTAGGGGCTCGGTTTTGGAAGCAGTAAGTGATTGGGCTTAGGGCAAACATATATTGTGCTACATGCACCGAATTATACAAACTTTAAATCTAAGGGCAGTACGGTGTGTTGTAGTTTAGAGGGCAGGCTCTTGAGTCAGACATTCGGGGTTCCAGTTCTGCCACCATCACATCTTATTAGCTGTATTACCTCTCTAAGGTCAGTTTCCTCATCTGAAAGACAGTGATGATAATATTTGATAGGATATTGAGGATTAAATGAAATAATAGTATAAGAAAAGAAGCAGAATCCTCCATTATATCACCATCATGGATAAATGCTAGTGGTATTTCAGACTTTTTTTTCTTTTTTTTTTTGGTACACATGTACTACATATACGGGTTACAGCATTTACAGCATTACCCTTTAATCTCCTTAAAGATTATTGGATCCTAGGAAATCTTAAGATTCATTCATGCTTTCAATATATATTCTGTGCAGTTGAGGTATAACAGTGAACAAAGTGAAAATCTCTGTCCTGGTGGAGTTCTAACAGGGAGAGACAGATAATAAACAATAAATGCAACAGATAAGTTATACCAAACGTTAGGCAATAAATGCAATGGGAAAGAAAGTGGAGCAGGTTAAGTGGAATGTGGTTGGGAATATGGTGGAAGTGTTGGCAGTGGGGAGGGATACTGTTTTGAAGTAGGGTAGTCTAGGTAGGCCCACTGGAGAATGTGACGTCTGAGCAGACTTGAGTAACATGAGAGAGATATCCATGCAGCTCTCTGGAGAAGGAATGTTCCAGGCAGAGAGAGCAGCCAGCACAAAAGCCAGGATTTATGGCAGGAGGAGCCTGTTAGGTTTGAGGAACTCATTGTTCTTGACAGGAGAGGTCATCTCAAGTGTTACACTGGTATCCTGTCTTTGTATCTTCATCTTGCAACAGAGGCCATGGGACATATATGGGGGAAGAGAAACTCATTGCATCCGTGGCTGGCTCTGTGGAGAGAGTAAACAAGTTGATCTGTGTGAAAGCTTTGAAAACAAGGTGAGAACAAAGGTGTGTATTCTCTTTCTTGCAGCCTCCATGCTGTACAACGAGGTCTTTTCTGCCTCCTTTTACCTCCCACCCCCACCCCCACCCCTGCCTGCCTGATCACGCTGTAGGTCTGTGATTTTGAACATGACTATAGAAAGAGTAGTATAGATCAGTGTGGGCTTCAAAGGTTTCCCCATGTTACTTGACCTCTCCAAGCCTTGGTTACCTCCTCTGCAAGTGAGAATAATAGCACGGCCTGCCTCATAGGATTTTCATTAGAATTCAGTGAGATGGTGCATGTAGAGCACTTAGTACAGGGCCTGATACCTAGAAGTGTTCAATAAAGGTTAGTCCCAGAAAGGAAGCCAGCGGGGTTGGAACAGAATGTGTGAGGGGGAAAGAGCGAGCAGATACAGGCAGAGAGCTGAGGTGGGCGGATGGTTGGCCTGCCTTGTAGCTATGATAAGCATTTTGGATTCCACTTTGTGTAATCTGGGAAGCCACTGGAAGGGGTGGAGCAGAGGAGGGACATGATCTGACTTAGGTTTTTTTTTTTTTTTTTTTTTGAGACAGAGTCTTGCTTTGTTGCCCAGGCTAGAGTGAGTGCCGTGGCGTCAGCCTAGCTCACAGCAACCTCAAACTCCTGGGCTCAAGCAATCCTCCTGCCTCAGCCTCCCAAGTAGCTGGGACTACAGGCATGCGCCACCATGCCCGGCTAATTTTTTCTATACATATATATTTTTAGTTGTCCAGATCATTTCTTTCTATTTTTTAGTAGAGACGGGGTCTTGCTCTTGCTCAGGCTGGTCTCGAACTCCTGACCTTGAGCGATCCACCCACCTCGGACTCCCAGAGTGCTAGGATTACAGGCGTGAGCCACTGCGCCTGGCCCTGACTTAGGTTTTAATAAAATCACTCTGGCTGCTGTGGGACCATATTCATCATCTGAAGTCATGGTAGCTTGGGTTAAGGTGACAGCAGTGAAAGTGGGGAGGAGTGATTAGAATCTGCATAGATTTTGTTTTCTGAATGTTTTCCTCATGAAAGGATGTTGGATTTTGTATTCTTTGTGTTTTTCTATATACAGGACCCTGTCACCTGAGATAGTTTTACTTCTTCCTTTCCAATTAGATGCCTTTTATTTCCTGCATATATTTTAAGGGTAGAGCCAGCAGGATTTGCTGCTGGACTTGTCCTGGAGCATGAGAGAGAGAAAGAGAGAGAGATCAAGGGTAGCTCCAAGGGGGAATGGAGTCACCATTTACTGAGGGGATGGGTTGTCCCCTATCTCAATATGCTATGGAGGAAGGGTGGGGGTTGCTGGAAAGCTTAATTTTGGGCTTGTTACATTTGAAAATGCTTATTAGTCATCTAAGTGGTGATGTTGGGTAGCTAGCAGTTGAACCTGGAATTCAAGGGAGTGATGCAGTCATCAGTGGTGTTTTAAAGCCATTAGATTGGATGAGCTCACCAAGAGGTGAGTGTGGGTGGAAAAGCGAAGAGGTCCAAGTACTGAGCCTCAGCATCAAATGCTTCGTCACTAGAATCGGGGATGAGGAACTCGCAGAGAGGGTTGAGACGGGCAGGCAGTGGGTGGGGAGACAGATAGCAAGTAGACGGGTCTGGGTGGTGTCCCATCTCAGAATGTCCTTTCTCTTTTGGCTGGTGCAGAACTCATCCATGTTCTATAGGAAAATACTCCATGCTTCTCATTGTCACGTAATCGAACAAAATGGGGATTTGGGGCAAAACGAACTACTTGGAATAATGATTTGTTTAAGGATAGTTAATGGAGACTTTATACACAGAGGAATGTTTGAAGTTAACAATTTCTAAAAATAAGTCCAAACAGTATAGTTACATGAATTTGCTAAAGGTGGTGCCTAATCAAGGCCCTTATCCTGTTTAACTGAAATCTCAGATGTGCTTGGTCTTGTAAGAAAGTCTGTTCACTGATGGATGACCTTTTGTTTTATCTTTCAGATATAATGGTGAAGTGGGAGACATTGTAGTGGGGAGAATCACAGAGGTAAAGTTGGTATCTGATGGGTGTTTACAAAGTAAAGGCAAGCTGGTGATTTAATGAATGGGATAGTCATTCTATATGTAGTTACATGAAAAAGGCATTCATTGCACTTGGCTATTGCGTGACCTCTGATGTAAACATTTGGCTTGTTACATTTGAGATTACCGGTCACTTATGATGTGAGCTCTTGCCCCCGAAGCATGTGTCCAGGTGTGGAAATTCTTTGGTTTGTAGGTTCAACAAAAGAGGTGGAAGGTGGAGACCAACTCCAGGCTGGATTCAGTCTTGCTTCTCTCGTCCATGAACCTCCCTGGAGGAGAGCTGGTAAGGGCTCCAGCTGGGCCCTGGATTAGGGCCAGTTGGCTAAGGGGACCTATCCTTTGCTCTATGAGAGAACTTTGCTTTATGCTAACGTTGCCCCTTTTACTCCTATTCGTTTGCTGTGAAGTGTGCTGTCGGGACGTATACGTAGACTTTTCACCTGGCCCAGGTGTCCCCAAATAGGCAGCAATTGTCATACGGTAAGATCAGAAACATCCACGGGATGGCATCCCAAAAGAGAGTTGGGCAGAGAAACTCTTAGATGCTTGGTGCTAAAAATTTTCCTTTTCTGGATGTATCAGCTTTGCACAGTGAAGATGTTCCTTGAACATTTTTTTTTATATCAGTTTTTCATGACTTGAAAGACATCTGGTTATTCCAGACAACCGCAGTAACTAAGCCACAGCCTTCTGTAAAATACCATGGTTCACCTTTATCTTCAGCCAGCATATATTTACAGAGAGGCTCACTGTGCTGGTTCTGTGGAGAATGCCAAGCACGACTGAGTTCCCTCGCAGGGGATATGAGATAACGGATCCAAAACCTGCTGGTAGGAGAATAAACAAGCGTGTGGTTGTACAAAAGGAGTGATTAATTTCAGAGAAGCTCATAGGAAAGACTGGCATTGGGGTTGATCCTGGAAGGATGGAGAGGATTCAAATGACGAATTCAGGGAGTTTGAGATGCAGGGAAGTGTGTGAGCAGAGACATGGCTGAGCAGGGGGTAGTCTGGTCCTGCTGGGACACACGGCTGTCATGGAAGGTGAGTGTGGAAAAGTTGGCTGGCGGAGATTGGGAGAGTTTGAAAGTTACTCAGAGGAGGGAGGGAAAAAGGACGGAGAGAGGGAGCTGTGGAAAGTCTCCCCCAGATGGAGAGTGGTGATCTGCCGACTCTTCCCATGGTTCTGAGTGCTTGAATATTGTGGTTGGCTTCAAAGACCTCAAAAGGAAGTGAAAGGGAAAGAAGCAATGGAGAGAGATCTTTCTGAGGCTCTGGCTTAAGTAATGTGGTCATCTTTGTGTATTTCAGAGGAGAAGATCTGCAGAAGATGAGCTTGCAATGAGAGGCTTCTTACAGGAAGGGGACCTTATCAGTGTATCCTGCACTTCGCATTCTAGCCTTTGATGCTTTTCAGTGGGCTGGGAAATGGGCCTGACAGGGGAGTCCTTGCAGGGACCTGAGTCTTAGATCAAGTGTCACGGCTGCAGCAGAGCCTTTCTCTGTGTCCTTAACTCAGATCGACTCTCCAGCTCTTGTTCAGACCTGCTGCCAAGTCATTTCTTTGGGTCTTGTAACTTACGGTGGCCTGTGCTTTAGGTTAGACTCAAGTTTTCCTAATGATGTTAACTTTTATATTAGGGAGTAGAAAAGGTGTTGTTCATATTGAGATATTCATGACAACCAAGGGGGGAGGCGAGGTCACAGTGGTGTCCTCTGAGTCTGTTTAGATGTCTAAGGTCGTTGAGCTGGACTGTTGGAGATGGGAGGAAAAAATGGGGGTGTGGGGTCAGGGGCTGGGGGACACGGGCTGGGGGACACAGGAGACATGAGAGTGGGTGGCTCAGGCTGCTGTTTGTGCCTTCACCACCCTGGCCAGGCTGAGGTCCAGGCAGTGTTCTCTGACGGAGCTGTCTCTCTGCACACAAGGAGCCTGAAATACGGAAAAGTAAGTTGGCTGTTGATGTTGCTGTTTGCTGACTGAGACCTCAAGTCCATTTCTAAATCCCCAGTTCTCTGGAATTCTGACCTCAAGAACCCCAGTAGTTGAGCGCTAACAATGACTGGCGTCACACCAACTGAGCGTTCTCTGAACTGAACAGAAGGAAGGTTGGGATTCACATGGTCATGGGTCAGTAGCGCTGTAAAGGACAACTTTTATCCTTTTTCTCCTGAGGAGACTTCTGGAGGGAGAGCCCCTCTGACCCCGGGCTCTGAGGTGCTGCTGTCTCTGTCCCCTTCAGGGGGCGCTGCAGCTCAGTGCTGGGGCCATAGCTGAGAGGCCATCCCTGGAACCGAGGGAGGCCGGGGCCTGATGAAACAGGCCCTTAGACGAACACCCACTCAATTAAATGGATGTTACTGCTGGCAAAGATTGCTTTGTCCTGTAAGATTCTAAATATAATTTCACTGCTTCGCTTGTATCAGGTTACATTATAGAGGCTATGTTTTTTTAGAGGACGGCACACTTTCTAAAACAATTTAGGATTCATTAGTCTCTCAGCTTTACCAGGGTGAACCTTTTCATTTTCTGAATGGAACAAAAACCTCTTCCCTTGATGGAGTGGCTGCAGCCACCACGTTCGTGTGCGTGAAGTACAGGGACGTCGTGCTGCTGCTGGCCTTCACGGGCCTGAGTGCTGCAGACCCTCCCTCAGCAGGAGGTGGACTGTGGGTTTGTACCCAGCTCTGGCCCATCCCCTTACCTACCCTACCCAGTGGCACCCATCTCATGGGCAGGATAGGAGTTTGATGTTTGGGTATGAGTAAGGTGATGGAATAGGACAGTGGTCCTTGACCAACGGGAGGCTCGAGCTCACGTCCTCACGTCCTCATTGGCTCCAGCATCTCTCACAGCCAACCCTAGCTTAGAATGTAGGGGCACTCACCAAGGTCCATGATAGAAGAGTACCGAAAGCCATATTTCACTGGGATGTATAAACAGCCTATGAGTCCAGAAGTGTGCTCTGCAAAAATGCATACTATGCATGTGCACACAGGTGACAGCAATTATTAATAGGAAGGACACTGATTTGAATATAACCAGGATATATATATATTCTGTAATCTACTTTTCATTCATCTCACTGATGATCTTACAGTGACCTGATTTATGTATTTCTTTAGCTAGGGCAGGGTGTTTTGGTCCAGGTTTCTCCCTCCCTGGTGAAACGGCAGAAGACCCACTTCCATGACTTGCCATGTGGCGCCTCGGTGATTCTGGGTAACAACGGCTTCATATGGATCTACCCGACGCCTGAACACAAAGAAGAGGATGCAGGGGGCTTCATTGCAAACCTGGAGGTGAGTAAACACCGTTGCCACTGTTGGTGGGATGGAGCAGCACTTGGTCTCTGCTGTGTTTTTGTGGCAGGTGGAGTTCATTGTTTGTTAACTGTGTTATTGCTGTAGTATGAGTTAGTTTGAATTTCCGTGAAGGTGTGCTCATGAACACTGTATTGCCTTCTCTTTTCTAAAGCGATGAACTCAGTGACTGGTTTGAGTTTTGTTGGCAGAGACGAAGTTGCAAGGTAATAGCCCCAGAGCCGCTGAAGCAACCATCCTTTTTCATCTCCCTTGGAGTTAGCTGTTTGGTTGATTTGGAGTCCCCGAGTGATATTATCTGAGTCATAAATGATTTCTTTTCAGTGATTTACTGGGACCATTCACCTATTTTGGTCCTGCTTTTATATCTCTTCCCTCCGCCTTTGCTCCCCCTCCTAGCCTGTCTCCCTTGCTGATCGAGAGGTGATATCCCGGCTTCGGAACTGCATCATCTCGCTGGTAACCCAGAGGATGATGCTGTATGATACCAGTATCCTGTATTGCTACGAAGCATCCCTTCCACATCAGGTACTTGACCCAGGGCTTCCCTTCCCTCACTGATGTGTGAGCCGCGGTTTGCTCAGAGACAGCAGGCATGTCGCCCAAGTCCTTTCGTTACCATGCCCATCGGTGTGAACTGGCCTACAGGACGGCCTTCATCAGTGTCTGCTAGATCTTTCCCCCAAATACGTGCAGTATTGTCAGTGTCTAGTGTCAATTGCAGGATTTGGTGGGGGATGGAGGAGTCAGGTGGGACAAGTTTATGATGTAATCCTCTGGGCTTCATCTTGCCCATCCCAAATTTCAGCTGTCTTTTGGATGAATGGCAGAATGATATCTTTGTTCTCATCAGCTGTATCCCAGAGAATCTTGCTGATTTGTTAAACTGGGTCTAGCAGATTGTGTTTTGCAGCACTTAGCCTCTGATACATGAAAGGAATACAAAAGGCTTTTGGTGAAGACACTTGGTTTCTATATTTGGGTTGGCTTGGTGGTCTGCTTATGGTTGGTTTCTTTTTTGAACAAACCCTTTTTTCCTTTCTTTTTCAGATCAAAGACATCTTAAAGCCAGAAATAATGGAGGAAATTGTGATGGAAACACGCCAGAGGCTTTTAGAACAGGAAGGATAAGGAGATACTCCTGGATAGGACTGGGCATACCTCACTGGAGTAAAGAATCCAATGTTTGCTCAGTGAAGACAGCTGTGTGGCTGCTGCCAGCCCACGGACCTGCTTTCTCCTGTCCTAAGATAAAGCCTGAGTGGAAGGTGAACAGTGCCCCCAGCCCCTGGGGTTGCCGGCTGATGCCAGCACAGGGGGGTAGTTTCAGGTCTTTGAAAGTGCACGGTGTTCCAGCTAAATGGATCCCCATCCTGGAATAATATGGAGAAGACTTTGTCTTCCCCTCACCACCATTCACAAGGCACAGTGCCCCATGAAATTGCCTTGGTAGGAAGTACGGCATCCCTGGCCTGCAGATGGTCTGTTTTGGCCTCCATTCCCACCTCACTCAAAGCACAAGTATGACAGTGAAGAATACAGTTGGTAAAGTTAGCCCAGCAGTCAAGTGGAAGAATAAAGTTAACCAAGCAGCCTTTTGCTTGGTTGGAATCCAGTTTTTCACTTCATATTCCTTTTAGCAATAGGTGTATGTCCACACCAGGCTGCCTTTATTTATTTCTTTATTTATCTTTGGCTGCCTTTATCTGTCCTGCCATGGAGTGTGACTTGTAAGAAGCTGAATTATCAATAATAGAATGAATGTTCTGGGTCCATGTACTTTTGGATGCTCTGATAAACGAGTAAAAACAAAGAAAATGGAGATGGGAAAAGCAAAGCTGTTTTCCTCCTATAACTGAAGTAGTGATGCATTAACTATTGAATAATTCAGGGTTAAAAGATAAAAAGATACTGAAGCTCTCACTGAGGAATGTTAGAATTCCTGTGCATTGCATTGACTGTCTAAAAGTGGTGCCTTGATTTAGGTTTTGGGAAACATTCTTTTTTAAGGGCACTACATGCAAGTGCTGTTTTATTTCACATACGTGGCGCACTCATTTTGGTATATATAAACGTGTTATTAGTTTCTGTTCTTGGGTTCTGGGAGCTGAGTACAGTTGAAGGAGGGCTCAGGAGATATAAATGCCTCTGACAGTGGTCCTAACTACTTGAGGCACCCAGTAAAATGTAAACCTAGGACAGTTTCAATAGTAATAACTGAACACCGCATTTGAAGTTCTGAAATACATCTTGACTCTTTTTCATTAAATGCTGTTTCTTTTTATAAAATTACTCAGTAGACAACTTTTTAATCTTTTTTTCTATCTCAAGTTGTAGCACCTGTTTTGAGGATATTTTTCTATCTCAAGTTGTAACACGTGTTTTGAGGAGTTTGCAAACAATTGAATATTCCACAGGCTATGTTGCACCTGTAGATTTGTTCACTTGTTACACTTTTGAGAAAATTTTCCAGGCTGTTTGCCTCTTGAGAGAAGAGAATAGGGAAGAATGGAAGTCTGAGTCCTAGGTTTGGTTTTAACCAGGGCTGTATGTAAACTTGTTTACCCTCATTGCTCTCTCCCAAGCTGCCAGCCTGTGCTGTTCATCAGTATCTGCTTTATGGTGATTACCTACCAAGTGGAAATAATTTAAAGGTCTGGAAGCACCTTTTGGTTGTCTACTTTCAGCGGCCCACTAGAGGGCGCCCTTGTTAAATGTAATTCTAATAGATGTTTTAAGAAATGTGTTAATAGTAAGCTGAAATCTTTACACTGGTACTGAATCCCTTTAGCAACTTGGTGGATTGCTTTGCTTTATAAAAGTTAGGACAAAATTAGACTGGAACTGAATCACTTTTAATGAAACTATATGAGCTTAAAGGGACTTATTCAATATTTGGCAGTATTTATTTAAGACTCAGGCATTTGCTGGGCTTTGGATTCTAATTTTTAAGTCCTTAGAAGTATCATTCTACAGTGTTATACAGGGACTAAAAAAAACAGTGCATCTCTAGAAAAAATTTTACAGTCTCAGCATGGGGCTCACCTAAAACTAGAGAATGGTGGAAATGGAAAGCAGAGATTAGCGACAAGCCTTGTGCAGTTGACGTCCGCAGTCACTACCGCGGAGCACAGTCTCAAGCTTTGGGGACACCAACCACAGTCTAGTTTGATCCTCATGGTAACTTGCACACCTCATGCACCTCTAGGTGAAGAAATCAAAGAATTAATGTGACTTGATTAAGTGCTTGAATCAGGAATATCTTTAGAGAGTTGTCATAAAGCAGTCCTTTAGAGCTGTGGTCCCCAAACCCCAGACTGGAGAGGACCACAATGCGGCTTGTTGCCGACCCTCCCACTCCCGCTGCCCGCGGGAGGCTTCATGTATGTTTGCAGCTGCCCCCATTGCTGGCATCACCACCTGAGCTCCACCTCCTGTCAGATCAGCGGAGCGATAGATTCTCAGGTGCAGGAACCCTGCTGCTGACACTGCATGCAGGGATCTAGGTGGCTGCTCCTTGTGAGAGTGGTGCCTGATGATCTGGGGTGGAGTTGGGGCTGGGGAGTGGCTGCAGTGAAGATTGTCATTGGTAGAGAGGTGACTGCACCATAAATGTGCGCTTGGGTCATCCCTGGACCACGGCCGCCCTCCACCCCCAGTCCATGGGAAATTTGTCTTCCATGAAGCCAGTCCCTGGTGCCAGAAAGGTTGGGGACCGCAGCTTTAGAGGATGGGTTGGACTGATCTCGAAAGGTATGGATCCAGAAATCTAATTTCCAGGCTTGAGACTGATCTTTGTTTGGATTGTTGCTTATTTTGTTATTGCCTGTCCCTGCATGGATGCTCCATGAGAATAAGGATGAGTTTTTTTTCTTCACTGCTGTATCTCTGTACCTAGAACAGTGCTTGGCACAGGTGCTCAATAAATGCTTGTTAAATGAATTGTTAGTTCAAGAAATGTGTATTGGACGGAGGCCGGTGCTCACGGGACTGTGGAGGGCGAGGTGACCCTGGGCCGCCGCCGCGATGGGCCACGAGTTTGGGAACCTGACGTAGATGCGCCATGTGATCACCTACATACAGCTTGTCCCCCTTCCAGCAGTGCGCCTTCCCGCACTACTTCTCCAAGGGGATCCCCAACGTGTTGCGCCGCATTCGGGCGTCTGCCCTGCGTGTGGCGCCGCCATTCGTGGTGTTTTATCTTGTCTACACATGGGGGACCGAGGAGTTCGAGAAATCCAAGAGGAAGAATCCAGCTGCCTACGAAAATGACAAGTGGATGGTGGCTCCCCGTCCCTGAAACTGGGAGGGTCCTTCTCTGGGAGAGGAGTCTGCATTGTGGTGTCTTGAAGATGCAATAAACTTGCATGGGCAAAAAAAAAGAAAAGTGTATTAGGGAGAGTTCTGATTTGATTGCCCAATTTTAAGCCAAACTAGAGAATGAATGAAGATGTGGAAGAAATGAGGCTGGGCGCAGTGGCTCACGCCTGTAATCCTAGCACTCTGGGAGGCCTAGGCGGGCAGATTGTTTGAGCTCAGGAGTTCGAAACCAGCCTGAGCAAGAGCGAGACCCTGTCTCTACTAAAAAAATAGAAAGAAATTAATCGGACAACTAAAAATATATAGAAAAAAATTAGCCGGGCATGGTGGCGCATGCCTGTAGTCCCAGCTACTCGGGAGGCTGAGGCAGAAGGATTGCTTGAGCCCAGGAGTTTGAGGTTGCTGTGAGCTAGGCTGACGCCACGGCACTCACTCTAGCCAGGGCAACAGAGTGAGACTCTGCCTCAAAAAAAAAAAATAAATAAAAGATGTGGAAGAAATGATTAAAGCATGAAAGTAAAATCTTCAAAAAGAAAAATCAGGGTAATAATCAAAGGGGAACAAGGGCATTGAAGTTTGAAGAAACACTACAGATCAGGACTAAGATCGTCAGCTAGCTTATTTTGTGATAGTGAACAAAGCTAAACCAATTAACATCTGAATTTATAAATTCCAGTTCTAAATCTGGGCACAAATTTTCATATGCTTCATATTCAGTATCTCCAAGTGACAAATTCCTCTTGAAGCCAATATCGCAAATAAGTGCCATCTCAATCCAGCAGAACTATTTATAAAACACTTAATATAATAGCTGAATGTACAATGTGTAATGCAGCTGTGGTTCCCCCGATAGCAGCAGCAACTTCTGAAAAATCAGTTATCTACCATTAGGTCAACAGTTATTTGATACTCAATGGGACAGAGGGAAAACCATGGTTTTTGGAGCAAGGTCAATCTGGGTTGAAATTGTGACTTTGTCACATATTAGCCAAGTGACCTTGAGTAAGTCATGTATCTGAATGTTTCCTCATCTGTATAATGGGGAATATTACATACCTTATTGGGCTATAGTGAGGATTAAATGAGATAATGCAGTTTATGAAAAGTGCAAACAGTGCTGGGTGAAGAGTGGATCCCCTTAGAAATGGGCATATCCCGGTCAGGTGCACCGCTCTGGGCAGACGTGGAGAGTGAAGAATAGGGGACCATGGTGCTTTTTAGTTGGAGAAGTGATAATGAGAGGTGTCGGTTTGGTCATTAGTTAGCTCTGTAGGTTTAGCTGTGCTAAACCCAACCACCTGGGCATTTTCTCAGCTAACAGAATGTTTTTATGTGAATACGTGTTCATCGGTGAAATGTTTAATCTTAAAGGTTCATTCCAGCGCAAACATCTATGATTGTGTCTAGCACAGCCTCTGGCCAAATGCTGTTTACTTGATGAGTAAGCCTCCTGATACCACAAAGAAACAAGAAACTGACTTTATTAGCAATATGTCGGATGCTTTCCATCTGCATATTTCTTCGCTAGTTCTAACATTTGTGCTTTTTGGAGGGTGAAGAGTGAAAGGCACCAAATACCTCGGTTTCCAGGAGCGAGCCTCCCTTTCCCCCAGGTTGCTCCTGCCTAGCCTCTAATGCCCTGACTTTTTCCAATGTCACCTACGGCGCCCTTAGTCTCAGCTCAGCCAAAAACATCAGTGCAAGTCCACAGAGACTTAAGGAAGTAATCCAACTCCGGTTCGAGGAAAATCCAATCCGCAGTTTTTCCCTTGCTTTGGCTCTTCCCTGGTCTTACTATTCGCGCAGGGAGACGCCGGCCAGCCGGACTAGAGGCCGGAGAGAGCCCACCGGCGCCCATGGGGGCGGGGCCAGGGCGCAGGGGTCGGTGCAGGGGGCAAGAAGTCTCGATGCGTGCTGTTCCGCGCGGACGCCGTGGGACCACAACTCCCGGCGTGTCCCGCGGCCTGCGCCGAAAGCGGTTGGCTGGGAGCTCTAGCCAATCTGCCCTCATCGGCCAATGGGACGGAGGAGAGCAGCCTGACCAGGATCCTCAGAGACCAATGGCAGTACAGTGGAGGCGGGTGCTTCCTTACCACTCACCTTGCGCTCAGAGAAGCCACATTTAAAAGGTCGTGCCGAGCCGGGTTCTCGCAGGCTGTGAGAGCAGGGCCAGGGGGCGCGGAGGCTTCCCGGGAAAGCGACGCCAGGGCCATTCCGGTCCCCGTGAGGCGGTCTCCGGACGTCGCCGGGGGCGGGGCCGAGGGCGGGGCCTGGCCTCGTTGTGGAGCGGCTCGTAATCCATCATGGCGGCCGCGGGGGTCGGTGTCTGTCTCTGAGCAGCGCTGGAGCCGAAGCCGGTTCCCGCGTCCTGCAGCTGAGGAGCCCTTCCGTTGTCCACGGCCCCTACCAGCGAGGGCAGTCTTGGTCCCTCGGCGGAGCTCGGGAGATGTGACTGCTTGGCGGCGGTGGTGGTGGCAGCGTCCGGGGCCGGGGGAGGGGGTGTCTCGGACAGAGACCCCAGGGCTCGGGGAGGCTGAGGCGACCGGGCCTCCTCCCCCTGCGCCCGCCTTCCGCCTTCGGGACGAGAGTCTTTCGTCCTTTACAGCACCGCTCCGGCTCTGGGACACTGGGGGTGGTCTCTGTTTCCCCTAGACCTGGGACACCCCCGTTTCCTGAGGCGTGGAGGAGCGTCGCCCCCGGAGTAAGCCGCCCGTGCCCCTCCCCAAAGCCTTCCTCTTAGCCCAGAGCTACCCCTTGTCCCGGATCCCTGCCCCAAGTTTGGCCTGGAGCCCCCCATTCAAATTCCCTCCCTGCTCTCAGGTGGCCTCCCCTTCCCCCAGGTTGCTCCTGCCGAGCCTCTAATGCCCTGACTTTTTCCAATGTCACCTACGGCGCCCTTAGTCTCAGCTCAGCCCAAAACTTCAATGCAAAGGAAAAGTCTGGATTGGTTTCACAGGCCTTTTAAAAAGCGGACTTAAAAGTTGCTGGCAATGCATTCCTTTTCGTCAGAGTCGAGGGCAAGCCCTCGCTGAAATCTGGATGACCCGTGTCCTTTTCCGGAGAGCAGAGTAGAGAAGCAAGAGCGGCAGCTAGTTCAGCAGGAAATTTGTCGGAAGATGAAGAAACTAAGATAGGGGGTTGGTGACTTCCACAGGAAAAGTTCTGGAGGAGCATCCAAAGACGATTGACGTTTCCTTTATGTGTGGGATCAAAATGACTTTAGTACTGTGGACACTTGGCGTCATCCCTGTGAATATTTCTGTTTAGGTTTTTCTTCTTGGAAAGAAATTGTTACTCAGCCAAATCAGGAAACTTTTTCGGGTAGCATTGCAATTATATTACTTCAAATTGATAAACTGGGAAAATAATTGGAATTCCTGTTTACATGTGTCAACCTAAAAAAAACTGTGCTTTTGTTGTGGAAGATGTCTTTTTGTGATTGACCTCAATTTCTGAGTTGTGGAGATGCAGTGAATGTGAAATCCCACATATATACTGTTTTTTTTCTAAGCTAACTGACTTTCTGGAAGATCTTGAACCCTCTTCTGGAAAGGGGTGCCTATCGTTACTTTATGGGGCAGCAGCCTGGAAAAGTTCTTGGGGACCAAAGAAGGCCAAGTTTGCCTGCCCTACACTTTATTAAAGGAGCAGGGAAAAAGGAATCATCGAGGCATGGGGGTCCACACTGCAATGTTTTCGTGGAACATGGTGAGTGCTTTTCAAGTTTTCTAGTTGTGTTTTTCCTTATGCACGCAGCTTAGGCCGTCAAGGAACTTTTGAGCAATGGTACTTGTGTCAGTTCCTTACAATTCTACTTAAGACTTTTGTTAGGGTAGTTATTATCTCTTAGTTTCTGGTGGGACTTGATACAAGAAAAAGTTACTTTGTGACTCTGTATGGCTTTATTCATAATCTGTCCACGTTGCTTATTTCTAGTCTGATTCTGCTTCTAAGTCACTGTTGACCTTGGACAAGCCATTTTACTGTCCAGGGCCTCAGTTTCCTGAGGCAGATGGACATAAGTGCTTTCTTAGGATTCATCATTCTATGATTCTCCTTTAACTGAAGTTATAGGCTCTTTTCCTAATCTGCATGGATCCTTTACTACTTTGTCTACAGAGAGCTGTTATCATATTTTCAAAGTGGTTTGTGCTCCCCAAAAGGTTAAGAACCACATATTCTGGTTGACTCTAATATCCGTGACCTTTTCAATCATAAGTAGGACTTGGAAATACTCTGGAGCTCTGTGGGAAAAATCAAGTGGGGAAGCAGCATTCCCCATGAATGGAGGATACACAACTTCTAGTTATTTTACCTTCCATAAGGAGTAATCCTTTCCTCATTGGTGCAACTTTCCTCCTCCTCTCTCCCTGTTTAGAATGACATTTGGGGCATTAAAGGTTGTCTTTGACATTTTTATGAACATGTTTGGCATTTGAGTGCTGACAGTACATATTATATTGTTCACTTTCAGTAGTTCTGTGTGAAATTAAAGCTAAGGGTCCGCTCAGACTGATGTCTGTGACCAATTAATTAGGGTTCTGTTTGTACTGTTGCAGTCTGACGTATTTCAGACTGCATCCTTTCTATTAAAACCGCAGTCCCCAACCTCTAGGCTGTGGCCTAGTACCAGTCCGTGGCCTGTTAGGACTCTAGGACTCAGGCCATGCATTACAGCCTGATCTCTGCCTTCTCCCAGCTTCCGGACGCCCCGATTCCCTGTCCGTGGGAAAATTGTCTTCTGTGAAACCCGAGGCTGGTGCCAAGAAGGTTGGGGACTGCTGTAAATATCAATTGAGCCCACCCACCATATAAGCAAATGTATGGTATGTGCAAGTGGCATATGCTTTGAAATTCAACCACAAATACCTCTAAACAATGGGTGACTGCAATAGACAAAGGCTGCTATTGGATGAACTTGCATTTGACAGGTGAAGTTTTACTTTCCTACAGAAAAATACTCACCTCATGTCAATAAATCTGAGTACCTGGATTTTACTTTACCTTGAAACATTAGTTCTGTTTTTAGCATTGGTTTTAGGCAGGCAAATATGGTAACATGTTATGATACTTCCCAAATTCAGGATTTAAAAAATGAATTATTTACGTTTTAACTAGTGGTGATCATGCAGCTTTAGACAGGGAAAATTAGTACAGACTTTTCGGAGAGTTTTGGTAGAATTTAGAATTTGAAATGTACTTGCCAATGACCTAGTAATCCCACTTCTAGGAAACTGGGATAGAGCAGTGTATTTCCCAGGGTGTCCCTGATACCCCTTCAGGGGCTGAGAGGTTAAAACTATTTTCAATTAATACAATGTGAAGATCTATTTTCCTCTCTTACTGTGTTGTTATTTGCACTAATGGTGAAAAGTAAAGCGGGCATCTTAGCATGAATCAAGGCTGTGGCACCTAACTGTACTAAGTAGCCACTGTATTCTTCATGGTAAGTTCTCACAGTAAAAAAACAAAACAAAACCCTAGTTTTTACTAAAGAATGTTTTTGTTTTTGTTTTT
>NW_012138525.1:2813161-2816558 GCF_000956105.1 Propithecus coquereli | reverse complement strand
TCCCAGAGTGATTGATTATAGGTGTGAGCCACTGCTCCCAGCCTACGCATGCTTTCATTGATAGGTGTTCAGGTTATTTTTATTTTTGGCTATTTATAAATAATGCTGCTATGAACATTCTTGTGTATGTCTCTACAGCTAGAAGTGGAATTGCTGGGTCCCATGTTATAGGCATCTTCAGCTTTATTAGATACTGCCAAACAGCTTTCCAGAGTCATTGTATCAGTTTTGCTCCTATCAGCAGTACAGGAGAGTTCCAGTTGCTTTACATTCTTGCTAAACCTGGATATTGTCAGCCTTTTAAACATTAGCCTTTCAGGTGGCTGTGCAGTGGCACTTTGTGGTTTTAATTTGCACTTCTTCGGTGACTCATGAGGTTAGGCTCCTTTTCATTTAGGCCAAATGGCTTACTGGCCATTTGGAATATATCTACATCTGTATATCTGTATCATCCGTATCTGTATCTGTATACCTATGTATCTCCTGCCAGTTTACCTCTTTTGTCCATTTTTGTACTTCTGTTTCCTTCTTCTTGATTTGTAGGAGTTACTTATATATTCTCAATAGAGGTCCTTTGCTGAGCATATTTGTTGTGTATATCTTCTCACACTTTGTGGCTTGCCTTTTCACTCTCTTAATGGTGTCTTTGACCAGGTGCGGTGGCTCACGCTGTGATCTCAGCACTTTGGGAGGCTGAGGCAGGAGGATTACTTGAGGCCAGGAGCTTGAGACCAGCCTGGGCAACATTTGTGAGACCCCATCTCTACAAAAAATAAAAATATTAGGCAGGTGTGGTGGTGTGCGCCTATGGTCCTAGCTACTTGGGAGGCTGAGGCAGGAGGATCTCTTGAGCACAGGAGTTCAAGTCTGCAGTGAGCTGATTGTGCCACTGTACTCTAGCCTGGGCGACAGAGCAAGATCATATCTTGAAAAAAAAAAAATTGGTGTCTTTGATGAACCAAAGTCCTTAATTTTAATGTAGTCTAATTTAATAATCTCTTATGGTTAGTACTTTTTTGTGGTTTGTGTAAGAAATTGTAGTTTACCCTAAGGTCACAAAGACATTTTATTCTTATACCTTTCATATTTATAATTCACTTGGAATTGTTTTTTTCTGTGTAGAGGTGAAGGTTCATTTTTTTCCCCCATATTGACCTAGCCCTGTAATTGAAAAGAACATCTGCTACTGCATAGATCAGGTGTCTACATGTGTGTGGAACTGTTGGGGAACTTTTTACTCTTAATTTGCTGCCTTTGTCCTTGCACCAGTATCACACTGTATTACTACAGCTTTAAAATAAATCTTAATATTTGGTAGAATAAGATCTCCAGTTTTTCTCTTCTTCAAGCTTGTCTTGGCTTGCTCCTTTGCATTTCCATATATATTTTAGAATCAGTTTTATCAATTTCCATACCCAAACAAAAACACCCATAGGGATTTTCTCCTGGGATTGCTCTAAATCTATAGATTACTTTGATCCTAGGAATGAATCATGGAATATAAAGAATTCTTACTGATGAAAAAAGCCAATTCAGGAGACATTTTTTTCTGTTAATAATAAAGTTTAAATGAGTCCTGTAAATTGTTTCAAATTTTCAAAATACCTGCTGCTTTATCCAGATTCACCTTTCTCTGATATTCCCCCCCCCCAGTTCTATTAATATTTTTCTTTGACACTCAGTACTTGGTCCCTTGATGGTAGAGACCATGTTTATACATCTTCATGGATCAAACACTGTATTTTTTACAGACTAGATGCTCAGTAAGTACAGAATTGAATCTACTTGAGTGTTTGGCAGTTTCAGGCATTGAACAAATATCTCAGTGCCTCCTCTGTATCAGGTACTGTCAGTCTGAGGTAATACGCAGGGAAGGACATAGCCAGCGAAAGGCTCTTTGTGTCTGATTTGCAGTCCTAAGGACTACCATTGGCCATCTGCTTGGGAATATGGTTATTATCTTGAGTAAACAGTGTGGGGTAGGTCCAAGGAACTGGCTGAGGGAAGGGGGCATTTACTCTATTTCTTCATCTTTTTAAGTCATGGGGAGACCCCTGGTGGAGCCAGAAGTACCCTTTATCTTGGTTCTCATCTTTTTTATATCAGTGGCTGCTTGTGGCCTCCAACCGAATCTGGTGGACCCATTTTCTTTGTGTATTTAAATTTTCCCCCGGAAATGACTAACAACTGCTTCTTAAGCCCTCATTCCTTTCACCAGGTTTCCTATACTGCTTTTGTTCTGTCCATTTAGGATATTGCTATAGTGGGAATATTGTCCTTGTTAGCATCTTCAGGTTATGAAACCTTTTCCCCACCTGTGCTAAAATCCCGGGGTCTGGTGGATCACAGTCATTTTAGGATGTGTAAATGAAGCTGATGTTACAGGCAAGGTGTTTTCTTTACTGTATCCCTCTGTTCTTTAGAGGAGCAAAGACTTTTGTGGTCTGTAAACTCCTCCTTCAAAGTTGTGAATTTCTGCCAGGAGTGTGACACCTAAAGTGTCACTAAATTAATTGGTATTAGCATTGGTAGAGATTAAATTGGGAAATTTTAAAAGGTAGAGAATTCCTTAATATTTTATTTTTTGAGAGATAGAAAATAGGAAATAGCATTGCTAAATAGAGAAAGGGAATGTTTTTTAATAGAAATGTTTGTATAAGAATAAGATCATAGGGTGATATTCTGAGGATGATTGTCTTGGTTGCCCTTTGGCTTAGTTGGGTCTTGGGTGGTTGGTTTACTTCCTGTACAAATTGTGAGTTACTAGGGGCTGAATTTATTTTATAGTAATACCCGAACTAATTAGAACCTTTGCTTACATAGAATTTATTTTTGGCATATTCACTTTTATAAGAAAGGAAGAGAGGCAGCCTATTCAGTATCAAGAGTTTAGTCAAAACAAACAATTCTCTGATTTGCCCTGGTACAGGATATATTCATCATAAACTTCTGTACTTTCCACTTCTGCAGTGTCATATAGTAATTGATTGTTTTATTGGTGATTCGCAGCATCCTGAATTGCAGAATGTCTCTTGGATGTATAAAGCTTAAAAAAAATTTATTTTTGAAATGAGAGACTCACTATGTCACCCAGGCTAGTCTCGAACTCCTGGGCTCAAGCAAGCCTCCCAAGTAGCTGGAACTATAGGCACATGGCACCCTGCCCAGCTGTAATGTACTTTAATGTAGTTTTGGGAGGAAAGTCTATAGTCTAGGTAGGATAAATATTATTCCTTTTTTCCCAGTAGGAAAACTATGGTTCAGGTGGGACAGTAGAGTTTTTAAGAATTACATTGCTGGCCAGGAGCGGTGGCTCATGCCTGTAATCCTAGCACTCTGGGAAACTGAGGTGGGAGGATCATTTGAGGTCAGGAATTTGAGACCAGCCTGAGCAAGA
>NW_012138525.1:2807442-2809628 GCF_000956105.1 Propithecus coquereli | reverse complement strand
ATCCTCCTGCCTCAGCCTCCCAAGTAGCTGGGACTATAGGTGTGTGCCACTATGTCCAGCTGGCTTTTTTTTTTTTTTTTTAAGTTGAATGAGATATCGGTACAATAGAGAAGAGTCTTTGGGAAATATAAATACAAGAAAAGATTTAGTTTATAAAAAATAGCTATTTTTAAAAATTTCTAAATATTAAGGGGGTACAGATGTTTTAGTTACATGGCTACCTTGTATAAGGCTTAAGTTGGAGCTTTTACTGTATCTATCACCAGAATAGTGTTCATTGTACCCAATAGTTAAGTTTTTACCCCTTTTCACCCTCTCCCACCCTTCTTCCTTGTTGTTTTGCAATGTCGTTTTCATCTCTTTGTGCCCATGTGTGCCCATCGTTTAGCTCCCAGTTATTAGAGAGTATATGTGGTGTGTGTTTTTCCGTTCCTAAGATACTTCACTTAGGATAATATATTGTTTTTTTAGTAAAAACAACATACATTATTCAATCAAGGAAGATCTGATTCAGAAAGTCATTTGAAGTTCAATCAGCATGATCAGTGATACTATACCTCCTATTCAAATGAAAATTAATCATCTCCTAGTCAAATTGTGGAAAATGTAGGTGTCCTAAGGGCGTTTTTCAGGGTGCTTTTGGCTTACAGTGGTTCCAAATCAGGAAGTCATAATTACTGGATGTGTTTTATATGTTGATCAAATTCTGTTATGACTTTTGTTTTACGGGTGTTGGTAAGTGCACATCATTGCTTTGTAAGAATGTGTAATCATCGAGTTAATGGTGAGTCAGAAGAGTTGGTAAATTATGATCCTTTAATTGAAATGAAGTTTTTTGTTTAAATTGGCTTGTAGAGGAGTTATCAGTAAATTTATAATGAATTACATAATGAATGGCCACAAATACACAGACTAAGGAGCAACATCCTTGCACCTGGGAAAATCCTTTAATCTCAGGGCTGGAAGGGTCCTGGAGATTTGCTACTTCTCCGTGTTTAGGTACAGAGTTCCTAGGCCAAGGGATTGGCTGCTTTGTCACATGTGAGTGCTTGCTGTGGGGCTGGCTGCCTGCAGATGCCACAGCAGACCCATGGTAGAGGGAGGAGAGCAGGAATACTGGTTACCACGCCAGAGTGCGTATTTTGACCAAGACCTTTCTGTTGTACAGAAGGGGGCAAGACTACGCCTGTCCTCAGGCATTTACAACATAGTATAGAGAAAAATGTGAGCAAGTTAAGAACAATGTAGTGAAAAGGAAATTGGATGCGGGTCTGGGAAAAGGGATAAAGTGGACTGGTTGGGATTATGAGTGCCACAGCTTCCTGCCACTGAACACCATTAGTGCCGTGGTGGCTGTGACGCATCTGGTCCAGACCTTCTCAAACAGGGGACTCTATATGTTTTACAGACCAGTTGTAAAGAGGGAGGAACCTGGCCATTGACCATTTGCCCCATAGCTCTAGTTTTTTGTTGTGGTGCAAAACTCATTCTTAGGCCCACCAATATTACAGTGTCATGTATGGTCTTTGGTTGCCTCTGGTTTGGGCTGAACTCAAAGGATGGTGAGGAGCATGGTACTTTTCATCACTTAACTTGCATGCTCTAGCTACAGTGCGTGGCATTTTGAGGATGTACGCTCAGCAGTGAGTCAGATGAGATGCACACTTAGCTTTCAGTTAATCCAGTACAGTGCCCTTACTGACATGCTTCCGAGACTGCTGACTACATTTAAAACCTTTTCTCCACTGGCTGGAAGTTGAGACCCATTTCAACAAAAGCACTTCTGTCTCTTCTGAAGTGCGTTAGGAAAACTGGAGGTCATCACTTGATTCACAGATTATGGGCTGTGCATAAATAACCCATCTTAGACAGACACCAGGTATTGTTATATTTTCCTTACCTGGTATAGCTGCCATTTGAGTGCTTTCTCTGTGCTAGGCAGCGGTGGAGCTCTCGACATTTTTTTCTTCTTCTTTTTTTTATATTCATCCTAATTTGTCCTAACTCTTGACATATTTTTAAAAATTACTAAATAAATAGCTTATAACCCTCTGGTCATTCCCATTACGTAGAGCAACAGTTTCCGTTTTTTAAAAGAAATCATGCCCCCTTATCCTGAAATATTTTTGAGCAAGCAAATCATATATATAATATGTGGTATCATATATATGTTTATATGAATCATA
>NW_012138525.1:2804641-2807187 GCF_000956105.1 Propithecus coquereli | reverse complement strand
GTACATACATTTGTCATTTCTGTTAGTAGGTGGATACTACATAGTAGATATCTACTAATTCTTAAATAGATAGGTAAATATTAATATAGATACTTTATTGGTAGATATTCCCAAATTCCCTTCCATAAGGGTTGTTCTAGTTTACACTCCCACCACTGGTAATGCAGAGGGTGCCTGTATCCCCAAAGCCTAGCTAAGAGAGTTTGTTGTCAAACTTTGGGACTTTTACCAGTCTGATCAGTAAGAAATAGTATCTTAGTATGGTTTTAATTAGTAGCTCTCCTGTGAGTGAGGTTGAACATTTTTAACACATTTGGGGGACATATATACCTATCTTTCTGTGAACCATCTCAACAAGTTCTTTGTGTGGCAGATATTTAAATATGTAGGTAGTTGCCTATGTAGAATCCAGTAGCCTGTGCTCCTTCACTGCCCATATGTCTCACAAGGAACTGCCCCAGCCCAAGCTGCAGAGGGGGTCCTGAGTAGGTGCGTTTCAGCCCTGGCTGTGCATTAGAATCTTCTCGGGAGCTTAAAAACACTTGTGTCCAGGTCCCACCCTCAGGAATTGATTTAATTGGTCTGGGCTCTGGGGAGAGGCCTAAGTATCAGTTTTTTGTTTTGTTTTTGTTTGTTTTTTTGTGAGGAGAAACTTTATTCAAAAGGAATTTTGCAAGGGGGGAAGGGACTATTGCAATAGGGAGATGCTCTGACAGCAAGAACTGCAAGCATCTCCTTGTTTTTTGTTTTTAACTCTCCAGGTGATTCTGTTAGGTAGCTGGGGTTGAGAATCATCGGTCTAAACCAATCGTAGTAATCCCTTTTCCCTGGGAATTTTTCTTTGGTTCAAAGTGGGCATGCATCCTAAATTGACCCGATCTATCTGAAAGCAAGGCCTTTTATTCCCTGGTATTTTTTGCTGCTGGTAGCCAGTGTAAGCCCATGAGGCCAGCCAGCCTCAGAATGGAGCTAACACTCTGGGGAGGGAGAATGGGGACCCTGTGGAGCTGCTGGATCCACCTCACTTCTGAACTTTGAATTACGTGGTATGATAAGTTTCCTTATCGTTTAAGCCGTTTTGAATTGGGTTTGCTCTTACTTGCAGCACTAGTGTTCTAACTGAAAAAGAAATGTATTTAACCTGATCTGTTTTATCTTTTTTCCATTTTTTAAAAAGAAAAATGGCAGATTCCATTGACAAATGATATTATAATCCCTTATATTTGTTTAGCTCTCATTAGTTTAACATACCACTTTCATACTTGTTTCTGTTTTATAAAATTGGCAAAATTCTGTTTTATTGAGATATCCTTAATTCTCCCTACATCACAGTACTATTAATAATTCTATTCCCCAGAGTATATGGTGGGAACCACTTTGTGATAACATTGCTCTGTTAGAGATGTGTTACTGGGTTATTGGTACTGCCTTGAATCGCAATCCTAGGGTGGCCATAAGGTCTGGCTGCTGCCTCTTGTTAACCATTCCCAACCCACCCACAGCTCCCACCGCTTGGCTTGTTCCTGGAGGAGGCACTGCAGACTTCTGTGCTAAGCTCCTGGCCATGTTTGAAGAACACAGGACCTCTGGTTTAAGGAGCTTTTTTTTGGTCCAGACTACATCATAGAGAAGCCATGGGCAGAATTTAAAGCCTGCTGAGCACCAAGCTAGTTCTTCTTGCCCCAGGGGCAGAGACTGTTGGGAAAGTCAGATTGAGGCATCTCTGCTCAGTTCCAGTGTCTTCCTCGAAGCCCACTTGTGACCACTGTTTGCCTTCTTTGCCTATGTTGTTATTAATAAAACAGCCTCTACTTTGAAACAGCATCCTTTCTTGAGGAATTATGGTCTATTGGGAGGAAAGATAAGTCTCAGTGCAAAGAACCTCATGGCCTGTTAAGATACAGTTAGAACACTGCCTGTGGGGGAAAGAAATGTCATAGTATAGTGTTTGTATTTCAGTTGCCTTCCCTTTCCTAGGCTAATAATAATAACAGGTAACTTCTGTTCAGTGCTTACTATATTTCTGGTCTAATCACTTTTATTATATTATTTAATATTCAAAACAAGAAAGAAAAAAACTAATTTTTTTATCATTGTCAGCACATCTGGAGGGTTTGTCTTTCTTGAGAAACACGTTGGGTTTTTTGTCTTGTTTTGTTTTGTTCTTTGAGACTGGATGTCGCTCTGTCATCCAGGCTGGAGTGCAGTGGCATGATCACAGCTCACTTGCAGCCTCGAGCTCCCGGGCTCAAGCGATCCTCCTGCCTCAGCCTCCCAAAGCACTGGGATTACAGGCGTGTGCCACCACGCCCGGCTGAGAAGTACATTTGAAGTAGTTGCTGGAATGAGATTGTTTGTGTGGATGAACAAGACACATAACCATGTTGAAACATGATATGAGCAATGGTAATAATTACTCCCCCCATTCAAAACAAAATTATTATTTAGTGTGTATAATGTGAGGAAAAAAACTTTTCCCTTCAGATAAACCTGTCTTTTTATGTGTGATACGTGAGTCTTTTCAGTCTAGCAGTGAAAATGGAGCT
>NW_012138525.1:2794845-2801204 GCF_000956105.1 Propithecus coquereli | reverse complement strand
GAGAGGGAGGGAGAAAGAGGGGGAGAAAGGCAGAGAGAGAGACTGATGGAGAGGGAGGAGGGAAGGAGGGAGAAGGAGGGACACCTGTGGGCCAAAACATTTATTTGGGTCCAGGGCCTTACACAAGCAGGTTTCCTAGGGTGTTACCCAAGCAGGTAGTTCTAACTGGTGGGTTTAAAGCAAGCAGGCACAAGTTCTGTGGGGGTCAAGCTGTGATTGAGAGGTGGTCACTACAGTTTATTCCTTTAGTCTCTGTGTGGTGTGGGGAATGGAGGGGTGAGCCAAGTAGGCAGTATCTAGCTGTCCCATAGAGAGATGGGGAGGTGGTCACCAAGAGGCAGGTGTCAGGCAGATCTCTGGATTGACCACACCCAGGAAATGGGAGGAGGTGTGTTTCTATGTTCCCTTGAAAAATGTGGTGAGGATAGTTTTAGAAACAGCGTGCTTGCTGCATACAAATATGATTCCTTTGAATTATAACAAAAATTTTATCTTTAAAATGAATTTTAGCACTGGTAACTTTTATTAAATTTTTTTTTCTGTTCCCTCCTTCACCAGCTTTTACATTGAAGTTCCTATCACAACTCCTGTATTTGTAGCTTGTCACACCAAATGGTGAATGATTTTTTGCCCTGGGGGAGACCAGGACTTTGAGTAATAGTTTGCTTTTATAAACCAGAATTTGCTCTAGACTTAGAAGGATAAAACTGTCTTATCTTCCTGGTTTCTTTGCTGTATCTTTTCAAGAGAGAAATTAAAGTTAGATTGATGTGGCCTACTGACATAATTGCCAAAGTTTTGTTTGAAGTTTTGGGGTTGAATGTTTTTCACCTGTTTGCTTTTATCCACCGCAGAATGGGCAAGGAATAAAGGTAGGGAGGTGAGAAAGGTATTATCTCTTCCTTGAAACTTATTAATTGCCTAGTGTGTAGGTAGTTTCATGCTGGGCTGCCTAATAGAGCACCTGCTGCCTTCTTTTTGAAACAGTCTCGCTCTGTCGCCTGCTAGAGTACAGTGGTGTCGTCATACCTGCTGCTTTGATTTGCAGGTTTCTGTGGAAGGAAAAAAAAACCCAAAGCAACAATAGCAAAGTGCTTGGTAACTCCTTGTTTCTTCCTTCCTCTGTTCTGCCTGCATCTTCTGGTCTTTGATAGGAAACGGAAGCTCGCACCGTGAGGGGGAAAATGACTTTCACATTTAGGTTTCTTATTCTAAAGTTCTTTCCTCCAGATTTTAGCCTGAGTTCCTTTGGTAACAGCCTTCAGCTCTTATTCTTTGAAATGCATGCAGAAAAATGTTTATCATTGTGGAAATTGGACATTTTTATCTTATGAAACTCCAGAATTGTCAGATTATTAAATCCAGGCTTATTTTGATTGTAGCTAAAATTCTCCTTTTAAAAGAGTAGGATGTACTCCCAGCAAATTGAAGATCAAAGAAATAAAGTGGACCTGGAAAAGTAAGGCTTGGCAGCGACAGTGCGTGTGAGACGAACCCTCACATTGTGGGCTTCATTCTTGCAGACTCAGGACGTAGACACAAGTGCGGACACTAGGACGTGTGGGAGTTCTGTTGTCCCTTGCCAGTCCATACTTCTGTGTCTGTCTCCTGGCCAAGTGGGGAGACAAGGGTGACATTGAAATCATGGTTTTACCTGAATTCAGATCCCAGCGGACCACTTACTAGCAGCGTGACTGCAGGTGCCAGCGTTCACTTGGCAGACGTTGGCCGAGCACAGCCTCTGTGCTGCTGCTAGGTACTGGGAAGACAGCAAGTCCTTTCAACCCCTTTGAGTGTCTGCCTCCTGATTTGCATATTGGGAATCATAGTGTTTACCTTGATTATACTGGTGAGGAGAGAATTAACTGAGATAATGAATAAAAAATATCTAACTGTGCCTGGCACTTGGTTAGTTCCTGACAAATAGTAAATGTTGTTGCTGTTATTGTTTATAATTCTGTCAGTAATGAGGAGTAGGCTAAAAAGGACCAGGGAAGATTAAGAAATAAATCCTATTACTAATAACACTGTGGTGAGCAGTTTGCCTGGGACAAGGCTGTACAATGTTGGTAATTAGAGGATTATGTATAAAACCCAAAGGTTATAGCTGAACACATGGTGACACTGGAATACAACTCTTCAAGAAAATTCTAGAGAGAAAAGCTTAGATTCAGCTGTAAACATTTTTAAGCACTTCCTGTGGGGTGATTGGAGGATGTGACTGTGGAGATCTTTCCATCTCTGGTGCATGAAATCAGCAGTTGCGTGACTTTCCCAGAGGATTTCCCTGTTGTCTGGGGCTTTGGGCCACTCGTGCTGTCAGAGGCAGCATCCTCCAACCAGAGAGCTCTCTTCCTTCCCTCAAGTAATTGATTACTTCTTCATGACAAATTCTTTTCCAGTCCTTAAATCTGCCATTTCTTGTTTAGCACATTTCATTTTTTCTGGCTCTTTTCCTAGAGTCTCCGCAGGTTTTATTTATGACCCTGTGTGGAAGATGGCTTTGTGAAGCACAGTTTATTCTGTAATACATTATGGGTAGTTTACTGGAGGTAAGCTCTGGGGTTTGTAAGTGTGTGTGGCCGTCAACCCAACCTAGAATTTTACAGTAAAGCTAACTCTTAATTTTCCCCCGTCAGAAGAATTTATTGTGTGGACAAAAGCCTAAAAAATTTATAGGTCTACCAGAGTATTTGTGTTTTCTCTTTATGTTGTAATGATGGACAGTTTTCCTCATGACTTTCTGGGAATCTATCAATTTAAAGAAATTCAAAGGAATTTAAGAACATCTTACGTTCTGTGCTGGTTACTTGGAGGTGGGTTTTCCAGGCTCTTGCTTTCAGACTCTGCCCTTTCTTAGCCATGTTATTTTTCACTGGCATCTTTACTAGCCATAGGATAGAGAAAACAGGTGAATTTCTTTGAGGTTCTTTGCATATAGGAGTACTTTTTGACTCCACAGTTCTTAAGTTTGTATTTGATTATGAAGTGAAAGATGTTTGGGCTGACTCAAAGGTCTTTGGAGAATTCTCTTGGCTCAAAGGTTATTTCATTGTCCCTTGTTACTGCGAGCTTTGACTTCATAAGAGAGGGTAAACTGAGCCTGGGTTGCATTTTTCTGTACTGTCCCTCATGCTCGTTACAGTGGAGGAGCAAGAGTGAGCTGTACCAGAAATTGGTTAAAGAACCCAGAGTCGGGTCCTGAGTTTTAAGATGCTTAATGTGAAGTTATAAATATGGTGTGATTCTTGATTTCTGGTAGAGATTTTCCAATTGGCGAGAGAGCCTGGAACTTGTCTTTTGATGAGCACTTTGTGTTGCAGCACTCTCCAAGCCCTTCTCAGAGGTCTTCTGTTCAGGGCAAACTGTTCTTTCTTGTTCCAAAACTTAAAGTTTGGAGAATTTAATGCGTTTTTTGGGGGGTAAGTTTTCTTAATTTAACTCTTTTAAAAATTATTTTTATTTTGTTATTTTTTTGAGACGAGGTCTTGCCCTCTCACCCAGGCTGGAGTGCAGTGGTGTCATAGCTCACTGCAGCCTTAAACTACTGGGCTCCAACGATCCTACCGCCTCACTCTCCTGAGTAGCTGGGCCTTCAGGTGCCACCACCACACCTGCCTAATTTTTTTTTTTTTTTTGAGAGAGAGTCTTGCTCCATCACCCCAGGTAGAGTGCAGTGGTGTCATCATAGCTCACTGCAACCTCAAACTTGAGGGCTCAAGCGATCCTCCTGCCTCAGCTTCCTACAGGCACATGCCACAATGCCTGCCTAATGTAGATATAGGGTCTTGCTCTTGCTCTTGCTGGTCTGAAACTCCTGACCTCAAGCAATCCTCCCACCTCGGCCTCCCAGAGTGCTAGGATTATAGGTATAAGCCACTGTGCCTGGCCAAAAAATTATTTTTATATTAGTAAACAGTAAAATTGACTTTTTTTCTTTTTTTTTTTGAGACAGAGTCTCGCTTTGTTACCCGGGCTAGAGTGAGTGCTGTGGCGTCAGCCTAGCTCACAGCAACCTCAAACTCCTGGGCTCAAGCAATCCTTCTGCCTCAGCCTCCCGAGTAGCTGGGACTACAGGCATGTGCCACCATGCCCGGCTAGTTTTTTCTATATATATATATTTTTAGTAGACCAGATAATTTCTTTCTATTTTTTGGTAGAGACCGGGTCTCACTCTTGCTCAGGCTGGTCTAGAACTCCTGACCTTGAACGATCCACCCGCCTCGGCCTCCCAGAGTGCTAGGATTACAGGCGTGAGCCACCGTGCCCGGCCTAAATTGACTTTTTTTGATGTACAGTTTTATGAATTTTAACACACCTATAGATTCGTGTAATCACCACCACCACAGGACACAAAATATTTCCATAATCCTAATAACCTTCTTTACCCTACCCCACCCCTACCTCCTGGCAGCCACTGATCTGTTTTCATCACTATGGTTTTGTCTTTTTGAGAATGTCATATAAATGGAACCATCCAGTATATATAATCTTTTGAGATTGGCTTCTTTCACTGAGCATAATACCTTTGAGGTCCATCTAAATGTTCATATAGCAGTAGTTTGTTCCTTTTCATTGCTAAGGAGTATTCCATTGTATGAATATAGCACAGTTTATTCATTCGTCTGTTGAAGGAGATTTGAACTGTTGATTGGTGGGACATTGGTGATTATGAACAGAGTTACTGTAAACCTTTGTGTACAGTTTTTTGTGTGAATGTAAATTTTCAATTCATTTAGCATACACATTTTCTATGACTGCTATAACAAGTTACCACAGACTGGGTGGCTTAGAAGAACAAATGTATTCTCCCACTGTTCTGGAGGCAAGAAGTCTGAAATTAGTATCGTTGGGCCAAAATCATGGTGCCAGCAGGGTCTCACTTCCTCCACAGACTCTAGGGGAGAATCACTTCCTTACCTCTTGCAGCTTCTGGAGGCCACCTGCATTCCTTGGCTCGCATTACTCCAGCCCTCCCTTCTTCTGTTGTCATATGGTCTTCTGTTTGGTAGTCAAATCTCCCTCAGCCTCCCTCCTATGGGGACACTTGTGACTGCATTTAGGGCCCACTAGCATAATCCAGGATGATTTCCCCATCTCAGGATTCTTACTCATATCTGCAAAGACCTTTTTCTGTCATGTGGGGTAACAGTCACAGGGGCCAGGGATTGGGACATGTATATCTTTTGGAGATTCATTTTTCAGCCTACCATACTTTGGTAAAGACCTAGGCATGGGTATCACTGGGTCATACGGTAAGTGTATGTTTACTTTCATAAGACACTGACAGACTGTTTGGCAGAGTGGCAGTCATTTTATGTTTCTACTAGCACCCTCACATGCCAGAATTCCTGGCATCCTTGGCAGAACATGGTACTGTCAGTATTTTTTAGCTATTCTAGTGGGTATCTCAACATGGTTTTAATTTGCTTTTCCCTGACGGCTAATGAGGTTGAGCATCTTTTTGTGTGAAAACCTCATACCTTTTAATTTTCCGTTTTTTATTACCTTCATAAGTATGAGGAAGAAAAGTGTGAACTGAATCATAACTAAAGGAAAGAACATTACCATCTTGCAACAGAGTCTTGCCTACCGGTGTTGTTATATGCTGTGGTGCGATAACATATTACAGTCTCTTTTTTTCTACTTTATCATGCCAGATTTCTTTATAAGTTTGTCTGAGTTGATAATATGCTTGATTCTAGTATAAGAGGTGACTGTTATAGATTTTCAATGAATAACAAAGACTCTAAGTCATGATTATTCTCTACCCAATTATCTTTTTAAATGAAAAATCTTTTACCGTCCACCCCAACACTATTACCTCAAGTAGGAAATGGGCTTATCTTTTTGCTGCTATCGGGCTGCAGTTCACACTGGTTTAATGTTGCTGTAGATCACTTTTAGGGACATGTAGTCATCTTTTATAATAGATTTTGAGCACTAGCTGTTTATTTTCTCTTGAAGCAGTGGTTAATAGTAATAACTTATGGTAAATTCTTTTTTTGTTCTTTATCAAGTCCAACACAGTAGCTTCTGTTGCTTGAGTTTTTGTAGGGTTTTCAGGGGGAAATAAATGAATGATGGTGACCATTATTTGAGAGTTAAAAACCTCGTTCAGAAAGACAAGACAGAGTAGAATAATGATAGAAAATAAATGACATATCTTTACAGCATTACTTTATTCTAATTATGTTCCACTAAATATGACATTTGGGGTTTAATATAAATAAATAATACCAGGTTTCAATCCCTGGGAATTGAAAAGCCCATTACTTAACCTAAAAATGGTCATGGCTCAGAAAACGGAATTACGTGTCATTTCTTTGCTAACCCATCAGAGCCTACCACCTCCAAAG
>NW_012138525.1:2791307-2794036 GCF_000956105.1 Propithecus coquereli | reverse complement strand
AAAAAATTAGCTGGGCATGGTGACTGACACCTGTAGTCCCAGCTACTAGGGAGGTGGGAGGCTGAGGTGGGAGGATCACTTGAGCCCAGGAGTTTGAGAGCTCTGATCATGCCACTTTACCCCTCCAGCCTGGATGACATAAACCTTGTCTCTTTAAAAAAAAAAAAGTGGTATCATTCTATACACATCCTTTTGAGACTTGCTTTTTTCATTCAACATTGTTTTTAAGATTTACCTGTGTTGATGCATGTAGACCTAGGTCCTCATTTTAATCACTGTATAATATTCCATTACATGATGAAAGTAGAGTTTATCCGTTCGCCCATTTATAACTCGTAAGGATGTGTCCACTTTTTCCACTCTGACAAACAGTGCTGCAGTAGTCCCTCTGTGTGTCTCCTTGTTGCACGTGTGGGAGTTTCTCTAGAGTGGTGGATTAGGCAGGATAGGATAGGCTTTCTTGTAGTAATAAACAAACCTCAAATCCCAGTTGCTTAACCAAGAGATTTATCTCTTGTGGGGTGTGATTGTGGGGGTGCTCTGCCACATAGTTTCTCAGGGACAGTGGGATCTCTAGCAGTGAACTGGAACATGCAGCCACCTTGATACCAAGGTAAGGCAAGCGAGCAAGGAAAACTATAAACTGACTGATGCTTCTGTGTGTTCAGGAAAGGGAAGGATCACCAGTAATTTGTGAGCACCAGTGATGGCTGCCAAAGGTAGACGCCTAAAAGTGCTGCCGTACACTGCTTAGTACTGTGTACACAACTGCTCCTCAAGACTCCAAACAGAGGAGCAATCAGTTCTTTCCCAAGTTAGTTAATTTAAAATGTTTGAATTTAGGAGCCCTTTAGTCTTAAATTACAATTTATTGTGGATTACACACTTAAAAAAATTAATAAAGCAGAGGTGGAGAATTTTTTATCTTGAGATTTGTAGTTCAATACAACTACTAGTTATTTTTAAAAATCCAGAACTGAGATTTTCTGCTGCTATGGGTTCGGTTACAGAGAAATGAACCCACTATTTTTAATGGGAAAGGATTTATTATAGAGTGTTATATAGCAAACAGTTACCGGGAGTGCTGCAAAAGCAGGTTCTTGGTTGAGCTTCATGAATGATTCCCAAAGCCGCCTCACAGACCTGGACCACCAAGGCAGTGGCAGTCTCTTCCGTACTGGGGAGGGTGTCAGCTACAGAACCTCTGCTATAATCAACACCGTTCTGCTCCTGGCTCCAGAGCCAGGCTGTGGTCAGCCAGCAAAATTGACGTCACGTACTTTGCTACTCAACACCCATGAAGCTGATGCCTGGACAGGGACCCCTAATTCTGCCTCAGAAAACCAAAACCGCAGCTGGGCTCACCCACAGCCACAGCAGAAGCAGCAGAAATTTGCTGTGCCTCTCATCTGCTTTCTGAATCTCACGTGATTGTATCTGATTTACAAACCCCAAATCACATTGAAATCCTAGCTGCAGGGAAACCAGCGACGTATGGTTTGTAGCTTCCCTGCCTCTGCAGTGTAAGAAAGGGACACTGGGAGGAGGATGGAAGGAATCCTGATCACCAGTCCACCATATTCACCCCAAGTTGGTATTAAGGTGTAGGGATAGAATTTAGGGAGTCTTTGACACCTGGAATTTTGTACACACTTCTGTGAATGTGCACAAGAATATTTTCCTTTGAAAGGAGCCTATGCTGTATTAGATTCTCAAAGGGGATGATGACCCAGCAAAGGCTTAGCACCATCAACCAAACAGTTAAGTGATTGAGCGCCCGGATCCTGAAGTCAGGCAGACCTAGGTTTGAATCCTGTCTCTGCTGCTTACTTGATGTGAGATCTTGGGCATATTATTTTACTTCTCTAAGCCTTACTTTTCTTACCTTTAAAATGGGAATATTAGTACCTATTTCCTAGGGTTATGAGGGTAAAGTATAGAATGCATGTATGGTCAATGCCTAGTATAGTGCCTGGCCCATACAAAACAACCAATAACTAGTCTTCTCTTCCCTGAGCAAGTAGTTGTATGTATGTACATATTTGTTCATTCACTCTTCAGAAGAACATGGCCAACGTGAAAATTATGGTGTGCTGCTGCTTCTGTTGAGAATACCACCGGGCACCTTCCTGCTTGTGCTGCAGAATTGAACTTAGCTGTCACTTCCTCTGCTCCCACTGCATCCTGTGCTTACTGCTGTGGTATTCATCACAGTGATATCTGCTGTTTTATGCTTGCCTCTTGTCACTCCCTCTTACATGTCTTTGGAGCAGAGATTGTGTTACATCCTCCGTATCTAGTATAATGACCATCACATAGTAGATTTTCAGTAAATATTTGTTAAATGCATGAAGAATAATGAATGGTTAAATAAATTGGGTGATGTTTTTAGCTTGGAGAAGGGTAGACTAAGGGAAGATGTGTTAGCTGTCTGAAATGTTTAAAGGACTGTCATGTAAAGGGGAGTTGGTCTTACTCTGTACAGCTTTGGAAGGCAGCATTGGGAGTAGCAGACAGAAGTCATGTATGTAATAAGGCACATTTTGGCTGTGTGTGAAAAAAGCTTTTAGACACAGAGAGTGGTCAAGTAATGGGAGCGGTGCCTTGGAGGCCCATGATTGACCCCGTCAATCATGGTATTGTTGGTACAATTGGTATAATTGGAGGTATTAAAGAAGAGGCAAGACAAGAAGCTATAGATAGGGCTCGAGCACTGAAGGGGCTTCTCA
>NW_012138525.1:2778726-2780167 GCF_000956105.1 Propithecus coquereli | reverse complement strand
AAATGTTTCGAAAAAGGTCTGTTGATAGTTGGGAGTGGTGTGGCAGGGTATGGTGTAGAGACGTGAGGGGCATTTTTCACTCTTCATGTTACATATATGTGTAATTGGCACAGAAAATTAAGCAGTAAACCTAAAGAAATAGAAAAGTGCTTCTTATATAGTTAGATCAATAAATTGTAACTGTTATAAAGGGTAGTTATAAAGTTAGTAAAGGCCAAAGGTCCAACTAGAGTAGGTCGGCTGTAGAGAAAACCAGTCTAGTGAGTTGTTCTTTAACTTTTATAGAATGCAACTTCCTTACCTTCTGTTTAACCAGTCTCTAATTTGGAGAGCCAAACTGTGGCCCTAGTCTTTTATTGTATTAAATTTTATTATTTTTTTTAGTCAGGTTTATTGAGGTATAATTTACATGTCATAAAACTCACCTTCTTCGACAAATGCATATAGTTGTGAAATTACCACCACTTTCAAGATACAGAATAATTCTATCACCCCCAGAATCCCCTTGTGCAGCCTCTTTGTTGTCACCCCTTCCCTGCACTCCAGTTCCTGGCAACCGTGGATCTGTTTTCTGTCCCTGTAATGTTGCCTTTTCCAGAACGTCCTATCAGTGGAATCATACAGTATGTGGCCTTTTAGTCTGGCTTCTTTCACTCATCCTGATGGGTTGAGAGTCAGGTTATCAGCAGTTCCTTGCTCTGGATCTCTGAGCAGTGTTCCCTTGTGTGGACTTACCACAGTTGGTTTATCCATTCGCTAGCTGAAGGACAGCGCCCCAGGCTTTTAGAGCATAGACTGGCTTCTGGCTTTTGCTGTTATCTCTATTTCTACAGTTGTGCTACCCTACCTTTTTAAACCTTAGAAGGTTATTAAGATTTGTAATATAGTCTATTATTTCAAAATCCTCATATGAAAGCTGTATTAAATTCGGATTATTTGGAGGTCTTAAAATTTTATTGATTTGACACATGTAGTGCTTGCTGTGTACCAGACAGTGTTCTAAATACTGCTTTACAAATATTTATAAAGTGCTTAGAACAGTTGCAAGCACATAGTAAGTGCTAGGTACATGTTTGTTAAATAAATAAAAATTTAAAAGTCTCCAAATAATTTGTATTTCATATAGGAATACAATTCAAGAGGAGCTGTGGGCTAATACAAAGAGGCAGGAGACTAGGGTTGTAGACCCTAATAATGTCACCTCTCCAGTCTACCTCTGTCCCCAGTTACAGGCTTTGGTCTGTTGGGTGATGATTTGACTCTGGATCTCACTAACATATGAAATGAGGTTCATAATCTGAATCCTTTTGAAGAAAACTCTAAAGTTTGATCATTATAAAAGTAATCTATAAAATATTCTATAAATTGTGGCTATATCTGTTTATAGTGTATTGGGCCTGGATAATTTGTTCCTTCCGGTTTCCAAGTAGTAGCATCCTAT
>NW_012138525.1:2772338-2778676 GCF_000956105.1 Propithecus coquereli | reverse complement strand
CAATGGGAATTATAGATAGTTCCCAGTAGGACGTTAGCACCACGAAAACTCCTTAAAAGTGTCCTCAGCACCTAGAACAGTGCTTGGCACAGAGTAGATGTTCAACAAGTAATTGTTAAAGGAATTTTTTAAAGATCAAAGCTATGATTTAGGAAGATTATTCTGTAATCTGAGTTTAGGTTGGGAGTGGAGGGGAGGACACTAAAGTAGTCAGTAAGGAGAGCCAGAAGAAAGGGAGATGACACCAACAGACATCTTGGTTATGGAATCAACTGGCCTGGCCAGATGGAAGAGGAATAATGTCAATTCCATGAATGTGAGCCTGGTGACTGGAAATAGGAGTGACGTTCACTGCACAGGGCTATTCCCTGTCGTTTCCCTTTATGCAGAAGAAGGTGAGGCTTTTGGTTGTGGAGCTGCTTCAGTGGTAGGGTTGGCTGAACAGTCTCTGTGCGCTCTTTTCCCAGGGGTTTATACGTATGTGTTGCTCACTCATCTCTCATCTGCGTGTCGTTTGTGGTTCTCACCGTGACTTGGAAGTCTAGTTCTCTAGAGAGAATCAACCATAATGATCAGAATAATTGCCTGGTAGGATTTATTTCCTTTGGGTTCATCAAGATACACCCCCTCACATGGTGTTCCTGTTCATTCATGAGGCTGTAACAGTGTGCAAATTAGGAGACTCTTTTTCCTCCATTCTCCATCTTGGAAAAATCAAAACTCTGTTTTCTTAAGTAGACAGCTTTGCCCCAGGCCCTGAAACTCCATTTCCCAGGTTTGTGGGGTGAGGTCGCATCAGTCTGCGCAAACCGCAGCACGAGGGCCTCTGCTGGAATGCTACTCCCTGGCCTCAGGACATGGGGCCGCAGCCTTCCCTCTGCAGACGCCAGTTCTAGCTGTGCGGGTGGTGACCAAGGAGGACAAGGACACTATCCAGGACCTGTGTGTCTTTCAAGAGCTTTACTATGCAGCGGTAGCATTCTATGGTATCGTGGGTGAGTTTCTGTCAAAACATAGAGAAGAGTTAATTACTCTTCTTATTTATTGAAAAACAACTTGTAAGCACAGTAGATGGCCCGTTATGTAAGCCATTTAGTATTTTTTCAGAGGAAACAAGTGTCTATGAGAAAAGGGGCAACCACCTATAGAAAAGAACAAATGAAAAGATCAACAGATACAAGTTGATTCCTCACCACAGCCTGCTTCCAAATTTATGCTGATATAGAAAAGCAGCTAAGTTTGGGAGGTTTTGTGTTTTTTCACTTCCCTTTCTCTTCGACAAACCTGGTTAGCAGCGAGGCTTTCCCATTCAGTTCTCCTCCTGGGCTTTCTGCATTTGTATGGATGTTTTAATTAATTTTTTGGTCAAATGAAAGCTATTTACCTCAGATTTCACGCACACTATTGCAGCAATCTTTAGATTTCAAATTAGCTAATGCAGTGGGTCATTTAATCCTTCACAACTTTTAAAACATTTTACGTCTTTGAACACAACAAAATTGGTGCCTTTTCCAGCTGTTTTTCAGCATTGCTATCAAGGAAGTTATTGTATTTCAAGCCATTGAAATACATTTTACTCTGACAATTTCTCTTCATCTTTGGGATTATCCTAACAGTATTTAAGGCAGCCCAATAGCATTTTGCCAAAAAGGAGAAGTTAGGGTTTGTGGGAGTTGAGGAGAGGGGGATGATTCTATTGTTCCTCTTTGCTGAGTAATCTTTGGATGGTTAAGAGAAACTTGTACGTGCGGTGCTAGCCTGCCGCTGGCCTTTGCCAGGTCAGCATTGGTCAGCTGCGCTCTAATACGGGATACCTGACCTGTATCCACTTTGACTTGGCTCTAGGAAGGCTTTGGAGTATGTGTATCTGAGGGGGTTTTAAAAGAAACTGAAAACGAAGCTCCTTCTTGCCTTGCGCTCATGGTTTGGCATTTGGGCGTTTGGAATTCTCTAAGCCCTCAGCCTGGGCAGAGCTGGGCTCCCCTAGGGTGCTGCCTGTTGTCTTCAGTACACAGTTGTAGTCCAGAGCAGGGAGGGAGTATGGAGTACTCATGCCAGATAGAAAGGGGGACTGGGCTGTCATTTCATTCTGCAGAGTTCTCTTTTGGCCCTTTGTGAGAAGGCAATTTGGGGCCCTTTAGAAGTTTGCTTTGTAAGTTAAGACACTGAGGCCAGGTGTGTTCACATTCTCAGAACTCAGTGAGAACAAGGTGTTCTGAGATGGGTGCTGAGATCAGTCCCATCAACCCACCTGGGAAGGGCTCATCCGACTCCTAGAGGAGGCATACCAGCCCCACTTTTCCTGTTGAAAATCTAAATTTCATCTAAAAGAGTGGAAGAGGTTGATGAAGATCATGAGAAAATTAGGAAGCTATGGCACCTCATTCTAGCAGCTGCTTCACATGTGCTTCTCAGCTGGGCATGGTGGCTTACGCCTGTAATCCTAGCACTTTGGGAGGCTGATGTAGGAGGATCGCTTGAGGCCAGGAGTTTGAGAACAGCCCAGGCAACATAATAAGACCGTGTCTCTATAAAAAATAAAAAATTTAGCTGGGCATGGTAGCATGCATCTGTAGGCCTAGCTTCTCAGGAGGCTGAGGCAGGAGGATCACTTGAGCACAGGAATTGAAGGCTGCAGTAATCATGCCACTGGACTCCAGCCTGGGCAACAGAGCAAGATTCCGTCTCTTTTATCCCAAAAAAGTTCCCTGTTCCGTTAAGGGGGGGACCATGCTTTACTTTTCCTGTTGTAGCAATATATTTAGTTTATTTAGCAGGATCGTATTCTTGTTCTGATGAACACATCCAATAAACTTGGAAATATGTACAGATTTCTTGTTCCTGGTAGCATCTTGTTTCCTTTTGTTTGTTATGTGCAAGGTCAAGTATATTGTGTTTTGTGTTCCTGACACCTTGGGTTGAGATGAATTTTATCATTTAAGAGGATACAAGGAGGGTTAATAGTGTGCTGAGTTGCTCATCTGCCTCATTAACCAGTCACTCCAAAAACAAGTTCCTCCACCCTTTCCTTTTTGGCCAGAATTACACTTTTTGTTTGTTTGTTTGTTTATTTGTTTTGAGATCGTATCTTGCTCTGTCACTCTGGCTACGAGTGCAGTGGTGTCATCATAGCTCACTGCAACCTCAAATTCCTGGGCTTAAGTGATCCTCCTGCCTCAGCCTCCTGAGTAGCTGGAACTACAGGTGCACACCGCCACACCCAGCTAATTTTCAAAAAATTTTTTGTAGACATGGGAGTCTCACTATGTTGTGCAGGCTAGTCTTGAACTCCTGGGCACAAGCCATCCTCCTGCCTTGGTCTCCCAAAGTGCTAGAATTACAGGTATGAGCCTCTGTGCCCAGACCCATTTTCAGAATTTGCTATCTTGTCAAGATGATTTTTTATTGTTAAATATGAGTGATATGCTTTTCTCTGGACTTTTTAGGCCTTCCTGAAACTATATGCAAATGTTCATGCATTCACATGTTTGGTTATTGGTTTTGAAATTCATTATTTTTTGGCAAGGAGGTCCATAGCCTTTATTGGCTTCTCAAGGGGGCTTGTTAGAGGTGCAAGCGGAGGTTTTGGTGGATTATGACAGTGCTATGGGCAGCAGCCTGGGGGACACCTGGGTGCTACTTTCTCACTTCCCTGCAGAGTTCTTGAAGGAGGAGGGAGTGCCGTAGGAAAGAGTAGCAGGATAGAAATGAGATCTGCGTAGAAATCCACAAAGTGTGTGGATAGGCTGTGATTATTCTCCTAATCCTCCATTGATGGGTACTTGAGTTGCTTGTAGTTTTTCTCCCAGAATCTTCATGATGCATTATTGTACATTTTTATTAGGATAAATTCTTAGAAATAGAATTTCTGCATCAAAAGAATAGATTCTCTTAAAGGTTTTTTGATACATATTGCCAGCTGCCCCTCCGAAAGGTGTTTCAGGTGTGTCAGCGTGCCCGTCCGTTAACAGTGACAGATCAGCATTCATTTCTCTTCATAAGGGAGGAAATTAAAGTCATTTGGTGGCATGGAGCCACCGTTAGCCCCTGTGTTTCTCATCTGTCCCATAGGCCCCCTAAGCCCCTTTTCTGCTTTCTTCTTTATGCCACAGGTTTAATGTTTGAACAAATACTGAAAATTTTGAAAGTTAGTGACTTTAGTGGGGCATACTAGTGTGGTAGGTTTTCCCAAATCTGGCACTGACCAAACTAACCACTCGTCTGTGGTGGCTTGGTAGAAAGACTGTTTGTCAGCAGAATTTGTTAAGAAAACAGTCACGAGGACAGGGTGTTCGTCTCATTTTTGAGTGCTTCCCTGAGGAGAGAAAAGATAAAGAATTGGGTGAATTCATCAGATGAATTTGGCAGAATGGAGACCAAGTGGGTGCAGGTCATCGCCCACGACCAGTTTCCCAGGGTTGCAGGGAAACTGCTGCTCAGGAGCTTGCGATTGCAAGGGCCTCAGGCCGTGGCATGCGTTGGTGCGCTCTGAAGAATGTGGCCGTGGTATTCATAGACACATACCAAGCACACTTGGCCCCCAGCAACCCCCACCAAATCAGCGTGCTCATGGGCATGCTGAATAACCGGAGCGGCCCACGTGACTGCAGCGTGGAAAGTGGGGCTTGCCCAGCAGGACAGATGCCTTACTGTTGGCTCAGGAGAGAAACGATGATTGTAGACAGACTTCTAAGTATGATCCTGAGAAAAGAATGGAATGCGGTGAACCCAGCCTGGCCCAGGGTAGCCGGCTTCTGGCAGGAAGCTGGAGAGCTGTGTAGGTAGCCACCGGTGGCTGTGTGGGATGTGGCAGGTCAGGATGCAAACAGGCTTGCCCCACAGCTGTGAAGATGAAGAAGTGCAGGCACTTACAGGGGCTTGTTCTTTTGAGTTAATGGTTCCCTCCAAACCTGCTGTTCACAATCTGGTCCTCTTGCCATGGAAACTTACATCAGATCCTTTCACTACCCAGTCTTCTATCCCCCATTAGGCACTCCTCTCAGCGTAGAATCCCAGCTCCCCTCCACGGTCTGTGGGCCTGCATCGGCAGGGCCTCCTGTCACTTCCTTTGTTCACTGCCGGTGCTTTCCCCTGTTAGTGCAGCCCGTGGCCTGCCCTTCACTCCGCTGGGATGTGCTCACACCAGATCTGCTGGTGCTGGCTCTTTCAGATCCATGAAGGCTCCAGCTCATGTGGCACCTTTCGTGAACGTGTAAAATAATTCATACTTTGCCAAGTACACTACTTCGTGGGAGGCTTGGTGTGAACTGGCGTTTAGCAGCAACACGGAGCTTATGGAAGACTTTCATTGGCAAGAGCAAAGTCCCCCCAGGGGAGAGCCAGTGATGACTCACTCTGTGTCCTTCACTGATGGGGGTGGAAGGGAGGCAGCACCAAGGAGCAGAAACAGGAAGCTCCCACCCGGTGACCACCCTGCCCCCAGTCTGGTCTGAGACCCCCTTGTATCCCCCAGAGCCCTCCCTTCAATCCCCGACTTGCACTGGTGGGTGGGGGGGGTGTTTCTTGTTGCAGCCAGTGAAGAAGAAAGGTAGCAAGTTACGTGATGGCTAAGACCGTCTGACCCTGTGCACTGTGGTGTTCCTGGTCTGTCTTTGCTGAAGGATGGGATTGGTGCATCTTTCCAAACCTTGGAGGACTTACCTATAATAGGCCCACTCTATAGGGTCCTTGTGAGAATTCAATTAGAACCTCTGTGAGAAACCTAAATATGAACAATTGGAAGTAACTTAGATATTTATTAATTGGGATGGTTAAATAAATTGTGGCCATCATTCTGTGGAACGCTATGCCACTTTTAAAGAGATTGAGACAGCTTTTATGTGGATTGGTGTGCAGAGGTGTTCAAAGTGGGTATGGAAAGCAAGGGTAATACAATTCCATTCATACTACAGAGAAAAACCAGGCCTGGAAATGTTTCGAAAAAGGTCTGTTGATAGTTGGGAGTGGTGTGGCAGGGTATGGTGTAGAGACGTGAGGGGCATTTTTCACTCTTCATGTTACATATATGTGTAATTGGCACAGAAAATTAAGCAGTAAACCTAAAGAAATAGAAAAGTGCTTCTTATATAGTTAGATCAATAAATTGTAACTGTTATAAAGGGTAGTTATAAAGTTAGTAAAGGCCAAAGGTCCAACTAGAGTAGGTCGGCTGTAGAGAAAACCAGTCTAGTGAGTTGTTATTTAACTTTTATAGAATGCAACTTCCTTACCTTCTGTTTAACCAGTCTCTAATTTGGAGAGCCAAACTGTGGCCCTAGTCTTTTATTGTATTAAATTTTATTATTTTTTTTAGTCAGGTTTATTGAGGTATAATTTAC
>NW_012138525.1:2760607-2771036 GCF_000956105.1 Propithecus coquereli | reverse complement strand
AAATAGGGAAATAAGGTCTTGTCATTTTGTTGGCTCAATAAGTTATACAGATGTCAGAATATAGGAACATTTGTTCTTTCTTAAGCACCATGACATATTCATGTACATTAACTGATGCTATGCTTTTTAAATGTTTCCGATATCTTCACTTAGAAGTTTGTATGCTTAGAAGAAAAAAAATATAAAAACATCATAGATATTTCTCCTTTAGAAACTGGTGTTTTAAAAAATGCTGCGTAGTAACCACTGTAGGGACAACAGGTTTAGCATTTAGTTGTGATTTTCTTGAAGCAGAGTGTACTTGCCTTTTGGATTTGAAATGGACATTTCTAAGCAGTTATTATGAGTGGCTGGATTTCAGTTATTTACACCAGAATGCCAGGCTGGTCGGTCCTCAGCCTCCTGCATCTTTGATAGAGAAGATACCTCCCAAACGTACTAATTTCCCTTAAGGATTTTCATTCCTGCATATGTTCATTGATTCATTTGCCAAGGATTTATTGCTTGTCCACATGAGTACAAAGGTTTGTGTCAGTGTGCTTGTAGATTCAAAGATGTTCCTGATTTTCAGGAATCAAATAGAGAAGAGGAAACATCAGAACATTGAATTCAAATACTAGACATCATTGGGTTTACGTTAGTAATATAGGCAGGAAGAATTATAGTGGGTGAAAGGAAAGAGACAGCTCCTCACTAGGGCGATTGGTTAGGGAAAAAGATGGGAGTGGTGTTTGTTGGGGAAGATGAGGACAGAGGGGATCTGGGCATATGAAGACTTCCCCCCACCCCAGATCTGACTGTTGAAAGGAGGAAAGGTATAGGCAGGAGACACAGAATCTGGGCGGAGGATCCAACTCTCTGTGCTCACCCAGGGGCTTCACTGAAAGATGTTGAGTGAGATGGGGGTAACATATAGATGAACTTTCAAGAAATTTAGCATTTTCTTCAAACACAGATACAAGGGAGACTTTTGCTGGTGATAGGACAGATCAGCTATCCTGATAATAATCTACCTGATAAAAACACTTATGAACCCTAAAAATACAACAGTCATCTTTTTAATGACTAGTTGAACTTGCAAGAAAAGAGGGAAATTCTCAAGGCCTAAAAAATAAAGGATGAGCCAAGAATAAGAAGGATAAGCTAAAATTACAAATGTCTTGGAGTCATTTGCTGATTTCAGTGACCAAGAAGCTTTTGTTCCCAAAAATAGTTGTATTGAGGTATAATTGACATGAAATAAACCTATACATATTTAAAGTATATAATTTGATAAATTATAGCATATGTAAATACCTGTGAAACCATCACCACAATTAAGATGGTGAAAATATCCACCATCCTCAAAAGTTTCCTTATGACTCTTTGTAATTTTTCTCTGGTTTACCTCCCTCCATTCTGAAACATTTACCTGTTTTCTGTCTCCACAAATTAGTTTTCATTTATTAAAATTCTAGAAAATACGGTCATTTACTATGTACTGTTCTTTCCCTGACATAGCTATTCTGAGATTCATCCATGCTCTATGTATCAATAGTTTCTTCCTTTTTATTGTTGAGTACTGTTCCATTGTATGGATATACCATAATTTATCTCTTAACTTTTTTTTTTTTTTTTGAGATGGAGTCTCACTCTTTCACCTGGGCTAGAGTGCCGTGGTGTCAGCCTAGCTCACAGCAACCTCCAGCTCCTAGACTCAAGCGATCCTTCTGCCTCGGCCTCCTGAGTAGCTGGGATCACAGGCATGTGCCACCATACCCAGCTAATTTTTCTATTTTTAGTAGAGACGGGGTCTCACTCTTGCTCAGGCTGGTCTCAAACTCCTGACCTCAAATGATCCTCCTGCCTCGGCCTCCCAGAGTGTTAGGATTACAGGCATGAGCCACCTCAACCCACCTCTGTTCACTTGTTGATGGGCATTTGAGTCTTTTCCCTTTTGAGGCTATTACAAATAAAGCTGTTAGAACATTTATGAACTTTGGACACTTGCTTTCATTTCTCTGGGTTAAATCAGAGCAAAATGGCCAGCTCACATGTTAGGTGTCTATGAGACTTGCATTGTAAGGCTGTTTGGGAACAAGAGACAAAATCTTGGGCCTATGGTAAATGTGGAGTTGGAACTGAGACCACCATTATAAAGCTAAGATCATCAAAGGGCTATACCTCCAGCACAATGGTAGGTTAAAAAGAATAAGCCCATTGGCAGAATATTAAAAAAAAAACAAACTCACCTGATTTGGTCTGCACTTTGGGAGGAAAAAATCTCCCTGGATAATTTTTATTCTAGGCGTACCTTTTGTTTGAACTTTGTTTGAATTTACCTGACCTATGTAGTTTGGGAAATTCCAAAAAGGGAAATTATCTTAAAGAGATCCTAGGTTACTAGAGTTACTGGTTAGCTAGCAGATCCTTTTGGACTGTATCTAGGTTTATTTATCTCAGCCTTAGCGCAGGATTCCCACAAATAAAGCCTCTCCAAATATGAACTCATAATCCAAAACTTAAAAACATGAGAAAAAAACAACCATGCATAACAGAGCAGGAAAATGAGCAGTAGAACTAGGTACTGTATAGTTTTAGATATTAAAATTATCAGATTCAGGCTGGGAATTCTGGGAAGCCAAGGCAGGAGGATCAGTTGAGGTTAGGAATTCAAGAGCAGCCTGGGCAACATAGTGAGACCCCATCTATTAAAAAAAAAATCAGCTGGGCATGGTGGTATATGACTGTAGTCCTAGCAACTCAGGAGGCTGAGGTAGGAGGATCACTTGAGCCAAGAAATTGGAGGCTGCAGTCAGCTATGATCATGCCCTGCACTCTAGCCTGAGTGACAGAGTGAGACCCTGTCTTAAATAAAATAAAATAATCAGATTCAGAATATAAAATAATGATTTAAAAATCTCTAAAAAAATAAAATGTAAAATAGAAAACATGTAAGCACTAAAATTCTGTGAAGAAAAATCAGAAGGAATTGAAAAAGAACTGAAAAAGTGAAAAATACAATCAGGGGAATTAAAACCTCAATGGATGGGTTAAATAACAGGTTAGACACAGCTGAAGAGAGATTTAGGAAATTGATGGATAAAACTCAAGAAATTACATAAAGTACAGCATAGACAAAAATGAAAAATATGAAAATCAAATTTAAGGAAATGAAGTACAGAATGAAAAGATAAAAAATACAGGCCTACAAGGAGGCACAAAAGAAGATACTAGAGATAATAGGTGAGAGGCAGTATTTTAGTAGATATTGCTAAAAAATTTCCAAGACTATTGAAAAACAAGAATCTTCAGATTTAGGAATCAGAGCAAATCCCAAGAGAGAGAGAGAGAGAGAGAGAGAGAGAGTGTGTGTGTGTGTGTGTATAAAGAAGCCTTATTTAAATTGGAAGGTAATAGAGCACCAAAGACAAAACGAAGATTTCAAAAGTAGAGAGAAGCGTATTACCTCCCTCTATTAGACTGAAAGGAGACTTCTTTACAGCAACAATGGAAACCAGAAGGCAGTGAAATAGTACCTTAAAAGTGCTGAGAGAAAAATTGTCAACCTAGAATTTTAAACTCAACTAAAATATAATTTATTAATGAGGGCATGATAATGACATTTTCAGATAAACTAAGTTTTTACCTCCAGCAGACTCACAAAGGAACTTTTATACTTTTAAAAAAGAGAAAATGACCCAAAAAGAAAGAATGTCAGCCATGCATGAAGGAATGAGCGCACGCGCACGCGCGCGCACACACACACACACACACACACACACACACACACAGTGGGCTATGTAGAGAATTAGTCATGTGTATCACACAGCAGGCTAGCTCAGGAATGGTAAAGCTGGCTCTCTGAGATAAATGGAGTTGAACCGTAGAGGCCTGTTAACACTCTGTCCTGTCAGTCAGAGGTGTCTCTGTGAAATTTCAATTAAGTGAACTTCAAGTTAACCTAAGTTAAGAAGCTGTGGCAACTAGTTTCTTGAGGTCTTTGGAGGCTGGTATGAAGTTGACGGCCCTGGAGAAAGCTGGAAGGAGTTGATGGGATGGTGCAAACCAATACAGACATGGTGAAACGGGTGTGTTCCTTAGAAGGAGTTCTTTATTCTTATTAACTTAACATTGCTTCTCCTGAATCTGGTTTTTTCTTTTTTTTTGCAGGGTTTTGGTAGATTTCCTTGAGAAATTTCATTCATTTTCTATTGATTTTTTATTTTGGCAGTCATAATTTTCAACTACCAAAGCTCTTTCTTATTTTAAGCATCTTTTTCATAGCATCACATTCTTAATTTCTGGGCATAATAATCTTTATGAGTCTCCATGAGGTCATGAGTTGTTTTTTGTTTGTTGGATTCTCTCCAGTTTCCTGAATTATCTGTTTTCTTCAGGGTTAGATAATCTGTTTGTCTTGGTCTTTTTCTGTGATGTTCTAGGCTTTCCTCAAAAGTCTGGTGATGCTGGTTGTCCATTCCCATTTAAGAACATGGAATAAGAAGGTTGATTGGGAGACCTGTGTATGTGAGTGGGACTGTTAATTGGCTGGTTCCATTTTGGATTAATGAGTAGGGGACTCAGGGAACCCTCCTGGAGGCTTTATGTTGGGACACTGACATACTGCTCCAGTACTTTCCAGAGTTTCCTTCAAGTTCTTTAAGGAAGATCCCTCCTTACTGGGGGTGATGTCTGGGTGTGGAGAGGCAGGTCTGGTGTGTGTTTTGGCCGTTTCTCGTCTCCCATTTCCCATACACATTTACGATCCCCAGTTTTCACCCCAGGTCTCAGTGTCATCCTCCACTCCACTTGCCATCTTCACGTTTGGGGTCCTTCCAGGAAGATGGGTGCCCTCTGTTACTGTGCTCTCCTGTGCCAAACATTGCTTACTCATCCTTTTTCAGATCCCCCAGATTTTTTTTTTTTTTTGAGGCAGAGTCTCGCTCTGTTGCCTGGGCTAGAGTGCCGTGGCATCAGCCTCGCTCACAGCAACCTCAAATTCCTGGGCTCAAGCAGTCCTCCTGCCTCAGCCTCCCAAGTAGCTGGGACTACAGGCACGCGCCACCATGCCCGGCTAGTTTTTTCTATATATATTTTTAGTTGTCTGGTTAATTTCTTTCTATTTTTAGTAGAGACGGGGTCTCGTTCTTGCTCAGGCTGGTCTGGAACTCCTGAGCTCAAACGATCCACCCACCTCGGCCTCCCAGAGTGCTAGGATTACAGGCATGAGCCACCGCGCCTGGCCCTTTTTAATCCTTTTACTGTAATTTAAAGGGGTCACACACAGGAGAGGGATGAGTGCATGTGCTTAGTCCCCCATCTTGACCCAGAATCCCAGAGCCATCATTTCAGTACCTGTGATAATTAGGGATTCCTACAGATAAAGAAAACACAAGCCCTTAAGCCAAACATAGATTAACCTCTAGGGAATTATCTAGAAGTTGTTTAGAATTGCTTAAAAGTCACTCGTATTTTGCAAATTTTTCATTTTCTTCATGAAAATTTTAAAAAGTTTTTGGTAAATAGGGAAGAAAAAAACTTTCTAGTTAACTGAGAATTATGATTAAGTGACATTTAAATATTATCAGATGTTGTTGAGAACTGTGACTTTTAAAAAAAAATGACATCTTAGAGTCAATTTCTAATTACTTGTCCCGCAAACAGTCCCACTGCCCTGAGGTGGTAACAGCCTTTGGCCTACGCCGCTGCCAGGTGAGTGAAAGCAGATCTGGAGTCACGGAGGGGCAACGGCTGCGCTGGAGATGTGTGTGCGGTTTGTTAAGATGATTCAAATGGTAGTTATGGCAACGAAGATCAACAGAGGGAGAAAGAAAGATACTGGAAAAGTGGCAGCATGTTTTAATAACAGCCATCGTTCACAATGGCAAAGTTGTTTACTGTAAAAATTCCATCCCCCTTTGCCTCTTTGCTGCCCGCCACCATTTTTTACTTGGTGGTGGAACTTGCTGCTGTATGGCACGATGCACTATGTTTCCCTCCGAAACGAAGTCTGTAAAGTCTTGAGATACATTAAAGTCTTTAGTCCCCAACAGTAAGACATCGAAGGACCTTATGCTGCTCAGCCCCATATACGTTTAGCCCTTTATGCTTGGGGGAGGGAGCTTATAAATTTATAGAGAGAAATTGATTTGCAGTGGCACATTTGATGGTGAAATGTCTTGACAAAACAAGACTGCTCTAGGAAAAAACAAAAAACATCAAACATATATATCATATAAGTAATCTATTATGTGGGTAGTTTATACTCTTGATGCTATTAGGTGGCTAATGTCTTGGTAAGGATAAAATGGAAATATGGTAAAATTGAATTTGATCTTGAGGGAGACTGCTGGCAAAGGCCAACAGTGAGCTTGGTTACTAGAGGTTTGATGATTTACAGCTGCTCTGCACTTGTATTAATAGAGCCACTCTGCTTTCAGGCACCGTGGATGCCTTTTATAATTTGAGTGTTGTAAAAAGAACACTGCGTGAAAGTGATTGGCCGTAAATGCAAACCACTTCAAAAAAAACAAACACATTTTATGTTGGCTCGTCCTCTGGTTTTTGGTTATCTGTTTTAGGAAGGAAGGCGTAGGGTGAACCAGGTGACACTGAACTTACCTGGTTCCAGGCCATGCAGATGTAGCCTTGTTTACCTTCGTCATATTGGTGGTGATAGTGGGGCTGTCTGGATCTGACCAATCCCCAGATGAAACCTCTCGCAGCTTTAGTTTTTGGATTCTGCTCATCTCATATCTATATTTGCACCTGCTATTTCTAGGTGAATCATCCCCTCCTCCCGCCACCTTCCTCAGCCCCTCTCTCTCTCCTCTGCCTGGCTGACACCAGGCAGGAGTTTTATTTAGGTAAAAAAAAAATTAGAAGAGGGAATTCCAGATGCGTGGGATACCCAGCACTGGAGACAGTGGGGCTGGATTTCTTGTTTCCTTTCTTTTCTTACCACAAGACCAAGTCAGTCCAAGAAAGTAGATTGGAATCTGAGTGGGCAGTGAAGGTGGAGATGAGGTCCCAGAGAGGACGAGCGAGTTAAGAAAAGCTTTTTAAAAAATGGTCAGACTGTTTCATCCGTTGAAGAAGGTGATCAGACTTTGATGAAATTAAAGATGAGGAGAATGTTCCCATCTCCTGCCTGGTTCTAGCAACTATGCGAATGGCTGTCCAATTGATCTATTGGCTCCGAAGCCAGCCTTTGCCTGGATATATTCACAGTCTGTTTTGAAGTTGTACAGAGAACCTCACTTGCGTCATTCTGAAGATACAATGAGTCAATGCAGTCCCAAGGGAGCAGTAATGGCCCCAAACAGAAACTTGGAATGAAAAATAGCCATGGATTTAAAGACATAGTACTTTCTTCCTGTGACTTCATTTGGTAACGCTAAGATTAATTCACAGAAACCCCCCTTTAATGGTGGACCTTAGACACATGAGAAATGATTTTTTTTTCTTTCACTTTTCCCATTTAAGTTTTTAAAATAGGACGTACAGTAGAGTGCTTGGTTTGGGAGGGCAATACTAAAATAGTTCTCCACCTCTCACTTGCCAGCATGGGTTCTCCATCCCCTCCCACGTACACGTACACTCCTTAGCTGCCTTTGCACGTCTCTGGCGATGTCAGAATAGTTTTCCTTGGTCATTCTTCACCCTCAGTCATGTTGACTTGCATTTGGATTTTCAGTGGAGAATTGCCAGAGAAGAATCTTCATCTAATTTTAATTATCGACCATATTTATATATACAGTTTCAGCCTGAATTTTAAATTGATATCTTTTAATAGAATTGCAGATAACATCTTATTATAACAAACACCATGAGGATTATCCAAATTCCTACTTGAAAATATGTCTTTTATATTAGCAGATTTGCCAGCTGCATTATTATCTATTAATGTGTACTAAAAGTATATTATTTTGGCTTATTTTGAGATTAGAGAATTCCCAGTGGAATTTTCCCCTTAACTGTCTAAATCCGTATTGCCTTTTTTCCTTTAGTCTCCTAAGCAGTGAGGCTTCTGGGCAGGAAATGAAAGCGGAGAAGGAGGCAATATAGAATAATGCAGTGGCTTTCACACATTGTGACCTGCTTTAGGAATGCATATTCCACTAATGTTATGACTTAGTACTCACATATGCTCACATACATATACACATATCACATACATATGCATATACATAAATGTGTATATACATATATACCTATATATATCTGAAGATAATCTGAGAATTAGTATTTTCCCTTTTAGTGGAGTAGTGATATTTTCAATTGTATTTCATTTGGAAAAATGGTAGCTGTAACTCACTAGTGGATTTCATGACCAAGAATGGGTCCCGACCCAAGTTGGAGGAGACTAGTAGTGGTAAAGATCATGGGCTCCCAAGTTTGCCCAGTTTTAAATCTTGGCTTTCCCCTTAACTCAGGTGGGATCACACAGCTATTGCATCACTCCCGTAAAGCTTTGGCTCCCACTTCTGTGATTTGCAAATGTCGATAACACACACCCATCTCATGGGATTATTGAGAGGATGCCAACATGTAATAATGCACTAAAGCTCTTAGCAGTGCCTGCACAGGGCCCCAGCAACTGTTATCTGCTGTGGCCATGGTGACTGTTCTTCCTAAAATGCTGCACCTGGATTGGCTTCATGGGAAGGTACGGAATTCCCATCCCTCAGGACGTTGAAAAATATAGATTGTACTTGTCAAGAGCATTACTGTTATTTTTATTTTCTTAAGAATTTTAATGAAAATTGTCAAACCTATTATATAAAAAGTTGAAAGAACAGTGCAAAGAACAACCTGTATCTCCCTCACCGAGATTCGTCAACTCTTAACACTTGATACAGCCTCTCCGTGTCTCTTATCACATACAAACATTTATCTTTTACCAAACCACTTGGAAGTTGGCTGTAGACTCATGATAGCCAAGGACAACACTCTCTTATTCCACAACAACACCATTACCACAGTTAAAATCAACATTAATCCAATAACATAATTCAACATACGGTCCACATTCAAAATTCTCCAAGTGAAAGTAACATTTTAAATATGACCCATTCAATGAATTTAAGATGGATTAGATGGCCTATGGAGTTCATAGGAGCTCCTATGAAGTCAAAAATTACCACCCAGTGTTAAGTGTAACTCTCATGTGGAATGTTAAATTGATTATGTGTCTTTCTGGCCTCATTTATGTGAACTCCAGAGAGCTGATGAAATGGAGGTTGTGGTTGGGACTACATCTGTTGGTCCCCATCCCCTGGGCTGCAGACGGTACTGGTCAGTGGTCTGTTAGGGACGGAGCTGCAGAGCTCTGCTACCGCGCCACCCCACCTCCTACTGCCCCCTACCGCGTGTCCGTGTAAAAACTGTCTTTCGTAAAACGGTCCCTGGTGCCAGAAAGGTTGGGGACCACTGGTCTACAATGTGTGGGACAGTTAGCTTGGCAGTAATCACAACTGCTTTAGGGATTGCATCCTTATAGTTCACACAGATGTGTTCTTTTGTTTTTTTTTTTTTCCTGGTCAAGTGAAGCAGATGTATTCTAATAATAAAATGAGGGGAACCAAAAGGATACACTTGGGAACCAAAAGGATACTGCTTTGAAATGCAAAGTAGTAGAGCAGTAGGTTACATTTGAATTTGAATGTAAGTGGCAGTGAATTGGAAGTATTTGTTGGAGTTAGAATGTGTTTTAGGTAGGAATTTAAGTTCTTTCCTCAAACTGGGCATGCCAAGGATGTCTTCTAAGGAGAGAATTTAAGATGAACACTATGGAAGTTTGTGCATGTGTGTTTTTAGTAAACATACACATGGTAAGAAAATTCAAGCAACAAAAAAAGGCATTCAGTAAAAATTAAGTCCTACCTTTCCAGTTTCTTCTGTATTTTTTTCAGAGCTACTTTTTTCTTTTTTTTTCTTTTTTTTCTTTCTTTCTTTTTTTTTTTTTTTTTGTGAGACAATGTCTCACTCTGTAGCCTGGGCTAGAGTGCAGTGGTGTCACCATAGTTCACTGCAACCTCAAACTCTTGGGCTTAAGGAATCCACTTGCCTCAGCCTCCTAAGTAGCTGGGACTACAAGTGTGTGCCACCATGCCTGGCTAATTTAAGTTTTTTTTTTTTTTCATAGAGATGGAGTTTTGCTGTGTTGCTCAGGTTGGTCTTGAACTCCTGGCCTCAAGTGATCCTCCTGCCTCTGCCTTCCAAAGTGCTGCAATTACCAGCATGAGCTACTGCACCTGACTGGCTTTAATTAATTCTTAAGTGTACCTTATTTCACATTTAGAAAAAGCATCTCGAAAATTAAGGTGGATCTTATAATCAATAGAATGCCATCATTTAACTGCAAATGGTTTACTGGTACATAAAGTGAAGATCTATCTTACAGTGGTGTCTTAGATTTAATGAAGTATAATATTTTGTTGAGGAA
>NW_012138525.1:2745278-2760302 GCF_000956105.1 Propithecus coquereli | reverse complement strand
AGGCTGGTCTTGAACTCCTGAGCTCAAACAATCCGCCCGCCTCGGCCTCCCAGAGTGCTAGGATTACAGGCGTGAGCCACCGCGCCCAGCCATAGCATTTTTTTAAAAAGTCACCAATCTATTCTCATAAGTTGACATCTTGTAATGGGGAGGAGGAAAGGGAGGTGTTTTAGCCAGTTAACAAGGTCTCATATTCTTTCTGTTTAGACAGTATCTTTGGGGTAAATTCTGGGTCTTTCATGTTTCTTTCCCTTCCCCCTATTGTTCCCTGTTAGAAACCGCATCTGCATATCTTGGGGGGTTGTGAGATCTTGTGGGGGACAAAGGAGCATCCCTTGCCTATGCTTGCTTGCCTTTGCTGATCTAGTCTTATCTGGTCTCTGGGCCCTTTGCAGATGTCCCCTGAGGTGTGGTTGGTGACCTCATGTGTTTTTTCTTTTGTCTCCATCAGGTCCAAGGAATTGTCTTTACTTGCCTTTCTGTACCTTCATCTTGTGGCAGATATTGTTGTTCTCAACTTGAACGTCAGGGTTTCTTTCTTACCACACAAACCAAGGGAAGCTCAGAGTACTAAAATTTAGATTCTTTTTCTACCTTACCAGGCCAGTCTACACCACCATGTTTATCGTGTAGCCATCCATGTTGGTATGGGTGGGAGGTTGCATCCTGCAAGGTGGTTTTCTCCCGGAGTTTCAATTAGGAAATGGAGCAGAAGCCCCATCGCTTTTCCCCGTCTAACTACCAGTCCACCCTCTCTCCCTCTGTGCCAGTTATCTGTTTATTGCCCGTCATCTCCAAATCCATTCTTTTTTGCCAAGTTTTGTGACATTGAAACTAGACTCTGTAAATGTTTTCCTCTGCCAGCTGGCTCAGTGTTAGGCTTTGTCAGCAGGATGCTGAAGGGACACTGTGAGGCCATAGTGAGAGGAGGGGCTTCCTTTCCTATTTCCAGTATGCTGATTTTTAGTGGGGTATGGTTTTCAGTGGACCGGTGTGCAAGATGCCCAGTAACACTCAGCAGCCATCCCAGACAACCCAGGGTGATGCTGTGGACCTGTGCCAACCCATTCACACCCTCCGACGAGTTTCTCCACCCTGTGGCAGCCACTCCCATGGACGAGCTCTGGATCACACCCTCTGGCAAGCATCTTTGCCACTAGCAGGCTGTGTGTTCTGTGGAGCTGTGTCCTCTCTGAAGAAGTTGGAATCTCAGCTTTGGGATGGGGGAGGGTCTCCCAAATTTTTAGTTCCTTCCTGTTCACTCTCCCTCAGCTCTAAGTAGTAGATGCTCTCCGCATTTGCCACTTCTGTACCTCTTAAGGTCCTCTTTTACCCCTCTGTCTCATTTGTTAAAAATCTCCAGTGGGATTTTTTTTTTTGCCAGCAATATATGTACTTATTTGTGAATAGAAAGGTAGCAGATGCTAATTTCAGAAAATCTGGACTAGTCAACAAAGAATAAAGAAAATGAGTTACTCTCCATCCATTTCTCAGAGATCATTGCTTAGCATTTTTTCTATTGTACATCACACACATTTTGAGTAGGAGTCAAGATATCACAGTTGACCCTTAAGATTATTTTTTACCCTTCTCCCCATCAAGATTTTTCTGTTGTTTATCTCATTCCTTTAAGATCTCATTGAGTGCTAGAAGTATTGTCAATTCTGTGACAATGTGACATACCCACTTCTAAAAATCTCCATGTCATGCAAAATTAATGCAATAAATGCCATAGTTCCTATGTCAAAATGGGATTTGGAGACAGCACTCAAAAATACTTTGTCAGTGACACATAAAAATAAGATAGAAGCCTAATAAAAATGTTAGCGCAGTTGTATCCATGTTAAATGGTTAAGAAATACATGAATAACACAAAATATGGCACTATCTCTTGAAAAAAAAGCTGTCGTTGACTTATGAAAGCAGATATTGGAAGGGTTGCATCTTGTGAGTGATTGTCTGGTGGTGGAAGGAAGGTTTGTCTGAAATCAGCAGAAACTGTAACCAGCAGCATCTGTAACAGCAGATGTGGATGGGTAATGCTTATTCTTTATTTGGTATCAACACCAAACTCCATAGTCAAGTGATCTTTCATAGCCTTAAATCTTGGGACATGTTTTTCTATCTCTGAGATGTAGATCCTTCCAGGCAATTGTTTATAATAGATATCTTTTTCATCAAAATTTAAAATTTGATCCAATGAGTAGCTTTCTTCTTTAATTAATGTGTCTATGACAACTGAAAATTCTTTGTAGCTTTCTCATCTACACTCAAAACTTTTCTGGATGGCTGAAAGCTTTGGAAATTGTATGGATGCTTGAAACGACTAAAGCAGCCACTAATAGCATTAAAAGGAGCCACTTATGCAGGATTTAGTGCAAGCCAGAAGGGACTGGGACCCCATCTTCAGTCTTCTTAAACAGAATAATGGCTAGCCTAGAATTTTGTATCCACTCCCCCTTAACAGCAGAAGGAGAAAAAAGAAAATCTTGTATCCTGCAAAACTAAGTTTCTTATTGAGGGAGAAATCAGTTTAAGCCAGGTTGATAACAAATGAACCTCAACTGGATCAAGTTTTACATAAGCTGAGCTACAAAACAAACAAACAAAAAACCTTTCAGTTCTCAGAGCTCTACATATTTCAAAATTGCAGGTAAAGGATTATGGATCCGTACCACCTGATCATGTCTTACCATAAATGTGTTTGTTGTACTACAGTCAGTTCTGCTATAACACTTTTTTTTTTTTTTTTTTTTTTTTGAGACAGGGTCTCACTCTGTTGCCCAGGCTAGAGTGTCGTGGCGTCAGCCTAGCTCATAGCAACCTCAAACTCCTGGGCTCAAGCAATCCTTCTGCCTCAGCCTCCTGAGTAGCTGGGACTACAGGCATGCGGCACCATGCCTGGCTAATTTTTTCTATATATTTTTAGCTGTCCAATTAATTTCTTTCTGTTTTTGGTAGAGACGGGGTCTCGCTCTTGCTCAGGCTGGTCTCAAACTCCTGAGCTCAAATGATCCTCCCACCTCGGCCTCCCAGAGTGCTAGGATTATAGGCGTGAGCCACCGCGCCTGGCCTATAACACTTCTTTTGAAAACCCAGATTTATTCCAACATAATTGAAACAATTGAGCATAACTCAGATTTCACATTTGCTAATGCATAATTTTGTCTGTAAGAGATGCTAGGTAAACAAAGAAAACTACATCCAACTGAACCAAGATGAGTGGAAGTATACAAAATGCACACATGCGCATACCCCAAACCTCTACCAGCTACCTCAGTTCACCATGTGTCATCCTGCAAGATTGTGTTTTGCTGTTCTTTTGCACATGTGAACTTTTCTATATAAACAAACATTCACTCAACATCCCAAACCTGTCTAAGCATCCTGGTTCAAAATGCCAAGCATGCCAAAATACTAAGCATTTTCATGCTTAAAGGAAAGCACTGTCTATATGCAAAGACCTTAAACAGAAACCATTAAATCCTGTGTAAGTGGCTTCAGTGGGATTTTAATTTATGGAGGTGACTGAGTGATGACACAGAGGGGTCAGTGCCACTGAAAGATTTTTATTACTTACCTTTCTGAGAGGGAGGCTTGCCATGTCATGCGGGGCCAAGTGGGGAAGCACCAACCACAAGAGCAGAGGGGAGCAAGGGGAGAGCTGAGGCCAGAGCCTTTGCTGGGCTTTCTGTGGAAAAGGGCAGCAGTGCAGGGGAACAGCTCAGGATTGGTCAGTTTGGATAATTCTGATGGGCCTTGGGGCGGAGGGGCTGTCCCTAGTGGTCTGGTACCTGGCCCTGAATGATTTAGGGCAGGGGAAATACTGGCTTTGTGTGTGAGAGTTTAAAGAGGTGGTTCTGAGTATGGGCTCTGGATTGCTGGGGAGATGTAAAACCACTTTGGCTGTTTGGCTCCATAACTAATGGATGCCAAGTAGACAAATGCAGAATCTAAGGAAACACAGTTAGAACATCCTCTTAGCAGTAGTCACTCTTTGTTAATTAGCACTCCTTTATATTAAATTTTCGCTGTTGAAATGACTGGTGTGGTTTCTGTCTTCTGACTGGACTGTGACTGGCACGTCATCTCTTCCCTTGCATTGCAGGGACGGGAAGTGACGACACACGTGTCTAACTGCTTCTGTCTCTCTCTTCTTTCTCGTCACACTCTGGTGTGAGGGAAGGGCTGGACCTTCTTTGTCTTTCTGTCTGGATGAAGCTCCTCTTGTGTGATTTCCTCCTCCTTTCCTAGTGCAGTAAACGTCTCTGTCAGCTTGTCCTAGAAGGGCATTTAAGTTATTGTGCCAACACAGACAGTGCTGCAATGAAAATATGCCATATTTTGAAATTAGTCATTAGCTTTAAAAGTTTATGATCATATAGTAATTTAATAAGTTAGAAAGCTAACTTGGACCAATAAGGATAGGAGAAAAGTGAAGAAATAACCAGTCAGAATTAAAAGAAGGGCTAAATTCCTACTTTTATTTATATTATTTCTTTGTATATTTTGAAGTTCTGTTATTAGGCACATATACATTTAGAGTTGTTACGCCTTTTGGTCTACTTTGTCTGATAACCACTTCTGCTTTCCCTCGATCTCTTACACAGTGTAGCTTTTTCCATCCTGCCTGTATCAGTGCCCCAGTGGTAAACTGCTGTTGCTCTTTACTTGGAGCCAGGCTCATGGTAAGGGAAGAGACCTTCTTAGTCCTGACTCAGTGTCAGGTGGGTCCCATGTGCCTAGACTTCAGACACAGAGCTTTCTTAGCATTTTGCACTTCCGCCTTTCACGGCACACAGACTTGGCCTTCTATGTGTGTGTCTGTATGTCTGGGGGGAGGGAGGATCTTGCGTGGGGTAGAATTTCCCAGGTGTCCCTCCTCCCCCAGCCATAGCTGCTGACTTCTGCTTTGTATCAGTGTAGGATCCAGCAGATGGTAACTTTTGCTTGTACTTAACCCCCAGGAGCAGTAGATATTTGCCTGGGTCCTAGGGACAGGGAGGGTTTCTTGCCCTTACCCCCAGTGGATTAAGGCTTTTGCATTGCCTGAGAGAAGGGTCCAGGAAGTGGGCAAGATTTTATCCCAGTCCAGTATTGAGGAGTGCTCTCTCCAGTCTCCTGCTCTGCCTCCTCCCCCCATCTTCCTCGTGAGCACCTGATAGCCGCCCCATGGAAAAGGGCTTGCAAGTGAGTTAAGACAGGAATTCAGTAGTGTTACACTAGCCCACACTCAGCATTATAAGAATTTATTAAAATTTAAGCTGTTTTCATCTCAGCTGTTTACACGGCAGCCACCCCTTCCTCCTGTGTTCTGTGAAGGTCACACAGTTTGCACATCTTGTTTCTCCATGAGAGATTTGTCACTCATTTGAATTTAGTTCACCTGGTTGCCTTGTGGCCTCAGCTTTCTGATTAACTCAAGAGAAGTTATGATTTTGTCGATTATCTGACTTCTTGTTAGGATGGGAGTGATGTTCACTTAGGCTTTCTATAGCTCAAGCAAGAGTAGAACTCTATTTATATTATTTCTTTTCCTGTCCCTCAGCAGAATTATATAAATAAATAGAATTTAGGTTCCTCACAGGTCATTGCAGTTTACTACTGCAGACACAATATGTATGTTTATTCCGTTTTCCATGTCTAGCATTGGTTTAAGTTTGACCACCTTTTTTTTTTACTTTGTATTTTGAAATAATTTCAAACTTATAGAAAATTTACAAGAATAGTACAGAGAATTCCTGCATGCCCTTTACTTAGATTCATCAATTTTTAACATTTTGCCACATTACATTTACATTATCATTTTCCCTCTCTTTCTCTGTGTGTGTGTATAGGTATAAAATTTGTTTTTCTGAATCACTTAGGAGTAGGTTACAACATGTTACCCTTTTACTCCTTAATACTTCAAGTATATTTTATAAGAACAAGGATATTCTCTTATTTAACTACAGTATAATTAGCAATTTTAGGAAATTTAACTTTGATACAGTATTTTTATTTAATATACAGTCCATATTCCAATTTTCTTAATTGTCCCAGGAATGTTCTTTCTAGCATTTACCCCATTCAAGTGTAGGATCCAATCCAGGATCATGGATTTCACTAATTTGTCATGTTCTTTAATCTCCCGTAATCTGGAACAATTCCTCTGTCTTTTTGTCTTTCATGACGTTATATTTTTCAAGAATATGGGCCACTTAGTTTATAGAATGTTTTTAAGCTTTGTTTGATGGTTTCTTATTATTAGATTCAAGTTACACATTTCTGTTTAGAATATTACAGAAATAGTGTTGTTTCTTTCTCATAGTATTACATCCAAGTGCATACCCTGTCCTTCTGCCTGTCATTAGTAATGTTAATTTTGGTTATCTAGTCAAGGTATTATGTGGTTCCTCCATTAGATAGTTGCTAGTTTTCCTCTTGCAACTAAAAAGCAATCTGTAGGGAGACATTTTGTGACTATGTAGATAATTTATACCCCCTAGATTAAGCATCCATTGACAATACCCGGGGTGTATAGATCCTAATGATCCAGAACTTTGGTGAGGGTGGGGGAGTTGGTATAGCTGTGAAAAGCTTTGAGTTCTCTTAGGGGTAGAGAAAGGGATTAGGGATCCAAAACCATTTCTTGTATAGCCAAGACTTCCGAGAAGCTACACTCTCAGAGAAAAGGTGTCTTGGGGAGAAACACTTTGCATAGTGTTAACCAGCAAGGAAAATTGTCTTTGGGTGGAGGGCAAAGAAAAAAAAAATCACATGAGAACTTGTGGCTACTGACCAGCTGCTCCCACATGGGTTTGGAAACTGATTTTAAAGTATTTGTGTGATCCTCAATAGCTTCAAGTTGGAAATCTTTATTCAAAGTGGACCTAGGTTTTTAGTGTCCTCAGGCACTCTACAGAAGCAAACTGAAGTCTCCTTGGACTCAGAGTTCCCATAAATCATTCCAACCACTGTGAATACCACAAAAAAGGACACACACACACACACACACACACAGAAACAAGATATTATGAGCAAGAGTCAGTAGAAACCATAGTAAACCCTGACCTCTAAAGATTTCAGATATTGGAACTACTGAATATAAACTATAAAATAAATTAGTACTTATGAGGAAGGAAAAGAAGGAATTCAAATATGAGTAAAGAAAAAAAATACCATCAAAAACACTTAGACAAATTCATTTTAAAAACCAAATATAATGTCCAGAAGTAACAAGCATAATTATTGAAATAAAAAAATTTAAGGAATGGTTAAATATTAGAGTAGATATAGCAGAAGAGAGAATTAGTGAACTGGAAAATAAATCTGAAGGAATAATACAGGCTGCAGCTTACAGAGACAAAAAGATGGAAAATAGGAGAGGTTAGGAGACATAATGAGAAGATCCAACTTATGTCTAATTGGAGTTCCAGAAGAAGACACTACAGGGAATGGCAAAGAGACAATATTGAAACAAATAATGGGGGAGAATCTTCATAATTAATGAACAACAGGCTTTTCTCTGTCATTTGTGGAAGCATGCACAACAGTTTAAATGGAGGCCCACAAGCCATATGTCTAAATATTTAAGTTACAAATGTAACAAGCTGTGAAATAAAATGTCTATACTTCTACCTTGACAAATAGACCTTCATAATAATATAGAAGGCCGGGTTTAAATTCTGAGTTCGTGAACTCCACATGGTTCTACACTGGCATGTAGCAGCACAGAGTGAACCAGACCCTAGCTTGTAGCCCATCCATCTTGTCTTTCTTCCCCCAGCTTTATCTTACTTTGTGAGGGGCCTCATGTACATGTGTGTAGACACTTCAGCCTACATATCTAAGTGCTGTTCACATTGCTCACAGGCATGCCTCTAGGTGACGGCTCTAGCTTGTGCCCACACTGCTGGTGTATTCTACTTTCATGATTGACCTGGGGAAAAGGCCGATGCAAGCCCTGAATGTGGGCCTGGATTTGATTAGGTTGGGAATTACAGGGTTCTGGATACCTAGAATATGGTAGTTAGGCTCTGGGTGGGCGTACCTCCTGGGGCTTTCAGATCCCTGGCTCTGTGGGAAAGGTGGAGTCTTACATTATGGAATTGAGGACAGAGGCCTCTCTTGGCCTGGGTTCTAAGGGTGGTAGTGAGGGACAAAAATTCTCAGGTCATGAAGCCCATCAAATTCCAAAGCAGTAAAAACAGCAAAGGAAAGGAAAGAAATCCATGTCCAAACATATCATAGTGAGCCTATAGTACATAAAAAACAGAAAGATTCTTAAAAATAGCTAGAGAAAAAAAGATTATTTACAAAGGAACAACAATGAGAATGACAGCTGGCTTTTCTACAGCAAGAGTAGAAGCTCTGAAACAATGGAATAGTATTTTCAAAGTAGGCAGAGAAAATAAATCTTAACCTAGAATTGTGTAGCCATGAAACTGTGTTTCAAGAATGAGAACACAATAAAGACATTAGATAAATAAAAACAAAAGGAATTTACTACTGAGAAATCATCACTAAAGAACATTCTCAAGAAGGGAGATAACCCCAAGAAAGGTGGTTTAAAATTTAAGAAGATATTAAATAGATCAAGAGAGATCCATTAACTTGCCTTAAGACCACATTTGGTTCAGAGCCAAGCCTGAACTTGAACCCAAATCAGCTTTCTTCCAGCCAGGCAGGATCACTTTTGGGATAAGCCCTACATTTTTGCTGGAACACACTTCCACTTGCTCATTGAGTCTTGCAGTCTCTGGGGCTCTAAGCTTCCCATTGCTAATGTGTCATTTTTCCTTTCTCCTGTCACTGAGTTGGTTGCTCAAATGGAGAACTTTACTTTCTGTCCCTCAAGAGGCCACATGGTAGCCTGAGGCCATAAGTAACCCAAAACCTCTGCTGTGTTGCCCGGAGGACTTTTAATTTCACTCCTTGACTTCTTGATACTTTTCTTTTTCCTTTCCAGTTTCCATCAGCCACTTCCTGCCCCTGTTGGTCCTCCCAGTCCTTCAGTTCTGCCCCTTTCTCCTTAACACACCAGTAGCCTTACCAGATGTGACTTCTGACCTGGGACCTGGATGACACAGGAAAGGAAGTATAAGAGGGTTTAAGATGTGTGAAAAATGCTAGTAGGATATTTTAAGAGATAATTCAAATAATACAGTAGCTTCTGTTTATATCATTGTACTTGACAAATTTGGTCATATGACATTATCTCATTTGATGTCATATGACATGGTAGATATTATCCTTATTGTAGGACTCAGAGAGGTTAAGTGTGTTGCCTATGATCACAAAGTTAGAAAGTGGTGGAGCCCCAGGACTATACCTCATGGATTCTCTCTGGTTTCTAATCAAATGCTATTTCCACTAATACCATCTTGCCTCTACATAGTAATGGCTTACAAATGTTGCTGAAGAGCAACACTTTTTCTTTTTTTTTTGGAGACAGAGTCTTGCTCTGTTGCCTGGGCGGGAGTGCCATGGCATCAGCCTAGCTCACAACAACCTCAATCTCCTGGGCTGAAGCGATCCTACTGCCTCAGACTCCCAAGTAGCTGGGACTACAGGAATGCGCCACCATGCCCGGCTAATTTTTTCTGTATATTTTTAGTTGTCCAGACAATTTCTTTCTATTTTTAATAGAGACAGGGTCTCACTCTTGCTCAGGCTGGTCTCGAACTCCTGACCTCGAACAGTCCTCCCACCTCAGCCTCCCAGAGTGCTAGGATTACAGGCGTGAGCCACCACGCCCAGCCAAGAGCAACACTTTTTAATCAACCAGTAAAAAGCATGTGGAATTTGTATATTTTTAGTTTTCCTGCCAGTATTGATGCATTTCTTTAAAAGTTTTTTCCATAGATTTATTTTGTTCCCCACTTCCCTAGCTCCTCCAGTTACTTAGCACCTACCCACTTTTTTCCTCATAAATGTTGTGAAGTCTAACCTGGGCCTGAATTTATCATGAATTTTTCATTGGTGGTATCCATACTAATCTGGATTTCCTGTAATTGGAATGTTCCTTATACCTTTGATATTTGCTGGTATTACCCTCTCCATGTATTTTAGGAGTTCCAGACTATTTCTTCTGGAGTCCATGTAAGCCGTGTTGCACATTTTGACTTGAATTTTAGTACTACACTTTGCTTTTTGAAGAGGCAGGTAAACCTAGTTAATGAGTGCAGTTTCAAACCTAAGCCACCATTATCCTACAGATGACACTGGATCATGGCACATTGCTGTCTTGTTGATGAAATGCTGCAAACTACAAAGTTTGTAACTGCCTTTAGGTCATATACATGAGTATATATGTATTTTTTTACCTGTAAGCTCACATTCCATAAAGCTAGCAGAATATGTCTTCGTCAAAGAGACATTGCTTTATGAACTATAATAGCTGATTTATTTTGTTCATTGTTCATTTATTTTGCTCACATCCTTTGGAAGAATTTTTTTTAAGGCCAAGTTTTAGATACCTTAGAACATAGAAATATGTGTATTTCCTGGCCTGTTCTATCATTTGAAGGCCAGATTTCATCAAAACAAATGAATCACTGTTTTTCCTTCCTTCATCATCCCCTAATTGGTTTCCAAAATAAAATGATTAGTAGCTGCATTTCTCAACTGCATTGTTTTGATTATAGTCTTACTGGCTGTACTGGTGATACATTGGGAAATACTTTCATAACTGGTGATCATTGTTGACTGGGTTATATGACTTCACAAAGGCTTACCCAGATACATTGCCACTAGGAAGTCTTCAGAGGAGCGAGCTCTTCCTTGTGCTTTTGTTATAAAGTTAAGGAAAATGATTTTAGATAATGAAGCCTTAATAATTTAGGATCCACTTTCCTTGAGATTTGTGTTAGTCTTCAGATATGAGAAAGGTGTGCATTTTAGAGTTCTTCCCACAGGAACAATGTATTCAGTTGACTTTCTAGCAAAATATGCTGATTATTCCTGACTGCAGGGCCTTCTTTTCTGTTACCCTCAAAAGTGCACTGCAAATAGTGGATTAACGTCCCTTTCACTGCCCTTAACTGCCTTCATGGCTCTTTAGCATTTTGTTTGATGAGTGGTAGGGAAGCACAGAGCTGCTTGACCTGGTTAGTGTGACCCAAGGGGTTTCTTGTGCTACAGTTGTGCCTTTCGTCCACTGGTGAACTGCTCCTTGTCTTGAGGTCCTCTAGCTGGTCTGTCACTACTTCCTTTATAGCAACAGGAAGGAATCATTCCCCTGATATTATGAAGTGGGTGGTTTTAGAACTCCACTTCAGATGGCACTGACCCTTAATACAGCTGGTTTCACTTAACGCGTATTGTTTAAACAAACCCTGTTCCTGCAGATGGTTTCAGAATAGTCTGTTCCTTGTAGCTTTTCATTTGCTCTTATTTTTAAGAGTATTTTCCCAACCATATCATAAATGAGTGAGCATGACACATTAGAAAATTCTACTTGAAGTCATTGCACTTATGAATTGTGTTTTGTACAGATATGATGTATTGATTATCATATTCAGTAGCTTAAAGGTTTAAATAATACCTTTATTTTGCAAAACTGACCAAATTCTTTTGTTGCTTAGGTATATATCCCTCTTTAAGGGATTCTAATATCTAGAAGTCTCAATGAACAAAAGAGATAAATTAGGGAATGGATATTTTTCACTTTGTAAACAAGAAAGTTTCTTAACAAAAAAGCCAGGGCTAGAATAATTAATTAATTAGTATATTTTTAAATATAAATTTAGATTTTAGATATAAATTTCTATTTTAGGTAGGATACTAGAATATTTAAATTTTGAAAAAGACTGGATGGAAATATTAATACAAAATAAGATTTTAGTGGACTCTACTTTGACTTTTCTCTAAAACAAGTTTGTATTACTTTATTTAAATTTTTTTTGAAATAGGGTCTCACTCTGCTGCCCTGAGTAGAGTGCAGTGGCATCATCATAGCTCACTGCAGCCTCAAACTCCTGGGCTCAAATGATCCTCCCGCCTCAGCCTCCCGAGTAGCTGAGACTACAGGCAGGTGCCCCCACACCTGGCTAATTTTTCTATTTTTAGTAGAGACGGGGTCTCGCTGTTTCTCAGGCTGGTCTTGAACTCCTGACCTCAAGTGATCCTCCCTCCTTGGCCTCCCAGAGTGCTAGGATTATAGGCATGAGCCACTGTACTGGCCTATTTAAAAAATTTTTATGAGAGAACCTTTTAAAAATAGGGATTTATAGGACTGGGTGAGCTGAGCCCAGGAGTTGGAGGCTGCGGTGAGCTATGATTGTGCCACTGCACTCCAGCCTAGGCAACAGAGGGAGACCTTGTGTCTTAAAAAAAAAAAAAAGGAATTTATAAAATATATGCAACTCACTAAGAACTTTTCGTATAAACTTTCCTTTTCTTAAATTCTCTCATAGAATTTATTCTTGTCTTTGGAGAACTTAGTTTATAGTTATACATTAATATGATACTTTGTTCAGTACCTCTCTCCTCAGACTATAAGGTCCCTTAGTGAGGGATCATGCCCATCTCATGCTTTATCAAAGCCCAGCACACATCACATTTCCTCGCATATAGCAGACATTTAGTAGAACTTGTTGGGTGAATGAATGGAGTGTTTTTCACCTAGAGTGAAGTATAATGATGATACCAGCAAACACATCACACTGAGCTACATCAGACACTGTTCTGAGTGCTTTACACACATTAACTCCATATTTATTAAGTATCGGGTGGGGACTACATACAAGCATTCAGCAACTTGCTGGTTGACATTTGAATCTTTGTTGCCAAGACCTTTATTGTCTGTGTTTGACAGTTATTCCAGGCATTTTCCATATAGGAATAGTTTGCCAAATAGAAGAACACCGGATATTCTTCTGCTCCCGGGGCTAGTGGATTTGTGATTCCAGGTGCAAATCTCTGTTGCCAGGAACATGGACCTGTTCTCAAGTTCAAACACTGCATCAAGATTACACCACATGCCTTTTCATTTTTTCCCTCTCCCTGTCTTTCTCTTCCTTTTCCCCCACCTTGATTTAATTTCTTCAGCAGGTCAGAATTTGATACAGCTTCCAGAAGAAGTAGTAGTCGTAGGCAAAAGATTAGTTTTTAATTCATATTCTATTGAATGTTTTTTGGTTGAAATTCTTTTTATTATAAGGTAGTATTTGGTTATTTAAAAACAAATTAAAATAAGTAAAAATGTCTTTCTTTTGATCACTCACCTCACACATAGCCACTATTAAGATTGTGGAATATTTTGTCATACCCTTTTCTTCTGGCTTTTTGAATGTTTCCGACATTTCTTTCTAGGTTGTATTTTGGAAACATTATATGCTATACCCATATATGAAATTGAATGTTCTCCTTCTCAGAGTACAGTTTAATTTACTTTGTGGACATTATTAATAAAAGGCAGAGAAGACATTGGACCATAATAAGTGTGGGACTTAACAAAAGGTACATTGCTAGGCCTGACGCAGGCTCATGCCTGTAATCCTAGCACTCTGGGAGGCCGAGGTGGGAGGATCACTTGAGGTCAGGAGTTTGAGACTAGCCTGAGCAAGAGTGAGACCCCGTCTCTACTGAAAAAAATTAGCCGGCAACTAAAAATAGAAAAAATAAGCTGGATGTCGTGGCAGGTGCGTGTAGTCCCAGCTACTCGGGAGGCTGAGGCAGGAGGATCGCTTGAGCCCAGGAGTTTGAGGTTGCTGTGAGCTAGGCTGATGCCACGACACTCCAGCCCCAGCAACACAGTGAGCCTATGTCTCCAAAAAAAAAAAGTACATTGCTGATTGTTTTATATTAAGTGCTGCTTGCAGTGGAATCTGTAACATATTCCTATGAAGTTAATCTAAGTTGCTAAGTATATAACTGGAATAAGCAGAAAAGGTAAACAGGTGAAGGGAGCAGGAGACTTGTGCCCAAGTAAAAAATAAATGTAGGTTTATAATATCAAAGAATCTTTTGGCAAATTGAGAGTGATCACTAACCTCCTTCTCACCACTGAGAATAGTGAAAATGCAGAGGAGTCCTGCTGTGAGAGTGAGTGGTATTTTCCAGCCTGCCTTTTCTGTTTCTTGAAAGTTCTGTAGCACTTTGTCATGGTTTGTCATCTTGATGAAATAAGTCACCTGAGCCTCCAGTATTTCCTACCGCACCTTTCTTGACTTTGTTCTCCACGCCTCTTCCCACAGGAACGATGGACTCTTCAAGAATAGGAGGGGATGGAAGAAGCAAGGTGGATAAACAAAACTTGTTTTTGCGCATAGCACCCCACTCTGTTATGTACATGCATTCAGAACAGCCCCAAGTGCCAGCACTGTGTTTCACCCTTAAATATCTGTAAAGTTAGGGAAGTCATAAAGCTGTGGGTTCAAGTTACCATGAGGAAGGGGGCTTCACTTATGCCAACATTTGGAGGTGTGTTTGGCCTCCCAGAGGTGTGTGCACCCATAGGCAGTGTTCCATAATGAAATGTAGGGTAAGTGGACAGGTGAGCTTTGCTTTCCTAAAGTGTGTGAAGGGTGACCACAAGAGGGCAGTAGGAAAGAATCACTGAGAGGGTAGCAGGTGTGTCGTCTCAGGCAGATGAGCTGCAGGAAAGAGCACACGGTGGAATTGAGGCCTGGCAGTTTATTTCCTTAAAGTAATCCATGTTCTGTAACCCAAGGCTTTGTGTACTTCCAAAGAGTCTACATACCTCAGTCTAGGTTCTAATCTAGGTTCTACCACATGTTGGCTGCAGCCCTGGGCAAGTAACTTTACTCTTACAGCCTCAGTTTCCTCTTGCAAAAAAATTTGGATAATAATGGCACCTCCCTAACAGGTTTGATGGGATTTCACTGGGATATTGCATAGAAAGTGCGCGAGACATAGTAAGTGTTGACCATTACTAATATCATGATGATATGTATGTAACTTAATGATTTTTATAAGTGCAATATAATTGAAACTTGCTAATAATAACTCCTCAAAGACTTTTCAGCAAAACCTGTCAATCAAGACTTTTCAGGATAAAATAAATAAATAAATAAAATA
>NW_012138525.1:2740499-2741813 GCF_000956105.1 Propithecus coquereli | reverse complement strand
ATTTTTTTTCCATGAGCATACATTTTGTCTCATTTCAACAAATTTTAGAGTGGAAAAATAAACATGGATATAACATCTTTCAGAGAAATTTGCATATCCAGTAATCTATAAGTATTTTAGTTTTAGTTTAGTTTAGTTTTTTAGAGATGAGGTCTCACTCTGTTGCCCAGGCTTGGAGTTTAGTGGCATGATCATAGCTGTAGCCTTGAACTATTAGGCTCAAATGATCCTCCCGCCTCAGCCTCCCAGGTAGCTAGGACTACATGTGCATGCCACCACGCCCAGCTAATTTTTTTCATGTTTTGTAGAGACAGAGTCTCACTATATTGCCCAGGCCGGTCTCGAGCTCCTGGCCTCTAGCAATCCTCGTCCCTCAGCCTCCCAAAGTGCTAGGATTACAGACATAAATCACCACACCCAGCCCTTAATGTGTGTTTTAAATTAACAATTTTGTTCATAATTTTCAAAGTGGCAACTGCAGTTTCAGATTGGTGGAATTATAACAGTTAGAGAGAGATACATATGACTTAAAATATAAAGAAAGCAGGTATTTGCCCAGAGGGCCAGACTAAGAAGATCCCATGAGAATTACAACAGTCAGAATGGTGCTTGTGCAAAAACCTCATGTCTCCAGAAACTGGTCAAAAGCCAGGTGGAGTCCCCACAAACCCTCTAACAATATAGATGTTTACCACTGTCCTTAAGAAACAGGGCTAGGGATCCTCACTGTAATACAATTTGCTTAACAGTGAAATTAGGCCATCTAAGGAAACCAACCCAATCAATGAATAATGAGTGGCTGCATGCAGGACTGGACCCCAAGTGTACAAAGGTGGATCAGACATAGTTGCAGCCCTTGTGGAGCTCACAGTCTAGTTCTTGTTTTGAGCAAAATATTTATTTATTTATTTATTTTATTTCAGCTTATTATGGGGGTACAAATGTTTAGGTTACATATATTACCCTTCCCCCCAACCCCGAGTCAGAGCTTCAGGTGTGTCCATCCCCCAGATGGTGTGCATCACACTCATTATGTATTGAGCAAAATATTGTTTAAGTTGTTGCCTTCATGGTAAGATAAATCTGCCTTGGAATCAATCCAGGATGATTTAATTACTGTACAGTAGTTGTTCCAATAAGGCTTGACTCCCAGAGAACCCCATATTAGATTCTGGCATTCTGTAGAATGTTAGTATTCCCATTCTTATGGTGGTACAGTGGTAAGCCAGGCCAGCCCTATTTTCTGTGAGGACTTTTTGTGAAAAAATTAAATAATGCATTCACAAATTAAAAAATTAATATAAGCCAGGTGCA
>NW_012138525.1:2737516-2740449 GCF_000956105.1 Propithecus coquereli | reverse complement strand
TCCAGCCTGGGCAACGAAGTGAGTTCTTATCTCTAAAAAAAGTCAAAAACAACAAAAGAAAAACCCCATAGACTTTTATATTTGACTTCTTTCACTTAGAATAATTTTCTTGAGAATTATTCGTGTAGTGTGTACTTGTATTTCCTCTCTTTTTCTTGCTGAATAATATTGCATTATATGGATATCTCAAAATTTGTTTATCCATTTACCAGTGGAAAACATTAGATTGCTTCCAGTTTGGGGCTACTATGAATACTGTTGCTGTGAACATTTGTATACTCATCATTGTATGAATATATGCTATTATTTCTGTTGGGTAAATACCTAGGAGTGGAATTTCTGGGTCATAGGACAAGTATATGTTTGTAAGATAAATACCATAGTTTTCTAAAGTAGTTGGATTTCAATATTTTGTGTATTCACTTTCATTCAATTCATTTTTTTTTTAATTTCCCTTTTTCTCTGACCCATGGGTTATTTAAAAGTACATTTTTTAGGTTCCAAGAATTTGAAAATTATCCTGTTATCTTTCTATTATTGATTTCTGGTTTGGTTCCATCGTGGTCAAAGAACACATTCTGTATAATTTTAGTTATTTAAAATTATTGGGATTTATTTTCTGGTCCAGGATATGGTCTACCTTGTTATATGTTCCATGTGCACTTAGAATGTTTATTCTGTTGTTGAGTGGACTATTCTATAAATGTCAATTAGACCTTGTTGGTTGATGGTATTGTTGAATTCTAACAGTTGATAGTTATTTTATCAGTTGTTGAGAAAAGAGTATTGAAGTCTCCAAGTATAATTGTGAAATTGTCTATTTTCCCTTTCTTTCTCCCTCCTTCCCCCTGCCCCAGTTTTTGCTTTCCCTATTTTGCAGCTCTGTTGTTTAGTACCTACACATTTAGGATTGCTATGTCTTCTTGATGGATATATACTTATATCAGTAAATAATCTCTCTCTCTGTTTCTGGTCATTTTGTTTGCTCTGAAGTCTACTTTATCTGCTATTAATATAGTCATTCCTTCATTCTTTTGATTAAAGTTTACATGATATATCTTTTTCCATCCTTTGACTTTCAGCCTATATATATTGTTATATTTGAAGTGAGTTTCTTATAGGTAGCATATATTTGAGTCATTTAAAAAATCCACTCTCAGTCTCTTTTAATTGGTGTATTTAGACCATTTACATTTATGTAATTATTGCTATATTAAGGTTTGAGTCTGCCATTTAATTTTTGGTTCTGTTTGTTCTCTCTTCCTCTCTGTTTTACATATCTCTGTTTCCTTTCTCCTGCCTTTGAGTTACTTGAACATTATTTTAGAACTCTATTTTTATTTATCTATAGTGGGTCTTTAAAATATTTTTTATTGTAAATTGATGATTTATGATTATATATATTTATGGGGTACAAAGTGATGTTATGACTGATGAATACAACGTAAAATTATTAAATCAAGCTAGTTAACACATCCATCACCTCAGATACTTCACATTTTTTGTGGTGAGGACATTTGAAATTTACTCTCTTAGCAATTTTGGAATGTATAGTACTCAATTATGAACCGTATTCACCACGCTGTGCAATACCTCTCAAAAAAAACCCATATTTCTCCTGAGATTTTGTACCTGTTACCATCCTCTCCCCCTTCTGTGTTGTGTTTTTTAATGTATCTATTTTGATAGCTTTTTTAGTGGTTACTTCAGGTATTACATTTTATATACATAACTTATTACAGTCTACTGTTGTCATCATTTTACCAGTTTGAGTGAAGAATAGAAACATTACCTTCCTTTACATCCTTTTACCTTCTTCCGTTTATAATTGTCTTAAATATTTCATCTGCATTTAAAACTACATGAGACAGTGTTATAATTTTTGCTTCATGTATCATGCATACTTTTAAAAACTCAAGAGAAGGAAATTCTGTTGTGTTTATTCATAGCTTTTTATATTGTATCATTTTTTTCCTTCCTGATTTTCCAGGATCCCGTCTTTTGTTGTTTCCTTTGTTTAGGAACTTTCTTTACCCATTCTTTTAATTTAGATCTGCTGGTGACTAATTCCCTTAGTTTTCTTCATCTGAGAATGACTTAGTTTTTTCTTTATTCTTGAAAGATATTTTTGCTATGTGTAAGATTCTGGGTTGACAGTTATTTTCTTTCAGCACTTGAAAAAATTGTTCCAATTCTTTCTGGCCTCTGTGGCTTCTGATGAGAAATCCACTATTTTTCTAATTGTTTTACCCCCATAGATAAGATGTCATTTCTCTCTCTGCTTTCCAGATTTTTTTGTCTTTTAGTTTTTAGAAGTTTGACTATCACATGTGTTGGTATGGATTTCTTTGGGTTTATCCTGTTTGGGGTTTCATGTGAACTATAGTCCATATGTAGGCCCATCTAGGATTATTGTATTCTCTTTAGCATTCATGGTTTCCTGGCTTCCCTTTTCTAATTCACCAAGCTAGAAAGGCTGGGAGTTTTTCTGTGCATGTTCCTGCCATGTCTGTGCATGATATAAGTCTTAGTATCCAAAGACGCAAAATTGCTAAAGGCAGTACTTTGGAAACACACAACAATAAATAAAATGGTGATAGGGACTTAACTTTTTTTTTAAAAAAATGGACCGTTTTGTTAAAATAATTTCTGAATATGCCAGAAAATTCAGATAGTTTACAAAATACTTTGGTGATAAAAAGGAAAGGAATCTGTTATCTGGGGTGGAATAACTTGGTCACTTTATAGAAAGGAAATTCATTCTAATTATACTTTTTGTATACCATCCATTTAACAATTTGTAATAAAAGATTTATGTGTCCTTTTCGTCTTAAATAAGCTTATTAACATAGAGCCAACATTGCCAAAATTTTTGAAGATAATTCATTATTTTCCTTAGATTTATCAACTGTAGGCATTATAAATCCAGACAA
>NW_012138525.1:2723700-2734968 GCF_000956105.1 Propithecus coquereli | reverse complement strand
ATGCAGATTTATATAAATTGGCAAACCAGTTCTCATTGTCAAATTAATTGGTCAAACATGATAGATTTACTTTCTGTCTGTAAAATTTCAGCTTCATTTAAAAATCAAATAAGTATGTTAATCAGATATTGCCATGACAACCTTTATTCTTCTCAATTCTAATTTCTAGGTGAGTACATAGGGGGATAAGTAAGTAAATATGGCCCTGAGACTTACTTTGTATTTATCTTTTACACGAAATAGGCAGTGTCCCCTTGAATACTTCTTTGGTGAGATTATTTAGTTTCGTGGCACTAATCTCCATCCATACTCTGACTCCCCAAATTTGTATATCCAGCTACTTACTTAACAGGTCAAAATTGAACTCTTACCACTTTTGCTTCACTCAAGATGGAGTAACAGGACTTAGATTTAACCTCCCACCTGAAACAACTATAAAACTGGAGAATACATTTGAAATACATCTGAAGTTATTGGATCTAAGGTAATGAAGGACAGTGAACCCTGAGATCTGAGAAACAAATGAAGCGAGCCCTATGATTGCTGTGACTTAAGGCCCAGAGAAAGTTTTTAGGCTGCCATGCAGGGTAAAGGAATGTCAGCAGGACCCAGCAGTCTCTTTGAGTTGAAGAGACAGAATTGAAAATGCAGGGCAGCCAGGGCAGCTAGAGTGCATAAGACAGAGTGACAAAGAGGGGAGAGGTGCACAGAGAAAGAGAACCTAGGGATTTGCAGAGATCACACTGGAGTGTTCAGTGGAGTACTGATCAGTGTGTGCATACAAGGAAACTACCCATCTGAAAGGATTAGGGTCTTTGGAGTTCAGAGAGGGCCAAAAATAGTTCCTGTTCCCAATAGCAGAATAGAAAACTTGATATTCATGGAGTATTTTTTAGAGTACTAAAAAGGGATATATTAGTCAGGATTCTCCAGAGAAACAGCATCAGAATCAGTATGTGTGCATGTGTGTGTATAAAGAAATTTAATGTAAATAATTGGCTATTGTGATTATGGAGGCTGATAAGTCTTAAAATCTTCAAGGTGAGCCGGCACAGTGGAGACCCAGGAGAGCCAATGGTGTAGTTCTAGTCTGAAGGTTGACAGGCTCAAGACCCAGGCAGAACCAATGTTTCAGTTTGAATCTGAAGGCAGGAAAATGTTAGGTCACAGTTCAAAGGCAGTCAGGCAGGAAGAATTCTTTCTTAATTGGGGAAGGGGGTTAGACTTTTTATTTTATTCCAGCCTTGAACTGATTGAAGGGGGCCCACCCACATTAGGAAGGGTAATCTCCTTTACACAGTCTGTCAATTCAAATGTTAATATTATTCAAAAGCATCCTCACAGAAACTCCCAGAATAATGCTTGACCAAATATCTGAGCACTTGTGATCCAGTCAAGTTGACACATAAAATTAATCATCATAAGGATTTTACCTCAGTAGTGGGGAAAAATTAATCCTAGAATAAATGCTGCTGTCGTCCTGCCTAGCAGAGTTTAAGAGGAAGACCCAACAGATCAAACTGTTTCCAAACTGCATCTCAGAACAAAAGCTGAAGAATGTTTTTAGGAATACAAAACTATCTAGGACCCAGTGTGGTAGAATGCACAATGTTTGCCAGCGATTCAAAAATTACTAGGTATCAGAAGAAGTAGTAAAATACAACCAATAACTGACCAGAAATGACACAGATGACAGAAGTAGTAAATTAACAGACATTAAAATAGTTATTATAAATACATTCCATGTAAAAGCTAGAGAAAAGTTTGAATCTATGTATAGACATGGAAGATGAACTTATAGAGATGAAAAATATACCGAATGAGATTGGTGTCAGAATAAACATTGCAGAAGTAAAGATTAGTGATTTTGAAGACCTAACATTAGAACCTATTCAAACGGAAACAGAAAAATACTCTGGAAAAATAAATTAATACACCATCAGTGAAGTGTGGGACAACCTCAGGTGGCCAAATGCATGTGTAATTGGAGTCCCTGAGGGACTGAAAGAATAACAGAGGAAAACATGGCTGAGAATTTTCCAAATGTAATGATTCACAGATCCAAGAACCTCAAGGAACTCCAAGCATGATGAAAAACTATACTAAGGCATATCATAATCAAATTGCCTAAAACCAGTGCTTTAAAGCAGCCTGAGAAACAGACACATGATATACATAGGAGTTAAGGATGACAGCAAATTTCTCATTGAAAACAATGTTAGCCAGGTGGCAGTGGAGCAACATCGTTAAAGCAAGGAAAGAAAATAACTGTCTACCTAGCATTATTTTCTCAGTGAAAATCTTTAAAAAATGAAGGCAAAATAAAGTCTCTTTTAGACATAAGAAAAAAAAAGGAAAGAACTCATTACCGGCAGACCTGCAATAGAAGAAATATTAAAGGATGCTGTTAAAGCAGAAGGAAAATGATACCTGGTAGAAAACTGGAGCTACAAAAAGAAATGAAGCCACTGGAAAGGGTATCTATGTGAGTAAATATATAAGATTTTTTTTCTGCTTATTTAAATCTTTCTTTAAAAGATATGTCTTAACAGTAATAACACATTGTGACATTTGTAGCTTATGTAGAAGTAAGTTTATGACAGCAACAGCACAAAGGCTGGGAGGGGGGAAATGAAAGTATACTACTGTAAGATTTTTACTGTATGTATGAAATATGATAATATCATTTGAAAGGCTGTTAAGTTAAAAATAAGTTAAAGATGTATATGATAAACTCTATAGCAGCAGAATTATACCTAATAAGACAATATAAAGATACAAATAAGGCCGGGCGCGGTGGCTCACGCCTGTAATCCTAGCTCTCTGGGAGGCCGAGGTGGGCGGATTGTTTGAGCTCAGGAGTTCGAGACCAGCCTGAGCAAGAGCGAGACCCCGCCTCTACTAAAATTAGAAAGAAATTAATCGGCCAACTAAAAATATATACAAAAAATTAGCCGGGCATGGTGGCACATGCCTGTAGTCCCAGCTACTCGGGAGGCTGAGGCAGGAGGATCGCTTGAGCCCAGGAGTTTGAGGTTGCTGTGAGCTAGGCTGACGCCACGGCACTCACTCTAGCCCGGGCAAAAAGAGTGAGACTCTGTCTCAAAAAAAAAAAAAAAAAAGATACAAATACATTAAAAGCAGAAGAGTAGAAAAAGATGGTAATGTTAATCAAAAGAAAACCTTAGTGGTATATTAGACAAAGTATATTTTAAAACAAAACATATTACCAAGAATGAAAAGAGTAATTTCATAATGATAAAGGGGTAAATGCATCAAGAAGACATAATCCTAAATATTCATGTATATATTAACAGAGATTGAAAATACAAACTCTTCAAGGAGAAATAGACAAATCTATGATTATAGTTGGAGATTTTATAACCTCTCAATAATTGATAGAACAAAAAAATCAATGATTTAGATGATTTAGACAATATAATCAACTGACTTGACTTAATTGATGTTTATGTAGCACTCTACCCCAAAACAGCAGAATACACATCTTTTTATCAAGTGGATATGGAAATACTCCCAAGACAAATAATTTTCTGAGTCATTAAAAAAGCCTCCATAAATGTAAGCTGATTCAATTCATTAAAAGTATGATCTGTGACCACAAGGGAATTAAATGAGGACTCGATAACAGAAAGGTATCTGGAAGATCTTTCAGATTTATTTGGAAAATAAATAGCACACTTTTAAATAAACCATGGGTCAAAGAACAAAACCAAAAGTGAATTAGTAAGTATTTGGAACTGAATGAAGGTGAAAGTGTACCATAAAATCTGTGAGATGGAGCTAAAGGGAAATTTATATACAGGGTGTCCCCAAAGTCTCCATACATACAAAGGAAAGACTTATAAAATTTTGTAATGAATATTTTGTGAATAAAGGTACATTTAGCTACAATTTCCCATTTTCCCTACATGTGGTGACCTTTGGGACACCCTATAATACTAAATGCCTATACAGACAGTCCCCCTGACCTATGGTGGTTCAACGTACCATTTTTTGACTTTATGGTGGATTTGTCATGATGTAACCCAATCATAAGTTGAGGAGCATCTGTATTAGAAACGAACAAAGGTCCCAAATCAATGACCTTGTGTTCCCACCTTAAGAAACTAGAAAAAATAAAGGCTAGTAAAACCCCAGTTAAGCAGAAGAAAAGACCAGTGTGTAAATCAACAAAATAGAAACCAGAAAAAACAACACAGAAATCATGAAACCAAAGCCAGTTCTTTTGAAAAGAGCAATGAAATTGATAAACTTCTAGCCAGACTGATCAGGGGGAGCAAAAAAAGAAAGACAAAAGCTATAACATCAAGAATGAAAGAGATGACATCACACAGCTTCTACAGATGTTAAAAGTGTAATAAAGTGAATATTAATCAGCAACCTAGAAGAGACAGATTCCTTGAAAAAAGAAACAGTTTGACAAACTAGCCCCAAATCTGTTAAAGAAATTGAGTTTATAGTTTAAAACCTTCCCAAAACTCTAGGCACGAGTTGCTTCACGGGTGAATGTTACCAAATGTTTAAGGAAGAAATAATATTAATTCTACACAACCTTTCCAGAAAATTGAAAAGGAGGTAATGAATATTTCCCAGCTCATTCCATGAAGTCAGCATTACTCTGATACCAAAACCAGACCAAGACATTACAGGAAAAAAAAAATTAGAGACCAACATCCCCCATGATTCTTAACAAAATTTTAGCAAATCAACAACAGAATCACCCTTAACACTCTGTCTACAACAATACAGGCTTTTTTTTAGCCCGTTAGCCTCTGCCCATTACCCGGTTCCAAAGCCACTAACACATTTTCAGGTTTTTTTTTATAGCAGCAGCCCCACTTCTCGGGCTGTTGTTTTCTGTCGTAGTCCACTTTGTGCGGCTATAACAGAGTACCACAGACTGAGTAATTTATAATGAAACAGGAATTTATTTTTCACAGTTCTGGAGGCTGGGAAGTCCAAGATCAAGGAGCTGGCATCTGATAAGGGCTTCCTTGCTGTGTCATCCCATGGAGGAAGGTCAAAGAAAGGGCAAGAGAGAGAAAAAGGAGGCCAAACTCATCCTTTTGTCAGGAACCCACTGTGTCAGTAAAAGCATATTCCATTCTTGAGGGGGGTGCCCCTGTGACCCAGATACCTTCTTTTGGGCCCTATTTCCCAACAAATGTCTAACATGTGAGCTTTGGGAGACACATCCAAACCATAGCACCATGCATAGTAACCACAAAGAAAATATCAATAGTTATAGAATACATACAAAAGGAAATTAAACATTTTACTACAAAAAATCAACTAAACACAAAAGAAGACAGTAATGCAGAAATGAGGGACAAAAAAGCTATGAGGCATATAGAAAAGAAATGGAAAATGACAGAAGCAAAGTCCTTGATATCGGTCACCCTAAAAGGAAGGACATTCTGACATATGCTACAACATGGAAGGGCCTTGAGGACGTTATGCTCAGTAAAATCAGCCAGTCATGAAAAGACAAATACTCTGTGATTCCATTTATATGAGGTTCTTAGAGTTGTCAAAATCACAGAGGCAGAAAGTAGAATGGTAGTTGCCAGAGGCTGGGGGGTGAGAAATGGTGAGTTATTGCTTAATGGGTATAGAGTTTCAATTTTGCAAAAATAAAGAGTTATGAAGATGGATAGTGGTGATGGTTGCATGGTAATATGAATGTATATAATCCATTAGACTGTACAAAAAATGGTTAAGATGATAAATTTTTCCTTCCTTTCCCTTCCCTTCCCTTCCGTTCCCTTCCCTTCCCCTCCCTCCCTCCCTCTCTCTCTCTCTGTCTCTCTCTCTCTCTCTCTCTCTCACCCCCATTGCCCAGGCTGGAGTGCAGTGGAGCCATCATAGCTCACTGCAGCCTGCAACTCCTGGGCTCAAGTGATCCTCCCACCTTAACTTCCCAAAGTGCTGGGATTACAGGTATGGGCCACGATGCTCAGCCAAGATGGTAAATTTTCTGTGTATTTCACAATTAAAAAAAAAAAATTAGAGGCCCAACTTATCCTCCCAGCCCTGAAACTGTTGCTCAGTTTCCTGTCCTTAGAATTTTGCTTATTACAAAATGTCATATAAGTAGAATTATAGAGTGTGTGTAATCTTTTCAGTCATAATGCACTTAAGATTCATCTGTGTTCACCTGTAATCCTAGCACGCTGGGAGGCCGAGGCAGGAGAATCACTTGAGCTCAGGAGTTCAAGACTATCCTAAGCAAGAGTGAGACCCCGTCTCTACTAAAAATAGAAAAAATTAGCCAGGCATGGTGGCACGCGCCTGTAGTCCCAGCTACTCGGGAGGCTGAGGCAGGAGGATCGCTTGAGCCCAGGAGTTTGAAGTTGCTGTGAGCTAGGGTTATGCCACAGCACTCTAGCCTGGGCAACAGAGCGAGACTCTGTCTCAAAAAAAAGATTCATCTGTGTTGTCGCATGTAATCAGTGGTTCATTCCTTTCTGTTGCTGAGTAGTGTTCCATTGTATGGATGTACCATAGTGTATGTATCCATTCATCCATTGAAGGATGTTCGAGGTGTTTCCAGGTTTTTTTTTTTCTTTTTTGTGTGTGTGTGTGATTATGAATAAAGCCACTGTAAGCATTCACGTACAGGTTTTTGTGTGGACATAAGTTTTCATTCTCTTGGGCGGATAATTAGGAGTGAAAGTGCTAGGTCATACGGTAAGTGTGTGTTTAACTTAACTGACACCCTTTTACAAAGGGAGTGTACTGTTCTGCATTCCCATCAGCAATTCACACCAATTTACATTCACACCAGTTTTTCCACATACCGGCCAGCACTTGGTGTTTTATCCCATTATGTGACTTGTCTTTTCATTCTCCTAACAGTGTCTTTAGAAGAGCAGAAGTTTTTCATTTTGATGAAGTCCAATTTAATAGGTTCATGCTTTTGATAGCGCTCCTAAGAAATCTGTGCTTACCCTAAGTTCACAAGGTTTTTCATCTCTGTTTTCTTCTAGAAGTTTTGTAAGTTTTTATTTAGCTTTTAGGCTTATAATCCATTTTGTGTTAAATTTTTTAGTAGTATAAGGTATTGATTGAAAGCCATCATTTTGTATATGAATGTACAATGACCAGACTGTCCTTTTTTCATTGAATTGCCTTTGCACTTTTGTGGAAAACCAGTTCAGCACATGTGTATGGGTCACTCATGTGCTTTTAATTGATTTCTAAATTCTGAAAGGAAAATGGTAAAAAGGAAGATTCTTCCACTATTTCTTCATTTCTGGTTTCTCCCCCAGGAAGCCTTTCCTGACATCTGTAGGCAGAATTAGCCACTTCCTCTGGGCTCCTATAGCTATTGTGCATACATTTATTGTTGAGGTTTTCTCACCTTTGTAATTCTTTCAGTGTCTGATTCTCCCTCTCCCCTATCTGCTTTCTTAAGACTGAGCATCTCTGGAGTCCAGGAAGTGTCTCCTTCCTTTTTATCGTCTTCATCATAGCTGGCTCTGTAATGTTTTTGGATGAATGGACCATTCCCAAATCTCTGATGACTAGTACAGCATTTTATGAGAGCTATACCAGTCAAACGAGACCAAGAAGTGAAGAAAAAGACTCACTTCTTTAGTAGGAACTATTTCTAATTCTACTTTGGTGTGACTTCTGTTTTCTAGGCATATAGGCATGTTATACTGGGTACATTTTGGTCATTGGTGGGATCTCAGCTTCAGAGGACATCTGGCTTCTCTCAGCCCTGTCTTTTGTGATTCCTGCTTGTTGGGCTTCAGTCACTGCAGCTTTGTTAGGAATAAGAGTCATTCCTCCCTACTTCCCATGGATGATTTTGGAGATCAAATGAGAAAATGGAAGGACAAAGGGTACATGATATTGAGAAGTATTAATTGATTGAATTCTGCATTTTCTTTGTTTATCACAAGCTTGAGACTCATGAAATATTTATTGTTAATTAATTCCAATATTTAATTAATTGTTTCTCCTTAACACTTTGGAAACATAATATTTGCTACCTAGAAATTTTCCTATAATAGATCTTAAATATTCTTAACATTTTGATCTCAACTAATTCACTATGATACTTGGTTTCCATGAAAGGTTTAGCAGTTGGGACTGTATTATCTATAAGATGTGGGTGGGGCCATGGTGTATATATGTGAACTCTCCAAGTGGCAGCCCTTCCTGCCTCTGTGAAGGCTGCAGGTTGGAAAGCTGCAGTTGCTTTTGAAAGTATCCAAGTGCTTCCTATGAATGGGGGATGTGTTTCTGTGCCTCTGTCTTTGCTGTGCCAGATTGCTGGCTTTCTTGGATTTCTTTATTTTAATCAACCAGAGCTCCAGCTCCCCACTCCCACCCCGTCTTGATCATCTTATTTGTGTATGTACAACCCCCTCCCCCTGCCCCCCAACACACACACACACTCCTTTTCAGAAGTCCTGTTTTGCTGCATGTCGGGGGAGATGCCATCGTTGGGTGGGATAGTTGCATGTTGACTCCGGAACATGAAGCTCATTAAAAGCATCTCTCTACCAGCAACACATACGACATGGTGTTTTTACGCTCACAGCCTGGAATTGAGCAGCCCTGACATGGTGCATTTCTAATCTTTTGTCTCATCCTTTGTATGACATCCAATTAGAAAAACATGTCAAAATCATACAACCTATTTCTTTTTTCCCTTTTTTTATTAACAGTTATTTACTGAGGTATAATTTATGTGCCATAAAACTTACCACTTTAGTGTACAATCCAGTGATTTGTACTAAATTTATAGGGTGTGCTTCATAACCACAGTCCAGTTTTAGAACATTTCCATCATCCCCAAAAGATCCCTTCTGTCCCTTTGCAGTCAGTCCCGCTCCCATCCCCAGCCCCAGGCAACCACTAATATGCTTTCTGTAGATAGATTTGTCTTTTCTGCACGTTTCATATAAATGGAGTTTTATACAATATGTGGTCTTTTGTGACTAGCTTCTTTCTCTTAGCATCTTTTTGTATTTGCTATATTATAGCACATATCAGTACTTTGTTCTTTTTGTTGTTGAAGATTATCCCATTATGCGGATATACATTTTGTTTATTCATTCACCAGTTGATGGATATTTGGATTATTTCCAATTTTTGGGCATTATGAATAATGCTGCTATGAATATTCACATACAGGTCTTCATGTGGATATATGTTGTCATTTCTCTAGGGTAGATTTCTAGGAGTAGAATTACTGGATCTTATGGTAAGCTTATGTTTAACTTTTTAAGAAATTGCAAAAGTATTTCCTAAAGTGAGTGTACCATTTTTATATTCCCACCAGCAATGTATGAGTGTTCCGGTTTCTCCACATCCTTGCCAATACTTGGTTTTGTCTGTATTTTTTTTTTCCTTTTTCTTTTTTTTAGGAGACAGGGTCTCACTGTGTTGCCCAGGCTGGCCATGAACTCCTGGGCTCAAGCTATCCTCCGCCTTTATCTTCTGGAGTAGCTGGGACTATAGGCACATGCCACCATGCCCAGCTTTGTCTGTCTTTTTGATTATAGCCATTGGAGTGGGTGGGAAGTGGTATGTCATTGGGATTTCAGTTTCTATTTCTTCAGTGACTAATGATACTGAGCATCTTTTCATGTGCTTATTAGCCATCTGTATTTCTTCTTCAGTGACGTATCAATTCAGATCTTTTGCCTATTTTTTAATAGGTTCGTGTATTATTATCGAGTGGTAAGAGTTCTCTGTATTCTGGATATAAGCTCTTTATTAGATATATGATAGAACATGTGAATTTTTATCTTTCTCACACCATTACTCATTTGTGGAAAGGAAAAGACAGTTAATAGTAATAATAATTAATGTTTAATATTTGAGTGTTAGGAGCTGGTTAGTGGGCTACATGTTTCACAGGGATTATTTAGGTGACTTTCTTATTTTCTAAAGGTTATAGGACTGTTTCAAATGCTTGCCCTCCTAGTAACAGTTCTTAATAGAGAAAGAAAATAAACAGTTGATTTGGGGTATTCTTAGATTTATGCAAGTTAAAACTGATCTTTTAATATTATTACCATAAGGACTAAATGGACATTATAACAGAACCAAATAGCAGCAGTTTAAACAAGCTAGATGTGTATTTCTCACTCCTGTAACAGGCTGACGTCGGCAGTCCTGGGTGGGTATGATGGTGGCTCCCCAAGGTCAGACACCTTCTATCTTGTTACTCGTTGAGACACAGCTTCTACCTCAGGATCCAAGATGGCCCCTCTGCTGTCATGTCCCCTTTCTGGTAGAGCACACAGGAAAGAGGACAGGGAGCATGTGTCCATTTCTCTTAGGAACCTGACCCAGATGTTGCACACATCACTTTTGCTTACATGCCATTAGTTAGAACTTAGTCATGTGGCAGTGCCTAGCTACAAGAGAGGCTGGGAAATGCAGTCTTTATTTTAGGGTGACATGTCCATCTAAAATGTAGGGGTCGAGGGCAAGAGAGGAGAATACATGGCCATTGTTGTGCTTAGGGGTTCCTGTAACTAGTCTGTTTGGGATTCCTATTCAATTTTCATCAAATAAAGTCTAGTTGATGTGCAGTTGTTGGCGTAAATGTTATTGAGGAGTTAATTTTACTATTGGTTTAGAATTATACCAGAATGTTTGTCATATGAAATAATCATAAATATGAATTATTATTGCTAGTGTGTTAGAGTTCTCCAGAGAAATAGAAGCAATAGGATCCATCTATCTATCTAAACATATGTCTTATGTATGTATCTCATGAAGAGATTTATTATTGGGTATTGGCTCATGGAGGCTGAGAAGTCCCATAATCTGCTGTCTGCAAGATGGAGACCTGGGACAGCTGGTGATCTACCTCAAGGGCCACTGGTATGGGTTCCAGTCTGAGTCTAGAGGCCTGAGAAACCAGGAGCACTGAGGACAGAAGATCCATGACCCAGCTCAAGCAGTCAGGCAGAGGGAGTGTGTATCTAATATCCTTCCTCTGCCCTTTTGTTCTATTCAAGCACTCAATGGGTTGGATGGCGCCACCTACCTTGGGGAGGGCCGTCTGCTCAGGCTGTCCACCAGTGCAATACTGGTCTCCTCTAGAAACACCCTCACAGACCACACCCAGCAATAATGTTTCACAGATATCTGGGCATCCTATGGCCCAGTCAAGTTGACGTATAAAATTAACCATCACACTTAGGGAATGTGAAACTAACTTAGAAATTAAATTTGGTGTTGGAGTTGCTGTACTGAACATAGATCTTAAATACC
>NW_012138525.1:2704392-2723650 GCF_000956105.1 Propithecus coquereli | reverse complement strand
TGCTAGTGTGTTAGAGTTCTCCAGAGAAATAGAACCAATAGGATCCATCTATCTGTCTAAACATATGTCTTATATATGTATCTCATGAAGAGATTTATTATTGGGTATTGGCTCATGAGACTATGGAGGCTGAGAAGTCCCATAATCTGCTGTCTGCAGGATGGAGACCCTGGACAGCTGGTGATCTACCTCAGGGGCCACTGGTGTGGGTTCCAGTCTGAGCCTGAGAAACCAGGAGCACTGAGGACAGAAGATTCATGACCCAGCTCAAGCAGTCAGGCAGAGGGAGGGTGTATCTAATATCCTTCCTCTGCCCTTTTGTTCTATTCAAGCCCTCAATGGGTTGGATGGCGCCACCTACCTTGGGGAGGGCCGTCTGCTCAGGCTGTCCACCAGTGCAGTACTGGTCTCCTCTAGAAACACCCTCACAGACCACACCGAGCAATAATGTTTCACAGATATCTGGGCATCCTATGGCCCAGTCAAGTTGACATATAAAATTAACCATCACACTTAGGGAATGTGAAACTAACTTAGAAATTAAATTTGGTGTTGGAGTTGCTGTACTGAACATAGATCTTAAATACCAGCTGATAGGAAGGGTGGCAAAGAAGAGGACAGCTTTTACCAGGTTGACTTTGGAAGCAAAATTCTGTTTTGTAGTTTTCTTTTCAAGTGGCTGCTTGACCACTGACCTGGACCTTTCCTTTTACGGTCACCACAGTGTCACTTCGTGTGCAGTTTTTCTAAGGTTAACTGTAGCTGTTGTCAGTTAACATGTAGTTCTGGATTACTATGCCGAATCTGTTGCTTTAAGGAAGCAAAAGAGCAGTACAATTTCATTTAGAGATGCCATTGCTTTTCTAAGGACATTAATAATTTCTAACAAGCGCAGGGAAGAAATCTTCTAATTCCATTTGTCCTTTGTGTGTGTGTTTAAAACCTTGACAACAAAACAAATTGGTACTGAATGTTTTGAAGAAATAAACATGAACTCTCTTTTAGTATTTCATTTCTAGGGTTTCAAGCCTTGGTAACAATTACCAAGAGCTGTGGCCCAGGATAGCTCTAGCTGCTGTGAGGATCTAAGTGCCGGGGAGCCTATACTTTTACAGCCCATTTCAACTGCCCTGAGATAACTTGGATAAACATGGGCTCCTCTATGAACCGCCTAATCCCTGCTGCGTTTTACACTGTGGGGAGGTTTAGACAACTTGTTTTCTTTCCCTTTAGCCCTTCTCTCCGCACTCCCCTCCAGCTGCCTTCTTCCCCCACCCCCAAATGTAACGTGATCTCCTAGGCCTGGTCTGCTGCTTTCACAGATTCTTTTAGTCTTAGAGAAAGAGAGGAAAAGAAATTAACCACTGGTTTACCGATTCAAAGTTAACAAAACTTTAAAAGCGAAACACAATGCTGGTGTTTGAAGACAAAAGTATTGCTTGTTAATAACCAGAGCTTGGGCTTTCCTTTTATCAATTGTTTCTTTAGTGTGTTTAAGTTTACCTTATATATTCTTATTACACAGATAATAGTTTGAAGCCTTTAGGATTTTTGCAGCATTGCTATTTTTGATTGCAGCAAAGTTATAACATTGCTATTTTTTGATTTGTTTTGTAGATATCTTAATCTTTATTCAATATTCAGACTAAAAGCAAACAAGACTTTTACTGATTTTGAAGTAAAATTCTTTGGCATTTATTTCAAAAATTAAAGTAAAGGGACAAAGACATTTCATGAAAACATGTAAAACCTCTTTAAGTTAAATTCAAGCACTTAGAGTTTAATAAGAATATCCCAAACTATTTTTGTTTAATAATATTTCTGTTTATAATTAGACCTTAGGGTACAGTGTTGTAACTAGATTTAAGAATTCAAGGTTTGGTTGTTAGTTGGTTGTTTCTTTATCACCAGCAAATTAAGATTTGAAACCTATAGTTTGCAGCAAATTTTAAATAGTTTTTCAGCCTGGTTTCTTAGAATTTGTTAGCTCTTAATTATGGATACCTAGTGGGTATCATGTAATGGGAAAAACATCTAACAAGGGAGTTTGAAGATGTGGGTTCTTTTTTTGTGCCACTAACTTGCTATGTGGCCTAGTGCAAGTTATATAACCTGCCCTGTGCCATAATTGGCTCATCTGTAAAATGGGCAAAATAGATACTTACGATTAAAGGTAGAAGATCTGTATTCATATCCATTCTCTCCCCAAACCTCATTAAGTGACAATTAAAAAGGTTTTCTAAAAAGTAAAGATATATAAGGACAAAAGAAACTCAAAGGAGATAATAGTGGATAAGAAAGGTCAACACATTTTTGGAAAATGGAAGGCAGTCAAAAGAGAGGTGTTAGACTTGATGGAATCAAGGATGCTGAAGCCTAACCTCTTCTGAGAGAGACTTTGATAAGAAGTGAGGCAGTTCACTTGTAAGAACCTGAGGAAAGCCCAGAAATTGGTGGCATTGGCACCACAGAAATCAGGCGGAAGGCGAAATCAGAGGGATCAGTTGAAAGTATGTAAAAGGAGTGTTTAAATTCTTTAGGCCCCTCCCCAACCATGTACAGCCAGAGGACCAGCTCTCCAGCCACATGAGACTAGAGGTAGTATATTGAGAAATGCTCTATAAAAGCTCTGTACTCAGGAGCCTTACCCATAGCATGGGTCTGGGTAAGCCATTGGCTGAAAATAATGGGACAGGCAAGAACAGACTTTTTTTTTTAAAGTTTGCATGCTGAATAGTGAGATTGTTACCCCTCTTTCAATACCTGGTAGCTAGGGCCCAAACAGAGAATATATTGAAATATTCTTTTCTGGGAAAAATAAATTTAATGACCCTAGAGAAAAGCCCTATAGATACCAACATTTGGAGATGCTCTTGAAAAAGTGAGCTATCTCCTTTCTTTGAAGCCCCCTGGTCATTGCGCCCCTTCCATGCACACAGAACTTCCAGTCATCTTTTTAGTTCCTCACTCATATATAGCAAATGGACAGCCAAATTTCCCTAGACACTAGAGAAAAGTTTCTGACATGATAGATAAAGGGTAAAACAAATTCACAGAAAACAGGAACTAGATGGAAATAATGACAATGCAGGAAACAGAAGAATTCAAAAGAACTCTTCTTTGCTATACTCTGAGAGAGAGATTGCAAACCTCAAACAACAGGATGCTATTAACAACAATAACAATCAGAATGAGTTCTTTCATATTAAAAACATTATAGCCAAAATTTACAATTGGAAGTCTTGGAAAATAGTCTGTCTCCGAATATAGAACATAAAGATAAAGACAATAAGAGAGAACAGATAAAATTAGAAGCTCAATCCCAGGGCTTTAATATCTAGCTGGTAGGAATTCCAGAAAGAGAACTAACGAAATAGGAAGAGAAGTTAGGAGACAATAAGTATAAGGAGAAATTTCAGAGCTCAGTGAAGTGAGTGTTTTCCAGTGCTGAACGACTTAAATCTCTGGATTGGATGGGCCCCTAAGTGCCCAGCATAAATAAAATATGAAAAAGACTTACTCCAAGCCTTATCATTGTGAAACTTTAGAGCACCAAGACTATTAGAAGATCCTAAAAGCTTCCAAAGAGAAAAAAGCAAGTCATTTATAAATGATTAGGAATCAGAATGGGATTGCATTTCTAAACAGCAGTACATACTGGAAACCAAATACCTTCAAAATTCAGTTGGGAAGATTATTTTCAACCTAGAATTCTATACCCAGCCAAACTATCAAGGTAAAAGAAAGGTATTTTTTAGACATGCACCTTTTATTTTCCCCCTAGGAAGCTATTGGATGATGAATTCCAACAAAATGGGGAAGTAAGTCAGTAAATGGAACTGAGAATATTTGAAGTGTTTAGGAAAAATACCACTAGTTGTTTGACAGATCTTTGAAGTATTTGGGGGAAAAATAGTAATAGGTATACAGAAGACTAATCAAATGGAAAAAATCAAGGCATTATCTCCAGGATAAACAAAGTTTCATAATAAAGAAAACATTCATAGGATGTTACTGGCTAAGCAGTGAACAATATTTGCATGTCATAGTTATGTAAACACTATGATTTACCCCCAAATTGTGATTTTACTCTTTTGGGAGGTTATTGATGGTGATGGTATAATATTAATACTACTGTAATAAGTTAATAGATAATGTGTAAAGCTAATGAATCCAGAAATGGCAAGACGAGGATTATTAGTTAGAAATCCGAAGGAGGATGCCTCTGGGGAAATGGGAATGGGACTGCTGTTTTTTATTACAAGATTTTTGCAAAACTATTTTTAGTCTTTTTTACAAGACTTTTAGTACTGTTTTATTTTTAACCATGTGTGTATATTACTTTGATTAAAAATAAAAATTAATGAAAATAAAGTGGGATACTAATATTAGTTTTCTCCTGGAGAAAAAGGATTATGTTTAACAGCTACTTTTAGACTTGTTAATTATCAAAATATGGTAAAGTCGTACTATAATGAGATTTTCTAGAAAGCAGATTTACTCTAAGGCAGTTCAGATTTGGCCCCTTACTGAGAATTTTAGCGTTGGAAGTACCAAGGGAACTAACAGAAGAATCAGTGTCATCTGAAGGAGAGTCACATGTGCAGTCTGCACACCACATCCTGGGCCACATTAAAGATGTGAGAGTGTGGGGTTTGTGTTTTGCGAAAGCTGTGGCTGCAAACCTTGGCTTTAGGATTAAAGGTAGGGCTGTCTGTGACATATAAACCTTAGTTGCTACTCCTGCCTCAAAGCTAGCGTTTCTTTCCCTTAATCAAATAAATGGATTTCCTTGTCCCTTGGAAAAGCTCGAGACTGTGCATTCAGGTGGTGGAAATACCCACCACCTGATGTGGCAGGGGTCCTCTTCTGGAAGTAACAATAGCTACGGTTTATAGAGCATATTCTGTGCCTTGGGCACTCTCCATACATTATTTCTGATCTTTATAACCCTGTGAGATAACTACTATGACCACTTCCCATTTTATAGGTGAGAAAATGGAGGCTCCAAGAAGTGAAGTCCCTTGCCCAGGCCACCACAGGGAGGCAAACCTGAGACTCAGCACTTAGGCCTATGTGATGTCACAGCCCGTTTAACCTTCATTGCATTGCCTTCCCCTGTTGCCTGGTTTGCCCAGGCCAGAGTCACTAGGCCTTTGTGACATGTAACTCGTGACCAATAAATAGCGCTATCTGATTGAAAAATTGTGAGACTTAAAGGGATACATATGTGTCCTTATACAATGGCAAAAGTGGATATGGCTGATAGGATCTTTTAAGCTATCTTAGTTTTTAGCTGGACACATGCTGGACCCACAGAGCTAGAGAACCTGGCAGGTTCTCACTGGGCAGCGTTTGCAGAAGCAGAGGAAGTGGGCTTGTTGGCATGTGTACGTGAAACAGCACGCACATACCTCAGGATCCTTGAGGTTCCCCCTAGTGTTATTGGCGGGGCTAGAAACAGTGAAGGGATCAGTCAGGCCTGGGATCAACTGGTCTTGGGGGTCCCAAACAAGACCTCATGCCAGATTCACCTGTCTCCCTTCCACCTGCACTCCTACCGCAGTCTTGCTTTCCGAGGTGGAGCTTCCACGTCCCGAATCCTGCTTCCTTCCCTTGACTCACTTCTGTGGTGGGCACCTTCCCCATTTTTAAAAAAATACAACTGTGAATTTTTTTTAAAAATTCAGTCTCCTAAACTCTTCAGAGAAGAATCTTCTTTTGATGACTTGTTCTAGAGATACACATTTCTTAAATTCAGAAATTGCTTTCCAATGAATAAATTTTGGAAATATCCATTCCTGTTTATCCTATTCCCAGCGAAAACAAGAAGCAATTCTTCCCTTTTCTGAAACAATGGTTTTCTAACTTACATATGCACACGGGTCATGTGGGAGCTTGAAGATACAGTCTGTTCCGCATATTCTGATTCTGTAGGTCTAGAACAGAGACCACGAATCTGCATTTTAAGCAAGCACTCTGCATTATTCAAGACAGGTTGTCCATGGACCTTTTAAAAACATTGCTCAGATCACATGCTTTAATGTAATTAAGGATTTTATTCTTTCTTTATTAATATTTTAAAATATTCTTAAATAGCTCTAAGTCCCTGAATTATTTTCTTCTAAGATATATTTTCCCAACAGTTACTGATCTTTATTTCTACCTCTGGTCTTACTCATATTATCTACCTCTCACTTCAATTGGAAAATTTCTGCCATTTTGCAAAGTGCAAGGCCTTTCTACCTTACTGCCTCCTAGCTGCGTCAACAGAGTACTTCCCCTTCGTCCCCCTCCTTTCTCTCCTCAGTTTCCTTATCTGTGAAATGGAATTAAACTATACAAAATTCATGAGATTGTTGTGAGGCTTAAGAGCTTCTAGCAGATACTGGGTGCCCATTAAAAGCCTATTCCTTTCCTAAACTAATGCAATATAGCAAACAAGTTAGTTCACAGCCTTTTTAATTTCTTTATTTTTTTTCCTTTTCTTTTTCTTTTATTTTTTTAATTAATGGCTTTTAGGTTTTAGGTTGATTAGAGGGAATCCTTGGGCCATACTTCCCTCTGGTGAAAAGATTGAGGTTCTCCTTTGGTTGTAACAGAATGTCTTTCATATCTTGCAAGTGAGTTTCAAAAGCATCAAAAGCTGGATCTGGAAAGAATAGGTCAGGTTTGATATGGTAGTGTACAGTTTGGCAGTATTTTCAATATTTATTGCCACTAATTCACAATGTTTTGCTAGACCTGTTGATGTATGGTTTTATAACTAAATTTAAAAAGATCTGGACACAGTTTATAAGCATTACTCATTTTAAGAGGATTTAAGAGGATAAGGTCATTTTAGACTCAAGAGCAGAATGTTAGTAATAGTCATTAGCTTTTTAAAATAAACTTATATTCCAATGTAAAGTACAGCACATGTGAACAAATATCTGGGCCGGTATTAATAGATGGTATTCAAGGATATGGTTAGAATTTCAAAAATGCCTATTAATATGTAATTCTTGGCATTCAGCTGCCAATTTGAATGTATCCCTTTAATCTGAATGCTGTATAATAAGACTTTATTATAGTCTGATCCAAGGCCTTTAAACTTTCCAAAATGGCAGCAAAACAGATACTGTATTTTTTTTTAGCTTGTTTGTATTGGTGACACCCTTTTGAATGTTATTTTTGGCATTATATTAGAGGTCGAAAGGTTCAAGACAACACTAAACAAGTTAGCAGTCGTTACATTAAGACTGTCCAGCAGAATGACAGTGTGTCCCAGAATCTAGAAAGCTTCCAGAGTCACTGCACTTGTCACCTGGTGGCCTTGTAGTGCTGTCTCCAGATGACTGTGTACTTCCCTGGCAGTGCCTTCTTGGGGGTTCATGAGGCCTGATCTGGCACTACAACACTAACAGTAGGTCCACTCAGTTGCAGTAGAAATATATCTTGTATGCTGATCAGAATTTGGCTGGACATCTCTGAAAAGTTAATGACACCCTGGCTGAGAACTCCTGTGATATACACCAGTCGCATCCAGTCCAATCTTGAATTTTTATGTGCTATTTTTGGCAGACCTAAGTAAAGATCTTATTAACCATTCTTGGTGTACTGAAGATAACCCAGGTTTTTGTCATTATAGGATAGGCTAGAGACTAGCCAGGGTGTCTTAACCAAGGCTTTCTCTGATACATGTAATGACAACCTTACTTATTGGACCAAAGATATAGATATGCAATACTTTAATCTACGTGGAATTTATTCTTGGTGTGAAGGGGCAGCCTAATCCACTGGCCAGGAGCCTGATCCTTGGAGCCAGGCAGCCTTGGGTTGAATCCATCTCTGCCTGTTTCCAGCTGTAGGACCAAGGGCAAGGTGCTTGACTTCTCTGAGCATCAGTTTTTACCAGAAGAATTGGGATAATAATTCTATTTTCTTCACAGGATCATTGTGTAAATGCAATTCAGTAATGACTGTAACATGCTTCACACAAAAATCTGGCACATAGTAAGATCTCAATACATGTCAGCTTTTATTATTCATGGCTGTAGGACGCAGACTACATTTTTCTCCCTGTTGCAATTTAGTTATCTGATACTATTTATTAAATAGACTCCTTTTACTATTGTTATTATAACTTACCTGATTTTTAACTTATTTGGTGCAGCTGGGTTCCTTATTTCCCACTATCTAGATTTCTGGGTCTGTTCCAGTAACACATTATTGTGATTATTGCTACTTTATAATAGGTTACAATATTGTCCATGATCAGTCCTAACCAGAGTTATAAAAAGATTTGAGCCCAGCAGAGCAATGAAATGGATTTTAAACAATGGTACCCCATGGCACTCACCAAAGGATGGGAAAAGTTCTCCGCAAAGAAGGGATGTAGTCCATTCCTCTCCACCATTCTCTGTGGAGACTAAATTCGCCTTCCTTTGAACTCACACCTCCTCTATTCTCAACTGTCTCCTCGCCTGGATGTGTGATTTGACCAATGTGTCCGGCATTTGTGTAGCTGCCATGTGGGTTCCAGCTCTGACTGTTCATTCCTTAGACACCCACTGCCTCAGCCTTAATCACAGTAAGCTTGCTGAACATAAATGAGACCAGTGTTGGTAATTCCAGAGGAATTTGCATTTTCTCCAATATTCTCGGGGCCTAGGGTTTGCCTGGCACTGCGCACAGAGAAACTGGCCAGAAGCGGTGTAGGCTGGGGACGTCCCATGCCACCGAGGAGATGCGCGCGGTTTCAAAAGTGGTGGTGAGCAGGCCTGCTCTGCCCGGGGAGGCGCCAGGCTTCCTCGCCGCCGGGTGTTAGGACTGCGCTTCCTTCGCTGAGAAAGAGCCTCCAAAGGCCGCGCTCGGACTTGCCCCCGTTAAAATAGCCATTGGCCATGGCTTGGTTTTTGCAGGCGGCGTAGGCTGCGGGCCCGGTTGGGCCTCGGAGCGTCGGCGCGGCCAGGAGGGGGTTAAGGCGAAGGCGGCGGCGGCGGCGGCGGCGGGGCGGGGGCGGGCCTGGCGGGCGCCCGGCTCAGGCCCTTTGTTAACAGGCGCGTCCCGGCCGAGGCGGAGACGCGGCCGCGGTCATGGGGGAGCGCGGGCGTGCGTGGCGGCGGTGAGGGCGGCCTGGCGGTTCCGGGGGCGCCCCGGGGGGCGCGCGGGCCAAGTCGGGCCTGAGCCGGGCCCACGGGGCGAGCCGGGAGCGGGGCGCCGGACCCCGACGCCGCTGGCGCGGGAAAATGTTGGAGATCTGCTTGAAGTTGGTGGGCTGCAAATCCAAGAAGGGGCTTTCCTCGTCCTCCAGCTGTTACCTGGAAGGTAAGCCCGGGGCCGGCGGGGGGACGGGTCCCGAGCCGTTGCGCGCCCGCCCGCCGCCGGGCCCTTTCTAGGCCTCGCCCGCCGCGCGCTCCCGCCCCTCCGGCCCTCCCTCGGTCTCGGTCTGGGTCTCGGTCTCCGGCTCCTTCTCCCTCCCTCTTGCTTTCTTTCTCTTTCTCTCGACGGCCCCTGGGCGCTGCTGGCCGGGTCCGGCGGGTGCGGGCCCCCAGCCCTCGCGCGCTGACCCCAGGAAGGCCCGCGGCTGGCGGCGATGGCTGTGGCACCCTCCCCGAACTGCGGGCACTGCCCGAGAAAGTTTGAAAAAGCGAACGCGACAGGCCTTAACGTCCTTGGGAGCCCACGTTGTGGAATTTTCACCATTAATTGGGAATTGTGTGTCAAAAAGGTCGACCCGTGTTTGTGAAAACATGCGATTTCCATTAAGTATCGTGTACAAAGGGAACACGGTTCTACCATTTATGGATACAGAATTTCAAGTGGTTTCTCCCCCCACCCCCATTCTTATCTACAGACCACGAAGAGGTTTTAGGAATTCTCTCTCTTTTCAAGGGAGGAAAGAGAAATTACACCAAATTTTAAGAAGGCATTTTGAATGAGTCCAGCAGAATACTTACTTGGGGCGGGGGCTGGGGGGCCTCATGTTAGGTTCCTTCAATCAAGCTTCAAGCAAGGAGCTTTTTGTTTTGCCTTCTTTCTGACATTCTGCTTTTCAGTTCCATTTATTTTAATTTCTTTTCTTTCGTGTTGCTTGTATTTAGTTTTCTGTTATAAGATGACAACGGGTGGGGGGGAGTAAATTGAGGATAATGAGTGGTGGTCATTTTTGTCGCTTCCAGAAGGGTATGAAATTGATCTAAGACTGGTCATCCCAGACTTCAGCAGAAAGGCTGTTTGTACTTAAGAGATGTATGATACTTGGATTTTTCCGTGGTTTTCATGTAGGACTTAAAATAGTAGAAATGTAAAGCTCTCTTTAGAACAACTAGAATTTCTGCTATAGTGCCATACGTTCTACTGTTTTTCTTTTTAGAAATGAAGAAGTAAACAGAGGCTTCATTAATTTTCCAACCTAATTTCTTTTCTTTCCAACTCTAAGCTTGCCTGGAGTAGCATATGCAGCTTAAACCATACACGCCAGTGCTGTAGGTGAAACCTGCTTGTCCTCCTGGCAAGTTGTGTACATCATATCATCCCCCTTCCGTCTCTGGGATTTCAGGGAGCTCGATGCTCAGAGAAGCCTCATCCAGATGGAGCGGACTCATAAAGTCTAACATTTGGAGGGAGGGGATAGTTTATTTGTCCCTCACGGTTGGCATCTGAGCAGCTAAAATCATCTTCAGTTAATACATCGCTTATTTTTTCCAAGTTGCTCAAAAATGCTGAACACATTCTCATTTACATCTGTAACCAGTTAGTGTTAGGCATTATCATCTCCATTTTGCAGATGGATGCCTAATGCAGAGATGAATAGACTTTTGTAAGAGCTGGAAGAAAGTTTAGGTCACAGCTTGGCCTGGGAGTATACTAGATATTTAGTATATGCCTGGCTGGTTTAATTTTTGTTTGGGGAAAAAAAACTAAAGGGTCTTACTTAGCATGTCTTGAAATGAATTATAATGTTGACTTTTAAGCCTTTAAGTCTCAAAAAAGTTCTGGTATAGCAGACTGCCTTGGGTTAAGGCTTCATCCAGAAAGGTGTCATTCTAGGAATTCTTTCTTATTAATGAATTTTCCTTATTTTGTTCTTATATTTAATTAGAGAAAGTAAATGGAATTATTGTTTTGTGGTTGAGGGAATTTAACAAACCTCAGTGATCATTTCTTAAAGACTGGAAGTGCTATTTATCTTTTGGGAAAAACAGTTGCCAACATATGGATAAGTAATCCAGGCTTTCCATTTTTACTAACATCCTAACTCAGTGTTTGTTGACACCCACTCAGGGTCCTAGGCATCCTAGGTCAGGGAGAAAATTGAATAAGATCAAGTTTTCCATTGTTCTATCAAAGAAGGTTCTGCCATAAATGTAGTTTGATCATATGTGCTACCTGCTACTCAGGCCTAGGTGTCAAAGAAACAGTGATAAACATAAAGATAGCTAATAATTATTAAATGCTTACTGTGTACCAAGTAATTGTTTCAGCACTCTCTGTGATCTAATATACTTATTTCTCATGATGGCCTTATTATTTCTATTTTATAGATGAGGAAACCGAGGCATCAGAAGGTTAGGTAACTTGTCTAAGGTCCCAGAGCTAGTGAGTGGGCGCCCTGGGATTTGAACTCATACTGTCTGCTCTGGAGAGCCCATTCCTGGCCACTCTGTGCTCTACTGACTGTGACTATTTGTCTCCTTTGGAACCCACTGTGGGTTTTTAAATAGTATCTTTAGAAACTCCCCAATTATTGCTAAAATAAGGGTAGTCTTTTTCTTCTAGAAACCTGACAGTGGCAAAATGATTACATTTAGCAGTAGGATTAATTTTTTTTAATGTATATAAAAGTACTTGTACATAAGAAATTCTAAAAGGGTCTTTAGTGCAAAGTAATTACCTCTCTTCTGTAGCTTCCCCACCAATAGGCAATCAGTCGCTCAGGAGTTTCATGTGTGTCCCTCTAGGAATAGTGTATGGATATACAAGCATTTGTAATATTTGAATTTTGCTCTCCAACTTTGTATGAACAAATGTATGTTTACAGCAGTATCTATTCCCCATGACCACATTTAGTTTAACAATCTTTTGTCTACTTTGAATACTGAATTTTCTAATTATTCCTTCCCCCTGGAGATGTGAAAGAAAACATGAAGAGTAGCCTTTTGAATTCAGGTTTTGCTTGTTTTTTTTACTTTTATTCATGTGTTTGTGTTTACGTACATCGTGCATGGATATTGTACATGGACATGATAGTTCTGTAGTTCTGTACTGTGGAATCAAAGACTAAAGTCTGTGAAGTGAACTCTTCTTGAACTTTCAAAATTTATTTTAAGGGCCCACTTCTAAATGCTTCTTTTCAGCAGTTGACTCTGCGAATGCTTTATGTGGTGCCAGCCACACAGATACACTTTTAGAACTTGTGCTTTGGAGAAGCTTATGCTTTCTTTCTAAATACTCTGTCCTGAGGTCATCACACTTCCCTTGTTTAGTAACAAAGAAAATCTGAGGCTCTGTCTGTGACCTGATGGAAGGCCAGTCTGTTCTTTTCATTTGGGTTACTTAACAATGCTTAACATTGTGGAGCATTTATGATGTGGCTGGCCCTGGCGCTGAGCACATCGTGTACAGCCTCACTTACTGCTCACACCAGCACTCTGAGGTTTCTAGAGAAGAGGAGGAAGAAGGGCCCTGTGTCACTTTGGGTGGCAGTGCTTTTGCATTTGGAGTCGGACATCCCAGTTTTCATCTGGCCTCTCTGAGCTTCTGTTTCCTTACTTCTAAGACAGAGAGACTGTCCTCTGTCCAGCCTGCTTTAGAGGATTGATTTGAGGACCTGTGAGATGGTTGAAGGAAAGCTTTGAAATGCATGTATTTATATTGACACGAGATTCCTCTGAGATGCCCTTGAGTCCAGGCAGTTTTATGTCCACCACAGGTGTTTGTAGGGTCCCATTCTCTTATGTAGGTGGGCAGCTCTGGAGCCAGCCAGCCTGGACCTGCATGCCAGCTGTGCTCTTGGCTGACCTTGGGCACTCACCGAGCCTCGGTGTTCTCACTTCTAAAGTAAGGCCTATAGCGGTCCCTACCTCACTGAGTTGTTGAGAGATTTCATGTAAATTGTTCAGCAGAGAGCCTAGTATATGTAAGCTGTTGTTGTTTTAAATAAATATTTAGCAGTCTAAAATGGTGACTTTACCAATCTCTGTAATGGCTGAAGTGATAATGGAATTGAGCTGAACCACCTGTAGTTTTTCTTGTTGTTAATGAAGCAGTTTGTTTCCAAGTTTGTTTTTGGTGAATATAATTAATACTTCCTGTCCTTGGTTTTTAGCTGAGAAGTATCTTCCCTCCTTTTGACTCTCTGTTATTCCCATAGTGAATATTTTTATTGTGCAAGAAAAATTCCCATTGGCTCATGGTTGGCATTTTATTTCTCCTCCCCAGAGGCAATATTTCCACAGCTCCAAACAAGTGAAAAGTGTAAATATCTTGCTACTTACTACCTTGTAAATCCAAGCCGTTATAATTTTGCCAGTATAATTGCTGATCTGAAATAGAAGCAGGAAAAAATATCAATGGGCAGGTTTTTAAATAGGCCAAGTGCAGTGGCTCACGCTTGTAATCCTATCACTTTGGGAGGCCGAGGTGGGAGGATTGCTTGAGGTCTGGGCAACAGTGAGACCCTGTCTCTACAAAAAGTAAAAAATTAGCCGGGCATGGTGACGCCTGCCTAAGTCCCAGCTACTTGAGAGGCTGAGGCAGGAGAATCCACTTGAGCCCAGGAGTTTGAGGTTGCAATGAGCTATGATGATACCTGGATGACAGAGTAAGACCTTGTGTCAAAAACAAAGCGAAAAACAAAACCCAAACAGCAACATATAACAAGATCTAAAGATCAAATGGGACATTGGGAGAATTTAACTTTGCCTCCGTAAGAGTGGATCATAATTAAACACACAGAAGAACAATTTATAAAATAAAATCTTAAGTTTGTTTTTTCTTTGGAAAAACAAGCAAAATGGAAAATTTTAACCCTATCTCAAAAGCAGACAGCCATAATGAGCTCCCTTGTACTTATTTAGCTTTAACAATTATCAATTTATGGTCAATCTTGTTATTTTCTTGTATAGTGTGAAGTTACAGTTCTACAGCCATTAGGAAGAATAGCTTGCTAGTTACTTAAAAAAATATTTTTTTGATTATATAGAGATAGTAGTGTCACTATGTTGCCCAGGTGGTCTTGAACTCCTCAAGGGTTCCTCCTGCCTAGGCCTCGGAAAGGCTGTGAATATGGATGTGAGCCACTGCCAGGCCAAGTTATTTACTTTTGAGTGTGTAATTCTGTCCTCAGATGAGGAGAGTTGTTAATCTCTAGAAATTGGTTTTCAAATCCTTTTTTCTTAATGCACACCATAGATACTTTGTTACATTTGTGTGTTGCATAGTGGTGATGGGGAAGACAGGGAGAGGCGGAGAAACAGATGGGAAGGTGAGAAAGGAGAGGGAAGAGAAGGAGGAGGGGAGACAGAAACAGAAGGGGCAGATACAAGCAGGGACTGGGAGACAAAGACAGAAAGGTTGGGAGAGAAGGAAGAGAGGAGGCAGAGAAAGACATCCAGAGGCGAAGAAAGAGCAAGGTGGGGTTGGGGGTAGTGCAAGAGACTGTGAGTGAGAGAGAAACAGACAGATTTGTGGACAGGCAGCTGATAGATGGATAACTAGAGGGGAGACCCACCAGTAACCTCTCTCTGCTTCTATTTCCTTCCCTCCCGAATTCCCTAGAGTCTTCCTAATAGGGTTATAGGGATTCAGTGCAGATAAAGTACTGGCACTCAGTAAAGGATCAGTAAGTATTAGCTATTATTCAATCACATAAAGTTGTATAAACTTTAACCTCATCATGCCTAAATTCTCTATAGAGGCCTGATCCTGATTTCTTTTACCAGTCCTCAAATTTAGCTAATAAGCATTGCACATTGAATACCTTAAAATTATATTTAAAGGTGGGCCATGAATAGAACTGGGCATTGCTTTTGGAGCCAAAATACCATTTTGGTATATGTGGGGGGGTCATGTTCACTTTACCACATTAGCAGTAAGAATACTAATGGCTAACAAGACAGTCTGGGGAAATTGCTTGCTATTGGAGAGCCCATTTAGTTCAGAGACTCTGGTCTGAACTGACCCAGGAGTCCATGAAGACACATTCATGAAGAAGCAATGTGAAATGAGTGTGTTTAAACCACCCGTGGCTGGCAGCAGAAGGGGAGGCTTTTCAGGCTGTTGCAAATGGCCTGCGACAATAAAAATGCTGGTGTGGTTAGCAGGTTCTCTGTGGACAGTTTGGATCTGCAGCCAGTGCAGGGATTCCTGGAACCTCTCGTGGAGGCACTGGGGATCTTACCTTGCTGTCTCCCTGTTAGGAGTCTGTAACAAATCCTGTTTCTTTTGAAAGTACAGAGAAATTTTTAGTTTCACCTTGTTTTAGGATCTTAGCCTTGGTTTATATTTCATTCAGAACAAGTCATTGCATTCCGCAGGCCTTTATCAAGACTTTCCTGGTCAGATTGCATTTGTTTTTCATCCTTACTGTCTGTCATTGTTGCTGTTCTTATCAAGGGTTAACAGATCATTAAGCTGCACTTTTTCAGTTACGACTTAGTATTTGACCTTGCCGCTAAAGACAAGCAAGTGCAGGGTGCTCCTCATCAGTGCTGTGTGTGCTGCATCGCACTGAGCAGAGCAGGTGCTGAGGGCTCTGAGATAAGAAGACTTGGTCTCTGCCCCAAAGGAGTTTACATTATTGTGGTGACAACAATAAGGGAAGGAATAGTGGCCTGTAGTGCAGTGTCCCGGGCTGCATTCATCCAGAAGTTCTTCCTGACAGTCCAGCTAGGCTGATGCCATTGTTGCCCTATTATGCAGTCAAGAAACAGGATCAGAAATGAACATCTTCAACACATGGTGGTGCTGAGATTTGAACAAGACCTACCCCACCTCCCAGCCCACACTTACTGTACTGCAAGGGTCATGGGAACAGAATCCTTACTGTGTGATGGATGTAGGGTGGTAATAGAGACAAAAACAAGTACCCGAATGGGATGAAGGAGAAGTAATCAGGTGGAGTGAGGTGGTGGGGAGGAGGAAGGACTGGCGAGAGAAGGTTTCCTAGAGGGGGGGAGGCCAGGAGGAGAGGAGTAGCTGAGAAGGGCATGGCAGGAGAGTAAATGGCACTTGTCAAGGTACAGTCAGGAGAGGCAGCAAGGAGGGGGTCGGGGAAACTGCACCGAGTCTGGGGAGGTTGGAATGGAAATGGGAATGGGGCAGAAGCTTCCATCCTAGGCCCTGAAGGGCTTCTCGTGCCTGCTTTAGGAGCTCAGTCTTTTCCTGCAGTGGTGGCAGGAATGACAACCCCAACCAATTTTTGAGGGCCCGTGCGTGCTTAGTGGCAGCGTGTCTCATGCTAGCTGCAAACTGCCAACTACCCCTCAAGGCACATGATGTTCCAAACATTGCCCAGGTGACACTGCTGGTCAGTGGTAACTGACCATCAACAGGCAGGCTGCCTCCCAAGCCTGTGCCTCACCTCTGCCTCTCGGCCGACAGCCATCTCCAGGGGATTATAAGCAGGAGAGTGACCTGGTTAGCTCTGCATCTAGAAAGATGGCTCTGATAGTAGGGAGTGGAGGTGGAATGATCAAAGGGGGGAAACCAGCCAAGGGTGTGGTGGGGCATGGAGAGGGCAGGAACGATGAGCGATTTAGGAGAAGCAGTGCCAAGACTTGGGGTGTGAACGGACTGAGGCCGACTCCCAGCTCCAGTCCTGGCACAGGCATGAGTGCTGGTGTTCAGCATGGTTTTGGAGATGGTGGTGTCTCTACTTGTGAGGGTCTTTATTACCCTACTTCTAATAACTGGAAACTTTTTGACAATAGATTCTTAGAAGGTGATACAAAATTCCCTTTTTTTTTCTTTTTGGTTGAGGAAGGGGCATGGGGACCGTGTATCTTCAGAAAGGTTAATATCTGGACTGTTGATAGGGACAGAGTTTAAAATTGACTGGCTTAGAACAGTGTAATATAAAAAGATTCCAGGGGAAGTATTTAAGCCTTGGACTAGTTTAAATAACTTTATTTTTTAAAGGAGCTTTCTCTAGAAACCTATTTAATCTACTGCGTATAATGCCCATAAGTAGAAAGTAGTAGAACTGCATTTATTTTAAAAGAAAATTGCACAATTTAGATTTATCTCTAATTTATACCAGCCTTCTTTTTGGGCTCTTCTCCCTATCAGATTACTGGGCTTTTACTGAACTAATTCCTTAGTGCAGGAGTTGCTAACCTGGCCCTTGGAGTCCAGGATAGAATTCAGGAGCTCCATGTCCTTGGATGGGAAAAATTAAAACTTCGTTTCATTAACCTCTAACTAAAATTTGGCATTTCACTTTTTAAGAATATAGGTAACAAACCACAGTAATATTAGCAATATTTGTGACTCTTTGTCCAGTAGAAATCAGAGATTTTCCATATCACATAACAGCTGTGATTATTATTTTATATTCATCACTACTTTGAAATGACAGTAGTTACCATTAGATCTTGTTATTTAATGTGTTGATAAAGACACATATTTTATGCATTAATAAGCACCGTATCACAAATTAATTTTTAAAAATATATTCGTGACTTTTTCTTCTTAAAAATTTTTTTTTTTTTGAGACAGATCTTGCTCTGTCACCCAGGCTGGAGTGCAGTGGTGCAATGAAAGCTAAATGCAGCCTTGAACTGCCAAGTGATCCTCCCACCCCAGCCTCCTGACTAGCTAGAACTACAGGCATGAGCTACCACACCTGGTTATTTTTTTAAAAAATTTTTTAGAGATGGGGTCTCACTGTATTGCCCAGGCTGGTCTCCAACTCGTGACCTCAAGCAATCCTCCTGTCTCGGCCTCCAAAAGTGCTGGTATTATAGATTTGAGCCACCATGCCTGGCTTTTCGAGACCTGTTTTAGTAGATTGTTTACCTTTGCAGTCCTCTGTATTTTATTTTATGCATATACAAACTTCATTCTGAACAGGAGCCCCTAGGCATCACCTGCCACCAGAGGGGTCCATGGCATAGCATAGGTATGGAGCCTGGCCTTAGTGGCCTTGGTGTGGAAGGTTGGCCTTGGATTCCTGGTTAATCCTCCTTCTCTTGCAGTACATTGTCTTTTTCAGGGTCCACCCCCTTCCTTACCCGAGTGAGCTCACCCCCTCAGAACTCCTGGCCCGCAGTGTCTGTGTTCTTTAATCTATAAATTCATCCATGAGACAGCACTTGTCTTCTATTAGACTTGAGTGTGTGTAAGTTTTCGTTAGTTGTGTTTCTCCCACAAGGACCAGAGGTGCATGATGGTCTATGCATCATTGCCACCCTGCCCTGTCCTTGTTCCCCATCGGTGGACACAGTGTTTTAGGGTACTGGGAAAATTTTGTTCAGCATGTGAAGATAATGCAAAGGCTGTGTTTTTTTAAAAAAATAATTTTAACTACTCTGTGTGAAGGTGTAAATTACAAAATAAAGGACCATGTAGAAGTAGATGACTTTCATCAAGTTCAAATTATGGGAAGTAATACTTTTCCTCTAAGCTCATATTATGAAAAGTTGTATGAGACTGTTATAAACTGACTTGGGAACAGTCTGAGCATGATCTCATCAGTTGGAACAGAGTATGAAATAAAACACGAAGCTGTCCCTCTTTTTAGAGGGATCTGTTTTATAGATTTTTAAATTACAGAGATTCCTTGAACTGGAGGACAATACTGAAGTACCCACAAAGGAAATAAGAATAAAGCAACGAGGGTTTAATAATTGAATGTGAGCAAAAGTTAAGGGGAATGTTTGTCACGTCTGACACATCCCTGCCCTCTTGCCCCTCCCCACACTGAAATGTCTCTGAGACATTCTTCCGGAGAGCCCACAGCGTGGACAGTAATGAGTGCTGCGGAGCTGGCTTCTCTGTGCTCTGGAAGGAACTGTAACCTTGGGTACAAGTGCCAACAGGAAGGTGGGAAGCTTCCCGGGATGTTTTTCCTGGAGATGAGGTCTGCCCTTTGGGACTGCGAAGTAGCCGGCCACTGCAGCGTACCAGCATCTTACTTCACTGTTTCTAGTGTCGGTTCAGCAGCAGCAGCCCCTGGAAGTCTAGACCAAGATACGCGGTATCAGAGAATCGTTTGTAAACATTTTTGATCAGTGACTCACAACATCGAGAGAGGATTATTTGTATATAAAAC
>NW_012138525.1:2699179-2702082 GCF_000956105.1 Propithecus coquereli | reverse complement strand
AGACACAGGATCTTGCCCTGTCACTCAGGCTAGAGCACAGTGGCATTATAGCTTACTACAGCCTCAAACTCCTGGGCCCAAAACAGTCTTCTTGCCTCAGCCTCCTGAGTAGCTGGGACTACAGGCAAGGACCACCACACCTGGCTACTTTTAAGAAATTTTTTTTTGCAAAGACAAGAGTCTTGCTATATTTCCCAGTCCGGTCTCAAACTTCTGGGCTCAAGTGATCCTCCTACCTCTGCCTCCCGAAGTGCTGGGATTATAGATGTAAGCCGGTCATTGCATTTCTTTAATTATTAAAAAGGGTCCACACATTTTCCATGTTTAATGGTAGTTTTAATTTTCTGTAAATTGCTTATTCATGGTTTTTATCTATTTTTTCCATAGCAGAGGGATTTATCTTTTTCTTGCTGGTACATAAAAATCCTTTTATGTTAAGTATCCTTTACCCGACAGTTTTACTTAATATAATGACAATAGAAGCACTTGACAATAGAAGCTCTTGACCAGCTTCCACTTAACTGACTTCTAAATTGGCCAGCACTGTCCACTTCGTTATAAAACATGCCTCCCTAGTCCCCGTGGCACACAGGATAGGGCAACTACCCCACCTCTGTCTCCTGCCACTCACTGCTCCTGTCAGCCAAGAGCCAGTTGTGTTTGTTTCCAAGCCTGTTTATTTCAACTATCTGTTGTAATTACTTGGTTAACATGAAACCAATGAAATACAAGTGTGAAAAGAAAATTGTTTCAACGAAAATTAAGTTGAATACTTTAGAAAGACTCAGTTGAAGACGGCAGCTTTTAAAAATTGCCATAGAATTAGGTGTAAGGCCAACCATAAATGATCAGAATGGATTGTAGAAATCTAGAAAGATTCTGCAGTGGGAATGCATAGTGAATGGCTCTAAGTTCTCCCTCCACCTGCAGGAAACTGAAGCCAGAAGTGAGGTGATACATTATGTGTAGGACTTACAGAAGACAACATCACGCTCAAATCGTATACTCACACTCTAAGGACAGTCCTTGGCCCTAGCAAACCAACATGCACTAGGGGGAAGTGGGGAATCACATATTTTAATAAAAAACAATTCCCTGCTTTAACCAGCTTTTTTGGGTTAACTGATCGATCTCTGGCACTTAGGTGTACTTTTAGAGCCAGGGTGAATAAATACTCAGAGAACAGGGGACCCTAACACGTTACCAAGCTTCTTTCACATTCTAGGAGATGGCAGTGTTATAAGACCCTCTTCCTTGAAATTATCTTTGCCCTCATGATTCATAAAATGAAATTACCAAGTGTTTGTAATAACGTTATTTGGGACGCACTCTTTTAGGAACACAATTCCTGAAGGTTTACTTTAGTTAGTAGTACAAAAGCGAGAATTGGCAGACTTTTATTATTTGTGTTCTGTTGGTTTATTCCAAAGAGATCTTTTAGAGAATGTCCATTTCTGAAAATTCTCTAGTCATATTTCTGGAAGTTTAGCTAGTCCCTCAGGTGTCTTAGTTGTCTCCAGGGTTTTGTTTAAGTAGATTTAGGGGGTACATGTTGAATTCTGTTACATGTACATATTGTGTAGTGGTGGAGTGTGGGGTTTGGGTGCACCCATCACCCGGGTAGTGTACATTGTACGCCATAGGTAATTTTTCATCCCTCCCCCTCCCTCCCCTCCCCTCCCCCTGGTGAGTCTCCAGTGTCCATCATACCAGTCTGTGTGCCCTTGTGTAGCCATAGTTTAGCTCCCACTTGTGAGAACACACGGCAGTTACTTTTGTGTTCCTGAGTTATCACTTAGAACAGTGGTCCCCATCCTTTTTGGCACCAGCGACTGTTTTCATGGAAGACAATTTTTCCGTGGACTGGGGTAGGGGGTTGGTTTTGGGATGATTCAAGTACATTACAATTGTGCACTTTATTTCTGTTATTATACATTGTAATATATAATGAAATAATAATTATACAACTCATGATAGGTTGGGGACCCCTGATTTAGGATAATGGCCTCCAGTTTCATCCAAGTTGCTGCAAAGGACATTATTTCATTCTTATCACTGAATGTGCTCCGTGGTATATATACACCTACATCACATTTTCTTAATCCACTTATCAGTTCGTGGGCCCTTAGGTGATTCCATATCTTTGCAGTTGTGAATTATGCTGCAATAAACATACGAGTGCATCCAGTGGGGATTTTTCGAAGTTAATGCAGAATCAGGCTCATCCCTGAGAGGGATATTGTTGTCCAGGAAAAGACATTAGAGGATCCTCTAAATCCATAGAGGGGGGAAACTAAAACATATTATTTTGTTACCATTTGTGTTTGGCTCAAGCCTTGGTAGATCCTTCTATTATTCTCAAACTAGAATTCCACCCCCCTTTTTTTCCCTTAAGTTTGATTTCTTATTGTAGTTTCCATAAATGAATATTTCAGATTTCACTCCATATTGTTCCTCAACTGTAATATCTACCTGAGTGGATTTGCTGGTTTGGAAGAAACCTTCTGTGTATTGTCATTATCATAAAGAAATTCTAGAGTTTGAGCACAGTTCAAGAAAAAGAGAAAGAAATGAAGAAATTTCAGGAAAAAGTAATAAACTATTTGGCCTTGTAGTGAACAGTATTCACACATTTTCTAATATAAGAGCTGTTGATTGGTTTCCAACTTTGAATCTGTTATAGACAAAACATGGAAGACTTTATTATTAGAGTAGAAACTGTTAGTAATTTTCATAAGACGATTTAAAAACTGTCAAGAACAGCCAGGCGCCTGTAATCCTAGCATTCTGGGAGGCTGAGGCAGGAGCATCGCTTGAGCCCAGGAGTTTGAGGTTGCTGTGAACTAGGCTGACACCAAGGGTCTCTAGCCTGGGCAACAGAGCAAGACTCCGTCTCTAAAAAA
>NW_012138525.1:2697913-2699129 GCF_000956105.1 Propithecus coquereli | reverse complement strand
GCCCGCCTCAGCCTCCCAGAGTGCTAGGATGACAGGCATAAGCCACCGCACCCGACCCAATTTGATATACTCTTATAGCCATCATCATAGCTTTTTAGTGGTTTGGAGGCATTTTTAGATATCACCATTCTTGGTGCTCAACTGGCTAATTAATGAATTTTCCTGAGTTTACTTGGTGGGTGGAAACATTTTTGTTAACATGGCGAAATAACAAAAGGGTTTTAAATGGGGCGAGAGGTACTTTTGAAGATCTAGATCTTAAATATGTTTAAAATATGACTCAGAAGGGATGCTGCAGAAAATGCTCACTAAAAAATTTTAAGAATAGCAGATGCTAAAATTTATTCCCCAAGACTTAACAACAGCCAAAAGATCTGCTGGAAGAACAGGAGAGGGGAGTGTTTGGGACATCTTTTTTGAATGAAGCCTTTAGGCTTCTTTAGGGGTCTAACTTCCTGATAGTGGGGCTGGCAGAAAGTCCCTGTTAAGCAAGAAAGATTTAACTACATTCTGCAACTTTGGCCTTGTAAGCTGTGATCGTTTTTAAAGTTGACGAGCATAGTTCACTATGAAATGAAGCAAGTAACTTGGCATTTGTTCACCGTGAGTCAATTTTGACATCAGCCTGGATTGGGAATTGACTGGAAGGTTTTGGTGTTGGACTGCGGCTGCATTTCAGTGTCTCGTTCCAGAGGCATGCATGAGCAATACTTCCCTTTGGGCTTTGGCCATTATTTGTGGAATAGAGCAAGAACTAGGAGAATCAGAGGCTGCCTGGACTGCCTGACGTCCTGTTGAGCTGAGAAGCAGTGGGAGGCCCTTTCCTTCCTAACGAAGGCCTCATCCTCTTGCATGAAGTTCCCAACATCTGTCTACACGTTAGGGACAGTCCCACTTTAACCCACACTTGAAGTTCATAGTCACCTCTGGGCGGGCATCTGCATTCTGCTTATTCCAGGTGTTTTCCAGGCCACTTCCCCGATTATGTAACTTTGATCAAATCCAGATGCTGCAGAATGTTTGATAGAAGAGGTCAAATGGCAGTTGAGAAGAAAAGCATTTCTGTATTCATGACTTTGGTTTAATTTCCTGTGTGGGCCTGGTCTGCCAAAGTTGTATGCTCACAGCCTCGAGGTTGAGACACTAGAGGGAAACGCACAAGTACTTTTTCAGGACAGCTTGAGATTCCCCCCTTCCTCAGCGTGCTTTTTCCATG
>NW_012138525.1:2651450-2694113 GCF_000956105.1 Propithecus coquereli | reverse complement strand
TGCTAGGATTTACGGGTATGACCCACCATGCCTAGCCGAGTCCAGGAGTTTGAGGTTGAAGTGAGCTATGATCACGCCACTTGTACTCTAGCCGTGGGTGACAGAGTGAGACTCTGTTTAAAAACAAAAAAGTAAAGAAGACCACATTTGAGAGTGGGCATGGCAGGGGAAGCTGGAAGGAAGAGTGAGATGTTAATATCCTTATCTTGTGCAGTAAGTCCTTGAGAGCCGCTGTCCCTGGCTGGGAGAACAGACAGTGAAGGTGTAAGTCTGTCACTGAGAATAGGAGGGTACCAGTAGGGGGTGGCACCTAGGAGAGACCGGGTAGGGGGCTGTGGTGATGGAGCTCATATTTTAGAGAGGCGGAGGTGATCACCATAAAAACAGCTGTTGCCTCTGGGGTACAGAGGACTGGGATAGCAAATGTTTGCCTTTCATTTTAAGCCCCTCTGTACTATTTATGATTTTAAGTGGCGTGCATATATTAACTTTGAAAGGTAAAAATGTTTTAAAGCAGGAAACTTTTGTCGTATATCTTAAAGGCAAAGACGTATGAGGGTGGACTGTTTCCCTTTCTGACTAAATTCATGTTGAATTAATGAATTTTAAAAGCTTAAACTATTTGGGAACAGTAATTACCTCCTTGGAATGAAAATACTTGGTGTTTTTCACAAGATTTGGTTAAGGAAGAGGTGTTTTTTTTTTAAACCATCTTATTAATAGTATATACAGATATTAAGAAATGAAATAAATTAGTAACATAAAGTGTTAGAAACACAGACTTTTTTGCTTCAGAAAGTAAAACTAAGTTTTTCTTCCAATTCTTCCCTTTCCTGTTCCCCTCTTTCTCTTCCAGAAGCCCTTCAGAGGCCAGTAGCATCTGACTTTGAGCCCCAGGGTCTGAGTGAAGCTGCTCGTTGGAACTCCAAGGAAAACCTTCTTGCTGGGCCCAGTGAAAATGACCCCAACCTTTTCGTTGCACTGTATGACTTTGTGGCCAGTGGAGACAACACCCTAAGCATAACTAAAGGTAAAAGGACTGTGGGCAGCAAGCGGTGATTTCAAGAGACAGAAGTCTGGGAATTGTGGCTTGACTTGCTACGCGCTCTGCTTGTGAAAGAGCAGCTTTAAAGACTGAAATGCAGAGACATCCAAAACGACGACAGCATCTCTCTAAGGCAGTCACCGCTCCTTAAAGAGAATTGCTGCACAGTAGTCTTTGGCAAAAACAGAACTTGCTCTATTTTTTTAAGCTGAAAAGGATAGCTGGTCGAAATACTGAAAACACGTTTTTCCCCTAAGAAAAAGCATTCTTGCCCCCAAAGTTTCCTTATATTAGGAACAGAGCACTGGAGCAAACATAATAGATTTATGCAAACTGAGGCAATATAGTTACCTGTTTATAAAGTACAAACAAGAAGCTTCACATATATAAACATGTTCTTATAGTCTTATAAATGCATGTGTTTATGTGGACTTGTTAAAATGAAATCAGTATTTAGGAATTTTCAGATTTTTAGTAATCATACAAGAATGAATGAAAAAGAACAAAGCTGGTTTTTAAAGCTAATTTGTCTGATTCGGTTCTTTCCTAAGGTGAAAAGCTTCGTGTTTTAGGCTACAATCACAATGGGGAATGGTGCGAAGCCCAAACCAAAAATGGCCAGGGCTGGGTCCCAAGCAACTACATCACGCCAGTCAATAGTCTGGAGAAGCACTCCTGGTACCACGGGCCTGTGTCCCGCAACGCTGCTGAGTATCTGCTGAGCAGTGGGATCAATGGCAGCTTCTTGGTGCGGGAGAGCGAGAGCAGTCCTGGCCAGAGGTCCATCTCGCTGAGATATGAAGGGCGGGTGTATCACTACCGGATCAACACTGCTTCTGATGGCAAGGTAGGGAACCCGGACAAGGGACCTTTGTCAGGGGAGCTTATGGGCCTGGGGCAGGGGGTGGTAGTTAGTCCTTGGTCAAGAGAACCCAGTGGTCCTACTGTTGGCATGGTAAGTTATTATTGCAACAAGCTCAACCAAGAAGATGTTTAAGGGGTCTTTCAAGTAACAGCAGGAATCATTCCATTAGCCTTATGAAGACCCTTTATTGATGATTAGTCACTTAATATTATACGTCCCTGGGCCTGGTATGATTTTCTCATTGTCCTGCTGGTATTTTGTTGTTGACACTTTCTTCTTTCATTTTATTTTTTGAGACAGAGTCTTGCTCTGTTGTCCGGGCTAGAGTGCCGTGGCGTCAGCTTAGCTCACAGCAACCTCAAATTCCTGGGCTCAAGCAATCCTCCTGCCTCAGCCTCCCAGGTAGCTGGGACTGCAGGCATGCGCCACTACACCCAGCTCATTTTTTTTTTTTTTTTTTTTTTAATATTTTTAGTTGCCTGGCTGATTTCTTTCTATTTTTAGTAGAGACAGGGTCTTGCTTTTGCTGAGGCTGGTCTTGAACTCCTGACCTCAAGCGATGCTCTGCCTTGGCCTCCCAGAGTGCTAGGATTACAGGCATGAGACACCACGCTTGGCCAGTAGTTTCTTAAGATAGGGAAAATATCTGTTGGGTTTTAGACATACTTCTTACCATAAGACTTTTTCTTTTTAAAAAATCTCTTGTAATGATAGTAATTCATTCTCAATGAGAAAAATTCAAGCAATGGATAAGTATTTTAAAAGACCACTTTTATAGCACCTTTGCCAAATAAGTCTGGCAATATGGCCTCCTTCCTATAGATAAAATCACATTTATGGATATGTATGTGTACATACATAATACTGTATGTTAATATATAAAATACATATTATAAATATACATATAGTTTTTAAAAACAAGTGGGATCACTTATACCCATAGATTTCTAAGCCCAAATTACAGTGTTGTAAAGGAGTTGGCATATATAGTTTTGTGGTCTTGGTATAAATCGTCCTTAAGGCTCCATGAAGGGAAGGGAGAAATTAACCCTTACAGAGTTCCTACTGTATGCTGGGGCATCTTGCCATCATCATCTCACATAACCTCACCTTAGTCCTCTGGGCAGGTCCCACTGTAATCTGCATTTTTGCATTAAAGAAAGGGAAGCTGAGAGGGATGAAGTTTCTTGCCCAGGATCGCAGAGTGAGTCACTCATGGGAACTAGGCTTGGGTCCCACTGTCCACTCTGCCTCACCAGGCTGTGGTGGAGGGATGGGGAGATAGGTGGATTCTCAGGGTGGGCCAGATGGTGTGTGTATTTTTTATAATATGTACTGCACGCACAGGGCTAAAAAAATAAATAGACCAAAATGAATTAACAGTGAAAGATAATTCTGTTTCTAATTCAGACCTCCTGCCCAGAGGCAACTGCACTTACCAGTGTCTTGCAGTCACCTGATGTGTATAGGTTTATGTTTAAAAAGACAGAAATGATGCATACTCCACACTGTTCTGCATCTTGCTTTTCTCATTTAATAATATATTTTGGAGATTGTTTTATGGCAACATTTGGAGCTGTCACATTCTTATCAGTGACTGTGTAGCACAGCACAGAGGGACCATTATTTATATAAGCAGTCCCTTGCTGGTCAGCTTTTAGGTTTCAATCTTTTGTTATTATAAATAATGCTGATAAGAGATGGCTTTCAAGTGCCCCCCCCACTTTTTTTTTTTTGAGGCAGGGTATCCCTCTGTTGCCCAGGCTGGAGTGCCATGGCGTATCATAGCTCACTGCAGCCTCAAATTCCTGGGCTCAAGCAGTCCTCCTCCCTCAGCCTCCCGAGTAGCTAGGACTACAGGCATGTATCACCATGCCTGGCTAATTTTTTTATTTTTTGTAGAGACAGGGTCTCGCTATTGCCCAGGCTGGTATTGAACTCCTGGCCTCAAATGATCCTGCCTCGGCCTCGCAGAGTGCTGGAATTACAGGTGTGAATGCCCACCTCAAACCTCTTTTTAAATCCGGGCCCATTGTAAGAAAAGCACATTGACATCACGTCCCGGTACTCACACTAGTAAGAGAAGTTTCATGAAACCGTGTTTACCGTTACCGCATGTAAGGCACTCTGATATTTTATAAATTTTGGTTGAAATTTACTAAATTTATTTCATAGACCCACTAGTGGATTGTGACCAGCAGCTTGAAAATACACTGCACGGTATTTGTGTGCAGTGTAAGTATATGCAGATAAGTTGCTAGAACTGATTGAAGGTTATGTGCTTTGAAAATTTGTGTAGATATTGCCAAATCACCCCATATAGAAATTATACAAATTTGTTCTGCCTGTTTCCCCTCACCCTCATCAACAGTTTATTATTAGACTTGTAAAAATGTCTTTGTCACTCTGATTGGTAAAGAATGGTATCTCATGTTTAATATGCATGTGTTATATTTTGAGTCAGCCTATGCCATTTATTAAATTCATCTTTTTCCTACATATTAGAAATATATCAAATTTATGTATATATTTAGGCCTATAGATCTCTGTTCTCTTCCTTGGTCTAACCACATGCCAGCACCAAACTTTTGATTGCTATAGCTTTATACTATGTTTTAATATCTGGTAGGCCTAGTCCCCTCTTTACCTTTTTTTTTCTCTCTTTTTAGAGACAGAGTCATGCTATGTTGCCCAGGCTGGACTCAAACTCCTGGGCTCAACCGATCCTCATGTCTCAGCCTCCTGAGTAGCTGGGACTACAGGCATGCACCCCCATGTCTGTTGCCCGTCTTAATCTTTTCACCATTTTCCTGGCTATGCTCACACTTTCATTTTACCATATGAACATACATATACTTCTTTTTAAAATGTTGTTTTCTTAACATGTCTCAAAGTCTTCTGGCTAAAGTCCTTTTGCCAGTATCTGATGCTTTCCATCATCACAAATGTCTTTAGTACCAGCACTGTGGTTTGTATGACAGACAGCAGAGCCTCTTGTCGATGTGCGACTAGAGATGGGCCTTATCAGCTTGCTTTTTGGGTCTTTGTTCTCATCCCAGATGTGGAGCTAGGCCCTTCCATTCTGTGGGCTGTACTCCAGGGAGGTGGGCCCTTTGAAAGAGCCTTCAGACCACCAGAGTACCTTTCTAGTGAATCAGAACACCACGGCACACTGCCCATGGGAGGTGATTTTCTGGAGTGGACAGCTTGCTTCCCATCTGTGCTGTTTATCCAAGGCAAGTCATGCTGTACCAAGATAATCACTTGAGGTTTCTACTGAACAGGATAATGGTTTCTTTTCCCTAGAGTTGTTTAATCAGCAGGCTTGGAACAGATGCAGGCAGGCGTGATCTAGTTTGACAACTCATTAGCTAGGGGTTGGTCTAAAATACTGTTCAAAAGGGCAAAGAAAGGCCTGCATATGGGATACATGATTTGCAGAATTTTAGATTTATCCAAAGAGGAAGCCAACCCGTTCTCTGTCTAAAAGCTGTTATGTGCCAGGTGGGTTCCTTTCATTCCAGGCAAAGCACAGGGAATTGATTTGATCAGTCAATGTCCACCACTGGGCAACTCTTAAGACTTTCCTAGGCCTCCTCCCTCTCTCCCTGGCAAAGACTCTTCCATCAGCTGTCTCAGCACCTGGAGACTTCTCAGCCCACTGACCTTCTGCAGAGGTTCCTTTGCATGAGGGCCATGCTGGAGGGGGTTGTGTCTGGGATGAGTGAACAGTGTTAGAGTGGGGAGATACTCCAGCTCTGTGTGAGACAGTGTGGCGTGGCGCTGAAAATGGTTCTCACATAGCAGAACCTTGATGCAGTGCTTTTCGGGTTTCAAAGGGGAAAATTTAAGATTAGTAGGAGGGACAGGCTGGGGTTGAATAAGTACAATTCTTATTTTTAAATTAGCTAATCTTCAGAAAACAACTGAATTTGGAAGGTTCCTCCATAAGGCCCCAGGATCTCTCTGTGCCTCCACCTGCTTGGCTCCTGCCTGCCCCTCCCTGTGTTCCGCGCTTTTCAGCCTCAGGTGTGGCCAGTCATTCCGCCCCGGGCCTGGCGGCTCTGGGAGTTTTGAGTTGGACTCTTGAAAGGTTGTGCCATGGCTGTTTGCTAGGATGTCCATAGTCTTAAAAATCTTCAGATACTCAGGGGCTTGCTTGTCATTCTTCTGATACTTTACCAAAGTTTGTAACCCTCTGTCGACATAGCAGAATTAAAGACTGATTTTTCTTCACCACCCTCTGCCTGAGTCATTGTTAGTTCTGAATATTTGTATCTACACCTCATTTACTTCTGTGAGACGCCACTGTCAGATTCTTCGGTTCCTTATAGCCCGTGATAGAGTTTTCCCTTTTCTTGAAAGATATGCCCAGTTGGCATTTATTTTCATGGTCTGCTGAAGTGACAGGTTCAGGGTGACAAGAGTGGAATTTGGGCTTAAGGTTTATCAGAGTGGCAGGAAGGGACCACTTGGAGCCTCTTAGATTTTTAAGGTTTACCCACCCTGAGAGTGGCTCAGCAGGTGCAGGCCTCCCGGTTAAAAGCTTGCTACACACAGCTCACCTGCCCTGTGGAGGAGCCTTGGAACATTACTGTGCACCGCTGGGCTTCTGCCTTCCTGCTGGTAAGTGAGCAGCTCTCGGGGAGCAGCGTGTAAGCAGTGTGTCCACAGTGGGTCACCAGGGTCTGAGGCAGCTGAAGGTTGCACAAGTTTAAGATCTGTTAAGCCTGTGAGTGTGGCTGTCAGGAGGAAAGCTGTTTCTGGGAGTTTCTTTGACAAGTCCTGTCTTTTGGGATCAGGGATAATTAGGAAGAGGCAGCAGCCCTGGCTGAGCACCCTGAATGTTTATGGAACCAGGCGCGTAGCTTAATGACATGCCATTCACGAAGCTAACTTTACTTTCTTCCCTGGGCATGTCACGAATTCCTGATGATTACCCAGTTCACCAGCAAAATGTTGCTCAAAAACTAGAACTAATCAGAAGGAAGCCACCAGACTTGACTGTTAGGGAGACATGGGGAGGAAGATGGCGGTGAATCCAACACGCAGAGCATTTGAGAGAGATGGTTTAATATTTCGTCAGTGTTGGTGTGTAAGTTTTATGTTGAAGATGAACTAAGTCACAGGTTCTGTAAATTTAATTACTAAAGAGGATAAAGTTGGCCCGTTCAGTGAAACCTCCTGTAACTCTGAAATCTCTAATGGAGTAGCCTGTGAGAGAATCACATGAGACCAGGAACAAATTCTGCATAAGCCGGGGCTTAGGGGAGCCATTAGCATTCTGTGCAGGATTGAAGGAGCTTGACCTTCTGGTTGGGGAGTGCTCCTTTCAGGCTGACTGTGACGGGAGAAATGGTTAATGAACCTCGCTCCCAGGTCCCCTGCCCCAGAGCCCAGCAAGCCACACAGGCTCTTTTGCCCCACACTACACCAGTGATTTCCAAGGTGGGAGGGTGCTCTCATTCCAGGAATGACTTCTTGGAATGGCCTCTCTTGGTTCTCTACACTCCTTGTAGGGAAAACACCATCAGCTGAGCTAACCTGAGAGCAGAGGGCTTGGAGCACTTGCAGGCTCATGCAGTGAAGACACTGGACAAGCTGACAGACTTGTGCAGGGGAGCGGGGATTAGGAGCCATCCCCTCGTGCTCCTCAGTTTTCACAGATACAGGTGCTGTGACTAAACCGCGGAGAGCGCCGTGGACATGATCGTGTGGGCATTAAGCTAACAGGAGGCCTCAGCATTGTCGACTTCTGCCGCCCACCCCACGTGCTTGTGTGCACGTTCATGGGTCCGAGTGTGACTCATAGCAGGTCCCTAGAGTAGTTCACCCCAAGGTTTTCTTGGGCACTCTGAAATATAAAAAGCGGGGGCCTCCTCAACCTGAAAAGTCCTGCGAATCAGAGGCACCGTCTTGCAGAGGGACAAGCCAGTGTCCCCAGGCCACAGTCGTCTTGTGAGGAGCAAGTTCCCCAGAGCTGAGGTCTTGGGTTTCTCAGAATTTTATTTTAGTAAAATTATTACCAAAAGATTATAAGCCCAAAGTTTGCCATTGGCTTGCCTGAGTCTTAGAAATTTACTTATGCCATCTCCCCAAGCAAAAAAACGAAGGAAAAAAAGAGAAAAATCTCCTTGTTAATAAATCCTGTTTACCCTCTTGAAGGTTGTAGATGAGATCAACTTTGTATTTTGTTTTTTCCTTCTATTCAAAATATTTTCTTACAGTGATGGTACCTGACATAACCAATAGCCATAGGCCTTGGCCCTGCCCATGTGTATTTCAGGCTTTTTCTTCCCTTTCCGTTTTTTAGTAATAAGGCCTTACAGCTGTAGCTGAAGCTCGGGCCTGTTCCCTTTCCTCCCTCTCACCTCAGGCATCACCACTGTCCCAGATCTGTGTTCCTCCTTCCCACGTCTGTGCAGTTTGGGCAAGTCTGCCGAATGGCTGTGATTTTAAATATTCTTTCCACCTTCGGCGATGGTTGGCTGCCCTGAGCAGGCCAGTAGATTCAGTTATGTGCCTGGAGCCGAGACGTTCTGTGTGGATTTTAATGTAGAATTGTTTTTGGTAAGGAAGCGTTCTCTCTCCACACCAGTGAAAAAGACAAAGACAAACGGTGGCCGCCACCCCCCCACATTATTGCTCTGTGCCAGCCTGCTCCTCCCCTTCCTCTCCATCTCAGTTGTCCAGACGAGAACTCTGCGTGGACGTGTTTGCCACACAGGTCCTCGCCCGCTGCAGATTTCAAACAGGGACTCAAATGCTCTTGTGTCTTAAATTCCTTCTGTTTACTTCCGCATGTTGGAAAAGGCTGTGTGATCTCCTTGGGGGGCCCTCGGAGCCCCTGCTCTGTTCCTGGAGAGTGCTGAGAGGGGCATCCCACCTGGACTTGCAAGTCATGGCCGGTGGTGCTTCCTACTCAGGCCAAAGTGAGGGGGTAGGAATGCAGAGGAGATTTACACTGTGTGTAGTGATGTTCGTCTTGTGATCACTTTTCGTTCTATGCTTATCCATTTTTAGTTATAAATTATATAAATTATTTTCTTTTCCAATCAACAGCTATTTATTGAGTATCCATTATGTGGCTCATTTCCTGTTTTCAACACTGGGGGTACAGGATAACAAAGACAGCTTAGGGCGCTGCCCTCATGAAACTTACATACTGTTAAGTAGGGACAGACAGTAATGAAACAAATAAACAGAAATTGTCAGCTGATGGTCAAGTCCAGCACATAGAAGACAGGTGATATGACTTGCGATGGTGGCGAGTTTAGATCGGGTAGTCAGGGACAACTCCACAGACGTTTAAACTGGCCTGGGAATGGTGAGAGAGAACTGGGCATGTGAAGATTAGGGACTGGAGGATTTCAGGCAGAGGGAGCAGTGGCAGGTGCAAAGGCCCTGAGGCCTTTTACTGTGTCTTTCTGCTTTGGCAAGTAAACTGTAGCGTGTGTAGAGAAAGACAATATAAGTGATTTTCTAAACACTCAGTCCTGTGTGGACAGCTGTTTATCTGAGTTTTGCTATGCACTATATTAAGGCCCAGACTGGTTTATTTGAGTCATTTGAAATTGCATCTGCTCTGTGGCCTAATAGCTGTTCCCTGTTTTCCTCAGCTCTACGTCTCCTCGGAGAGCCGCTTCAACACTCTGGCCGAGTTGGTTCATCATCATTCAACTGTAGCTGACGGGCTCATCACCACTCTCCATTACCCAGCCCCCAAGCGCAACAAGCCCACTGTCTACGGCGTGTCCCCCAACTACGACAAGTGGGAGATGGAGCGCACAGACATCACCATGAAGCACAAGCTGGGCGGGGGCCAGTACGGGGAGGTGTACGAGGGCGTGTGGAAGAAGTACAGCCTGACAGTGGCCGTGAAGACCTTGAAGGTAGGCCCAGTTAGAACCACTGATGCCGACCCTCGGTTCAACCTGGTGCGCGGTGTCTGCTGGCGTGCCGTGACGTGCCTTCCACGAGTCCTGCCCCCATTCGTTGGTGCTGAGTAATTGACTCCTCAGTCTTACATTGTCTGTTTCTTTGAATCATTCTCATAACCCCAGTGTGTTTCCACATACGGTGAGAGCTGACAAGTGCCGAGGGTTTGGGGTTTAAAAAGATTAGTCATTTGGAGAAGTTTTCTCATTCTATGGCAAGATTCTTTTAAAGCTGTGGGTTTCCGTTCTGTTTGTGTGTCATGGAGATCACTTCCTACTGAGAGTTAAGAGGAGGAAGGAAAAAAACCTCTGGGTTTTGAAAGGAAGTTTAACCAAAATGCATTTGACTCTTCTGTTGATTTTTGTTGGCAGATTTGAAGGCAAGTGCACTGGGTGTTCCCAGCAGGTTTTAATTCTCTGTGTTGTGTGCCCAGACTTCTTCTGCAAGCAGAGGTGGAAGTGCTTCCAACAGAAAGGCATCAGGAAACTCACTTTTTACCAACTCAGATACAGCCTAGTCTCTCTTGTTAACTGGGACTTTCACCCTCTTGACTAATGAATAGTGTTTGTAGTTTCCAGGTAGTTTTTTTTTTTTCTTTTGAAGTTCTTTGAAATCCTTAGGATGCCAAGGGAAGGAGGTTTTTATTTTCAATCCTCTGCCTTCAGAATGTGATCTGAGCCTTCCCTGTGGTAAGGGTGCCCCCTAGTGTTGACTTGCTTTATTTTCAGTTGTTTTAAATGAGTTTTGATTGCATTGATCTGTGCACAGAAATGGAGAGAGGGAGCCCCTTTTTGTAGCTATGAGAAAAGAAAAAGAACAGAAACATCCACTACTGGGAAGAATAGACTCAAGTTTGTGTGTGTGTCTCAAAAGTCAGGTGCACATGTTGAGACTGGTGCAGCCAAATGCTTACCTGCTAGGGACTCTGTGACTTACCTGGTGCCTTCCCTCAAAGGCTCAGTAAAATGGGAAATATGATTTCTGGCTGGTTTACAGTTTGAGCTGCTTTAGAGAAAAGATCACGTTCTTTGGTCCTAGAAACCAAAGGTGGCTTCCCGATACCCACATTCAGCATGTGCCCCTGTCTCTGGGGCAGGGCTCGCACTTGGGGGTGGCATGGTTTGGGGTCACCTTGAGGACTCCTGGATGTTTCCCAGGTGGAACTTTTTCTTGATTGAATAAATCCTTATTGAGTTCTTCATTTCTATTTGCTGGACCCTGGGCTCAACACCGGTATTAGAAAATGAATCGGACAGAGTCCTTCCCTTTGGGCACGGGGTGGTCTGGGCAGTAGGAAAAACAGGCAGAGTAACAAGGGTTGCAGTGCAGCAGTGGAGGCCCACGCGCAGGGCTGCGGCTCCACGCAGGGATGAGCAGAGGAGGGACAGGGGAGCTGTGCGTGGCTGGGAGGAAGCATTTAGGGAATTGCAAGCCAGGGCTGTGGTGAAGGAGTGGGCCTTGGTCAAGGGAGAAAGGCTGGGGTCAGGGAGGGGCGCAGTAAGTCACAGAGGCCTTGAACCTCAGCTGAGGAGCTGGGATTTTATCCTGAAGGAAGTGGGGAGCCATTGAGAGGTTTGGTGCACAGGAATAACGGGACTCATGTGAGTTCTTGAAGGTCTTCATGTTGGAGAGCTCCAGTACTCAGCGGCTAGTGTATTGGGGATACGGCCACCCTCACAGATGTCGATCGCCTGTGGTTTTGGGGTAACAGATTTTTATACCAGTAAGCCAAGTTTTGTAATCAACTCCTATCTTTTTAAACACGTGCAGTTTAGGTCACTATCCTTAAATAAAGAACAGAAAGAACAAAACAACCATTGCCTCCCATTCCACAGACCACGTGAGTGCAGGGAGAGGGCTGTGCAAGTGCTCCATCTGACACGGGCTTGAAGACTAGGCCCAGAGAAATGGGGACTTGATCAGCTCGATAAACTGGGAAAGGCCCGGACATCACCCACTCAAATACCAGGATTTGCAAAAACGAAACAAGGAAGACCGAAAGCACAAAATACACTGGATTTCAACCAGTAACGGCTTGTCTGAAAACTTTTACAGGAGACGAGCTTACATAATCTGAAATGTGGAGAAACCCACTTCAGTAGATGATGCTACAGCACTATTTACTGAACAACTGAAGGGAGAGGCTTCTGGAGGGGGCCGGCTGGAGCTCGGTGTAGCGGCAGCTCTTAGCCCAGTGAAGCAGAATTGTCTAGAAGTGGGTGCCTTTCAGAATATGCTTTACTAATAATGTATTATTAGAGTTTTTATTATACTTTTAATGATTTTTCCCAAGAGCCTAATTAATAGTAGTTAAAGAATTACAGGGTCTAGTTGCATGGATTTCTTTGAATAGTCACCCCAAGTGGTATCTAATTATGGGAAAGACAATATATCCCTTTCTACTGGTATGTTAACTCAAAATATGCTACTAAACAATTGCTAAAGAAATTATCCCTCCTTCCGCCTGGCCCTGCACAAAAAACCATCCCTACAATATGTTGCCTATTTGTCAAATAAGATTAGTATCAATATTGCGGGCATTTATTTCCACTACAGAAGTTGAGAACTTTGGGTTCTAAATTACAGTAATGGCTCATGTTTATCGAGCTCTTATGTGCCTGGCAGAGTTCTTGAATGCTTATTATATATTGCATCTCATTTAATCCTCACAGCCTTAAGAGAAGGGTACTAATATTACAGGTTGAGCAACCCAAATTTGAAAATCCAAAACCTGAGCTGCTCCAGGATCCGAAGCTTTTTGAGTACTGGCATGATGCTCAAAGGAAATACATGTTGGAACATTTCAGATTTCAGATTTCAGATTTGGGATGCTTAACTAGTAAGTATAAGGCAAATATGAAAAAAAATCCCCAAAAATTCAAATTCCAGAATACTTCTGGTCCCAAGCATTTCACCTAAGGGACATTCACCCTGGATCAGTATTTTAAGGTTGAGGAAACTGAAGCAGAGAGAGGTTATGTGACTGGCCTGGCCTCACACAGCTAGGAATGGCAGAGCCAGGATTCAAACACAGGCAGCCAACTCTAAAGCCTAACTCTTTTTTTTTTTTTTGAATTGTAACTCAGGTTCTTATTCCTCAAACACCATGAAAATAAACATAAACCACAGTTATACCTTTTGCTCATCTCTCACATTTACTTCCCACGGGCTGTAGCTAAAATCTACCTTCTCTTCAAAGCACCTTGAAAAACATTTGCAACTCTAGCCAAAGCTTCATTCCCTCAACACATCTCTGGGTTTCTTAGTCTCCTGTCGCTGACCCCTCTGAGGACAGAGCCAGAATCCTCCGTGACCAGCAGGGGAAGCAAGGCCCTGCTTCTGACAGTGGTCACTTCCCTAGCAGAGAGCACATGAGAAGAGGAGGGCACTGGGCTGACCCCTGTGGATGGGAAACAGGGGACCTGCTCCTTTGTTGACAGTGTTTGGCAGGACATACGCCTTGCTGTGCCTGTGTGCTTGTGATCTGCGTTAAAGGCAGAACGTGCTTAAGAGAACCAACCATCAAGTACAAGAAGCCCCAATTGTCTTTTGAGTCAGCGCCTCAGTGTGTTGCCCAGGCTGGTCTCAAACTGCTGGGCTCATGTGATCCTCCCACCTCAGCCTCCCAAGTAGCTGGGACTGTAGGCATGTGCCACTGCTCCCAGCCAAGAAGTCCCAATCTTAAAATGAGCTATGTTCCAAAAGTTTGTAAGTCTTTTTTTTTCCCCTATGAAACAGTTCTCTAAGTAACAGAATTTGGAAAAGACTACTGTTGACCTAGCTGTGGCACTCAGATTGACTCATGAGCTAAGTGACAGATTTACTTTTAAAACAGTGGAAAATAACACAGCATAATCTTTCAGATAGGTAATATGTGCACATAGTACACTCCCACCCTTGATTTTATGTCTTTCCTGAGTCCTCGATGTGCGAATCTTTTTTTAACCATGTGGCAGTATCCTGTAGACACTGCTCCATACCTTCTGTTGTCCACGTGATGTATCTTGGCAGTTGTCCTTACCAGCACATGGAAAGTTGTCTTGTCTCTGTGTGGATATATTTCAGGGTGTACCAGTTCTCAGTGGGCCTTTGCGTTATTCCCAGTGTTTTGGTATCGTGAACAGTGCCACGGGGATTATCCTCGTTTACACGTATGTGAAACTGTCCTGCTGGGTCAGCTCCTCAGAACTACTGGATCAGGGCCGTGGGCACGTATGATTTTGATTGTACTGCCAAAGTGCCTTCCAAGGAGCTCGCACCAGTTTGCACTCCATGGACGAGGTTGAGAAAGCGCCTGTTTACTCCACCCAGCACAGTGTGTTTGGTTTTATTCTTTTCTCCTAAGAAATTGGTTTCATTGGGGAGCTCCAGAAACAATCAGAGAAGGAAGGGCTGCATGACAGCATTAGCGCCTGGCGGTTGTACATGCAGTGGCTCTCCACCTCTACAAGGAGGGCTACGCGTCAGGGAGAGAGGCCACGCAACTCAGAGCCTGCTGTTGCTGTGTTGCACTTGCTCTTGCAAGATAATCATTTCTCGCAGTGGGTTCTCCTCTGGCCAAGGGGCCAGATGCAGTCACGCTGTCAGGGATGAGAGTTCCTGGGCCTCCTCTGGGCTTCTCATGGGCATTGCACTTGAGCTTCAGGCCCCACATCTGGTGTCTGATCTGCCTTCCTCAGTCTGGCACGGAAGCTCTGCGCCATCTCTCCACTGTGCTTTTAATCGCGTTGCCCCTGGTCCATCTGACAGGTGAAGGGCAGCACTTCACTGTGCTTGTAACCTTGCTCACCTGGCATCGGTTAAAAACCAGAAACAGATGTGGAAACTGATCTATCTGTAGATAAGAGCTGTATGCCTCCCTGCTGAGAGGGAGGCATAGGGAACCTAAAGGCTGTGCAGAAACTTCCAGAAGGCCCAGCCATTTCCAAAACAGTGCTCCTTTTCATGCTGTAGAATACCTACACTTGGGGGTGAGCAAAAAGGAGGAAGCTGATTAGAAAATATCTGTGAGAGGTCAAGTCTGGGAGAACGTATCTGTGAGAAGACAAAAAAAAAGTATTCATTACAGAACCAGCCTTTCCTGCACACAAGCAATATGTTTAGTCTACTTCTCAGGAATAGAGATAACTGTCTTCAGAGTAATGAAAGTGAGTACCCCTGATCAAGCGCCGGCTGCGTTCCAGGCACCGCTCTTGGCACTCTGTGTGTGTGAGGTAGAGCCTGATATTCCTTCTGTTGTGCAGATGAGAAAACAGGTTCAGAGAGGGTAAGTAACTTATCGTGATTGCACAGCAGCAGAGCTAGGTTGGTATAGCATCCTCTTGACCACCCCGCTGTACCATCCAAAATGTTCATTTGCATCTGGGCCGGGCCGGTCAGTCCTTGTGAGGAGAGGCCAGTTGACCCGTCTCTCTCCCTAACGGGCACAGAAGAGACAAGGCTGGAAATTCACAGCTTTCATTCAAAACGTTTCCTTCACCCTAATTCATTTGAGTTAGTACTATTTTACTATGTCAATGAATTCTCTGCAGAAGAATGATAGGAAATTTTAAAATAAAAGTAAAGGAATGTCACAGGATTTCATCAGGAATATTTCCAGTTTAACACAACTACAAATGTGGGTTGCTGTTAATATTAATAAATTATAAATTGAACTAGGTCTGATTCCAGCAGGGGGAGACAAATTCGCACTGATTTTTCTGAAAGAAAAACAAGGAATGATGCTTTACTCACTGAGAGAGAGAGAAAGGAGACAGATGCCTCTGAAAGCCGTGCTGTTCCTTCTGCATGTTCGTGCCTCTCGAGATCTATAACATGGGTCTTTTAGAAAAGGGTCAGTGGCTATAAAAGCAAATGATATTTCCGAAATGATTTCACTGTGCACGGTTTATTATGTGGTGCTTTAAAAAAGAAAAACTCCACTCGTCTAGAAAACTTTATTTGAGAGCTACTTTTTGAACATATTGTTGGCCAAGCAAGATTCTTAACACCCCAGTCCTCTACGTGAGCAGCATCAAAGGCCCGATTTTGGCAGGCGTTCTCGCTCCAGCCTTTGACATTAGCATGTCACCCCGGTAAATCAGAGCACTCCATGCCAAGAGCAGCATGGTCTGCTGAGCACGTTAAGGAGCAGAAAGGACTCGAAATAATCAAACAGCCCATGGGCAGCGGCAGGACGAGTCCCCCTCACCCTCCACCCCCCGTATAGCTTGGCACAGTGACTACCAACGATGTTTAATTGACATTAAGACCAGCTCACCATTTTTTTTAAAGAGCAATAAATTATTTCTAAGTTTCAGTCTCTATGAGCCCTAAGCTGAGTGGTGATGGGCTGACACGTAGCCTCGTTGGTCGTGCTGTGCTCATAGCAGGATTGACCAAAAGCAGGACGCCTCTAAAGTAAAGGTTGACCCGTCCTCTGGACGCCTCCCCACATCAGGAGGAGAAATTGGTGCAGCAGTGAGTACAGCAAGGACACTTTGGCATTTTGTCTCCCGAAGGGGCAGGAACAATGTATAAGGTTCCACATTTAACAGAAAGCTGATAAAGCTTTCCTCTTTGGGGAGCCCAATTTTCAAGACGTCCACTCGCTGTCCCCCCCATGTGATCTTTCTCTTCAGGCACACTCAAACTCCACATCGAAACTTGGAGGTGTCTCGCTTCCTTCTTTGGCCTTCATAGCCAAGTTCTTACAGCAGAATAGACCATGTTATTTAACACTGACCTGCTGCTTGTTTTGTTGATGGGTTCAGAAGACAGTGACTTGAAGTCAGAAAGAGGCTTACCGACATAAGCCAAGCCACAGGGCCAGGCACCACAGCATTTTGGGCTTGACCCTTGACCAAAAATATGCGAAGAAATGTAGAAATAGTATTCCGTTTGTGCTGGGCCCTTGGTAATATCTGTTTCTCCCCCTTGGCATTTAGATACTGTGGACTTGTTGAAATGCGATGTGTACTGATGATAGTTGTGAATTCGCTGTTAGGGGAGCTGCTGGTGAGGATTATTTTAGAATCTGAGTGATTGACCTGACAGATAGTGGTGATTGCGTCATTAAGAGCCCCGTAACACCACATGCTTAAGCATTGCCGCGTCTTCTGTTGCCGCCATGTTTTGAAGCATCGTTCTTCTTTGGTAATGCACCATCTCTTTCTGTCATCAGTGTCTCTTCCCTTAAATCAGGTACATTTCAGATTCTTCAAGTGATGTTTTCTTTATGTTGTGTTAGGACCCCTTGGAAACCAGATGTTTCTTAGGAAAGTAGCCCCATGTTTGTAGTGTCTGCCTCTGCACATCTCCTCCTTGCTTCCCCGCCACAAACTCCAAAAGGTGGGGAAACAAATATGGTCTGCACAGCAGCCAGCACAAGCAAGCCATCAGCACATGCAAGCCAGCTTTGACCTGTTGGCCTGGGTGAGAATTCAAATGTTCAGCACCAAAGAGGAAAATTCTTTGTGCCATTGGGGTGATGATCAGCTGTCATGGAACCTGTCCGAGCAATGTGGCTGCCACAAAAGGTGGCCAAGGATGAGTACGTTGAAGCTCCAATTTACATTAACCATTCAAATTGTACTTTCCCACATAACTTGCTGAAATTATTTCACCACTGGCTTTTTTTCTTCTGTAGGAGGACACCATGGAGGTGGAAGAGTTCTTGAAAGAAGCTGCAGTGATGAAGGAGATCAAGCACCCTAACCTAGTGCAGCTACTGGGTGAGTAAGCATGGCGCTCTGAAGAGAGGGGCTTATGCTCAAACCCTCTGGGGCAACACAGGCGCTGAGAAAGAAGTGAGAGGCAGCTCCCTGCATTACTGGTTCTGATGCGGACATCTCTGCTCTGCCAACAGCTAGCTGCTGGTAAAAGGGCATCCCCTTCGTGGGATGGGGGTGTGTGTGCGTGTGTGTGAGAGAATATGCGATTATTTTAAATGGATACCTAAAAGCAGTCAAATGCAAATCTGAAATTGGCTTCTGAAACTTAAGAATTTCAAGAGTTTTTTCACTGAAGTGATTTTGTAAGTAGACATGATCATCAGGCATAGCGATTTGGGGGTAAATTCACAGTGGTTTAGGTCATTTAGTGTGGGGCCTGGTCTTTGCTTCTGAACTCATGGCAGCCTCTCCCTGTGTGAATTCAAGTTCATTGGCTTGAGAGGAAAAAAAGAGCATGGCCATGTCCCTCCCACAGGAGCACAGTCTCAAGGCACAGGTGCTTGGAACCACGGCAGAAGTTGGGCCCAGGGCTTAGGGGCAGAGTCAGAATCCATTTCAGAAGCCTTTTTCTTTTTCTTTTTTTTTTTTTTTGAGACAGAGTCTCACTCTGTTGCCTGGAGTAGAGTGCCGTGGCGTCAGCCTAGCTCACGGCAACCTCAAACTCCTAGGCTCAAGCAATCCTTCTGCCTCAGCCTCCCGAGTAGCGGGGACTACAGACATGCGCCACCATGCCTGGCTCATTTTTTTTTTTTCTATATAGATTTTTAGTTGTCCAAATAATTTCTTTCTATTTTTAGTAGAGATGGGGTCTCGCTCTTGCTCAGGCTGGTCTCGAACTCCTGAACTCAAACGATCCACCCGCCTCGGCCTCCCAGAGTGCTAGGATTACAGGCGCGAGCCACTGCGCCCGGCCAGAAGCCTTTTTCTTTAGAAAGGTGTTTGTTCAGTCAGGAGTAGAGCCGTGTGCTAAAGTCCTCAGTGTCTCATTGGCAGGGGTCTGCACCCGGGAGCCCCCGTTCTACATCATCACCGAGTTCATGACCTATGGGAACCTGTTGGATTATCTGAGAGAGTGTAACCGGCAGGAGGTGAATGCTGTGGTGCTGCTGTACATGGCTACTCAGATCTCGTCAGCCATGGAGTACCTGGAGAAGAAGAACTTCATCCACAGGTAGAGGCCTGGCGAAGCAGCCCAAGCTGCGGAGCCACAGAGTGTGGAGTCAGGCAGCCTGTGCAAAGGCCCAACCTGCAAGGTCTTAGGACTCAGCTTCTAACCTCAGTGCTGGCAGCACAGTGCGCCTTGGAAAGGCAAACACTGGGTCCCTGACACAGCCAGCTTCAGGCCCGCATCCAGGGCTAAATTCAGCCAGGCCTAGACCCTGGACCTACAAAGCAGTTCATCCCCAGGGTGAAAAAATATTTCATTTCTGAACCATTTTGGGCTAAGTAGAATATTAAATGAAGTTCATAGAAGGCATCCTTCCTGACAATCACAGCTCCCCCTGAAATGGAGCGCTCATTGTTCTGCGAGGCCAGTGTTCATCAGTAATGACCTCTTTCTGGGAGCAGTTGGCGTTGCTTTTACACAAACTCATGATAATGGCCAGTGCACGGGTTTTGTTTTTTAGTGTGTGGGTTTTTTTCTCCTTTCTCTTTATTATCATTTCATTCTCCACTTAACTTGCTGTCATCTGGTTCAGGGATGTTTCCATGATTGTCGGAATTGTATATATGTAGGCCGAAATTAAGTGTCTTTGCTGTTGTAAACCCTGGAGTGTTTTGACCTTCAAGTGTGCCACAATTATCTTGGTCTTCGCATTCTTTACTGGTGGAAATGGCTTCCTAGCAAAGTGACGGCCTATGCAAGACAGAGCCTGATGGGCTTTGCTGGAGTCTTTCATACAAGATGTTTTCCACACCACCATTGTGACCTTTCCTACCCAATTAACTCAGGTGTGAAACCTCTACATGAGATTTCATAGCGAGGAATAAGAGTAGCATGTGTGAAATGCTGGCAGCTCCTAGCAAGACAGATTTTCTATGCTCCACGATAGCCTGATCCAGATGCTCATGGCAGTCAGGCAAGTGAACCCTCTGATGCTGCAGATTGAGATGCCTTGACTTCTGGTTTGCCTTGCATGGCTAGGTCTGTTCCTTCTTCATTCAGGCAAACTTAAGATGCTTTACCAAAATCCTATTAGCACAACTCTTCTGTATTTCTCTCTCACTGCTGACGATCAGGCTATCTCATGCAGCCATCACCGTAAGTGCTGCCTCTTCCCATTCCTCTCTTCCAGTTTGCCTTGTGGTTTTGTAGTTAACATTCACAAAGCAAAGATTAGACTCCTGCCTCCCTGGGAGAATCAGGAGGTGAGAGGAGGCAGATTATGCAGGAGAGAGTTTTTAGGATACATTTGGGTAAGCATCAGGAAGAAAAAGAGTAGGAAACACAATTTGGGTAAAGAATGCCATGGGCTTTATTTTATTTTTCCCTGTCAAGTCTGGATAGGACAAGCGGAGACTCACTCTGATACAAGCTTCTCGGGATCGAGGACTAGGCTAAGTGTTTGTTCCCCATGCCCGGCATAGAGTAGCAGTAACACTTACTGTTCTTCAGCCTGGGTCTAAGCACCTTGCATATTAATTCATTACCCCTCACAGCAACCCAAAGAGATAGGCACTGCTGTTATCATCTTCATTTTACGGATGAGGTAACGGAATCCCAAGGTAATTAACTTGCTGCGGGTCACACGGCCCAGGAGCCCACTCCCAGTGCCTCTGCTGCCTCTCCCCAGGGTGGGAGATCACGGTGTGTTTGCTGAGGGACTGGCGCTGCTTCCCAGTGGGGTGTTAGCACAAGTTTCTAGGGGACCAGACTCAATCTTTCCATTGTCAGGGTTGCACCTTTGCTCAGCAGCAGTAGATTTACGAAACTAGAAAATTGGCCAGGAGTTCTCATGGGTGAACTTTTTCCTTTCTCAGAGATCTTGCTGCCCGAAACTGCCTGGTAGGTGAGAACCACTTGGTAAAGGTGGCTGATTTCGGCCTGAGCAGGTTAATGACAGGGGATACTTACACAGCCCACGCCGGAGCCAAGTTCCCGATCAAGTGGACGGCGCCTGAAAGCCTGGCCTACAACAAGTTCTCTATCAAGTCTGACGTTTGGGGTAAGGGCTGCTCATGGGAGGACGTCACGCCTGCTGCGGGAGGCTTTCTTTCCTTCTCTCCTGGCTTTTTTACTGCCTCTTTGTTGCTCTTCCCTTTCTTTTTCTTCTCTTCATTACTTAATTCTCCTTCTTCTTTTGTGTCTTCCTCTCTAATTTGAAAATCCGTTCTCTTGTTTTCTTTTCAAAATGAAGTAAAAGTGAACTTTTTATTCCTAAATAATCCAGAATCATTTTTTTCCTTTTCTTTTCTTTATGTCTTCATTCTAAGTTTGCTGCTTGGATTTTGGATTTGCTCGGGCAGCTAGCTGACCCTGCAGGCACCTAGGATCTTCCCCAATGCAGGGTAGAAGCTTAGAAGCTGTTTAGAAGTCTCGTGACAATTTAAAAAAATTTTTTTTTATTATGACAAATTCTAAGCCTACACTGAAGATAATAGAGTTGTACAGTGACACCCCCCACGCCAAGCCCATCACCCCACGCTGGTGACCCCTCATGGTGCGCTTGCTTCCTCTGGGCCCCACCCGCTCCCTACCCTTACTACTTTGAAGCAAATTCCAGACATCACATTATTTTGCACAGAAGTATTTCAGTATGAGTCTCTTAAAGATGACGTTTTTATTAGCATGATAACATTGCTACCCCCAACATTGGCAGTTACTTCTGATATTTTCAAATATGCATTCAGTGTTCACACTTTCAATTGAACCATAAAAATCACACTTTTTTTTAAAAGTGTTTGAACTGAGATCCAATTACGGTTAACGGTGCGTTAGTTGCTCTGTCACTTCAGTCTCTTCTAATCTGTGAGCTCCCTCTCCGTGTCTTTATCTCCCTTGCCATGTATTTATTGAAGAAACCCCCCCTCACATGTCTCTGAGAGTTTCCCACAACTGGGTTTTGCTCACAGCATCCACAGTGCGATCTAATCTGCTCCTCTGGCTTCAGTACTCCTGGTAAATGGGTAGTTGGCACTAGACAGTTTGATCACATTCAGGTTTGGCTTTTTCTTTCTTTTAGTAAGAGTATGTCAGGAGGTGGCATGCTCTGCCATCAGTAGTTACATAATGCTTGATTTTCTCCCTTTTTGTGATTTTTAGCAGTTATTGATACCCAGAGCCTAGATCTGATAGTTTGCTAGGGGTTGCCAGATGGTAATTCTCTAATTCTGTCATTCCTGATTCGTTTATTAGTGGACTACTTCTGCAAGAAGAAACTGCCCTTCATCTGTTTGGTTACACACTGGTCAGTTCATATAGGAAAAGCAGGTTAAATTCCTGCTCCTTTGCCTTTATTTACCAGTTTTTGAAATAATAAGTTGGTTTCTTAATATTCTTCAATGGTGACCAATTAGGGTTTTTTGTTTTTGTTTTCTTTTGTAATATTATTATGAACTCTTAGATTTAAGTATATTTAATGTGTTTCCATCGACTGCAGTTATTTTCCCTGTTGATATCCAGATTGTCTCATCTTCCAGTGGAAACTTCAGATTAGTTCCTAGGCCTTTTGACATTACCCTTATAGTCTTCCATGACATCCATGCTCTCTGAAATGACAATATATTCTAGGTTCATTCCCTGCCCCAGACAGTTTGTCTAAGGAGTCCTGGTTCCTTTAATGGGAAATGGAATTTCAAGGCCATAATCTGGGATTTGAAAACTTTCAAAGACCTCCTAAGATTTTTATGGCTTTTTGGAGTTGGAAGGAGCCTTGGAGATAATCTTACACACCTGAAAAGGAGTGATGGCCAGTCTCAGGCGTTGGTCATCTGACATCCAGCCCGAGGTTCCTTCCACCACATATCCCATCAAGATGGCCACATTACTTAAAAGACCCTCGAGGGGCTTATAACCCAGTTGTTCTCTCTCCTTTACCATGTTTTAGTCTGTGTTATGAGTAAACTGAAAATCTCATTCTGTCCTGTTTTGTCTTGGGCTATTTGTGACTAAGAGCCTGGCAAAATGTCAGTGCCTGGGCTGTGTCTGAGTGCATAACTTCTGATGTCTGTTGCACAGGTAACCAATTAAATGCAATGTGGTTAAATCTTATACATCTTGGACAGCCTTTCTCTTTCTTTCTTCTTTTAGCATTTGGAGTATTGCTTTGGGAAATTGCTACCTATGGCATGTCACCATACCCGGGAATTGACCTGTCCCAGGTATATGAGCTGCTGGAGAAAGACTACCGCATGGAGCGCCCAGAAGGCTGTCCAGAGAAGGTCTACGAACTCATGCGAGCATGTGAGCCTTCCCCAGCCTGTTCTAAAAGTATATGTGGGCACTGTAAGAAGTTCCAGCAATGCAGGAGTATATAAAGTAAAAAATTAAAGTCTTTCCATTTGCTCTCTCTGTTCCAATTCTTTTGAAGCAACTAATATAGCAGTTTGATACAGATTTTTTCAGACTTTTTCAGTGGTTCTACATACCTTTATTTACAGGTAGTATATATGTGAGTTGTTTTCGTGAGGTTTTTTTTGGTTGGTTTGTTTGTTTTGAGACAGTCTTGCTCTGTTGCCCCAGGTAGAATACAGTGGCATCATCATAGCTCACTGCAACTTCAAACTCCTGAGCTCAAGCGATCCTCCTGCCTCAGCCTCCTGAATAGCTGGGACAGCAGGTGTACCACCATGCCTGGCTAATTTTTCTATTTTTGTAAAGATGGGGTCTCACTCTTGCTCAGGCTAGTCTCAAACTCCTAAGCTCAAACAATCTTCCTGCCTTGGCTTCCCAGAGTGCTGGGATTACAGGCGTGAGCCACTGTGCCCAGCCTTGTTTACATTTTTTTAAGCAAAAATGGGATTGGTGGATACCAAACCTGGGTTTCGTATTAGTAAATACAGATTCCTGGGCCCTGCCTTCAGACATTCTGCTATAATTGCTAAACACTCAAGATGATGTTTATCCTGTTAGTCGTATATTATTTACATATGTCTAGTTATGCTGTGTCCTTATCTGCTTTTTTATCATATGTTTTGTAAGATATTTATATGATCATTTCCGCTGTGTTTTTTCCCCTCGGCAGTATGACAGGCATGCCTTTCCATGTCTGTATGTTCAGATCTCTCTCTCCCTTCCCCCACCTTTTATTTTTATATAGCTGCCTAGCATTCCATTAAAGGATTTAATGCACTCATTTCTCCAGCCTTCTTTTGATGAGCATTTGGTTGTTTTATACGTTTGTTTGGGTTTCGCTATTATAAACAAGGCAGGAATGAACATCCTTATACATGCATATCTCTGGGTACTTATACTAGTATTTCTAAACATTGAACTGTGGGTTCAAAGGATTGTGTGGATTTTAAATTTTGATAAATTTTACCAAATCGTCTTCCAAAATGGTTGTGCCAGTTTATACGCCTGTCAGAAGTGTATGAGAGTGACTGCACATGCTCCCCAGAACTGGGTTTTATCAATCTGTTTAATCCTCATTTTAGTCTTATTTTCATTAGTGTTTTTTTATTGATGAGGATTTCAGACTTTGGTAATCATGATGTGAGGATGAGATAGAAGTGAGCTGTTTGGCTTAGTAATTTCCTATACCTGCTGGAGTGGGGCTGAGGAAATACATTTATAAATGCAGTTCTTGCTGTCAACGTCTACAATCCATATTCCTGACAGCATGTATTGTCTTTTCAAATTCTTAATATCTGTAATAGGACACAATGGCATTTGTCATTTTAACTTGTCACAGCAAAAGATGGTTAGCAGGATTGGCACGCTTCTTTCATTTCCAGACTTTTCCTTGAGAATTGCTAGCTTCTCGTTGTTAGCAAGGCCTCATGGGTGGTCTGACTTGGGTCTTATCTGTCCAGGTTGGCAGTGGAATCCCTCTGACCGGCCCTCCTTCGCTGAAATCCACCAAGCCTTTGAAACAATGTTCCAGGAATCCAGTATCTCAGATGGTAAAGTACCTGTCCCCAGGGTACCTGCAAGGGGGGTGAAAGGTTGGATTGAGGGTGACCATGTGGGACTCCAGCCTGGGTCCTTCAGTTCACTTCCTGGGAGAAGTGCTCATAGGCCCACAAACCATCTGAGACCAGAAAGCTGGACAGAGGTGTTCAGTGTCGGACAGTCTGCTTTCTGCAGCCCTGTAGAGATTTCTGAGAAATACCAAGTGCTGTTTCTCCAGCATCTGTGTCCCTTTTCTCTAGCCATGTATAGATGACCATTGTTATTTTAAAAAGAAAGAGAGAACCCTCACGCTAAACCGACTGATACTGACGGTGCTGAGTTTTTGTTTGTGTGCACATGCGATTCTTAGAAGTGGAAAAGGAGCTGGGGAAACAAGGCGTCCGAGGGGCCGCGAGCACCTTGCTTCAGGCTCCAGAGCTGCCCACCAAGACCAGGACCTCCAGGAGAGCTGCAGAGCACAAAGATGCCACCGACGTGCCTGAGGTGCCCCACCCCAAGGGCCAGGGAGAGAGCGGTATGTCCCCACCCCCGTCACTCTTCTCTCCTCCCTGCCAGAGGCCCAGGGCCCACCAGCCTTTGGGCCCATGTAGGTGAATGGGAAGCTGTGCTTGGAGCCCACACAGGCATATCCTTCCTCAGTGGGCTAGCTCGGACAGAGGAGTGTCCTCTCCCACAGCGCCCTGTCTCCTACCTCTGGGAGTCGCTTAGGAGCTGTTGGCTTCGGCAGTCAGTTCAGTGAGTTGAGCAGAGGTGCTTACGAAGCTGCTGAGCAGCAAGCCTGCCTTTCATCTGTTGTTGCAGCGTCTGCGGCTGCACTCTCTGGGCAGTTGCAACAACAGTAAGTGTTGAGCCAAGTGACAAGCAGCTTGCTATGAAAGCACCAACATGAAAACCTCGCAGGAGCTAAGTGGAACCAGGAGACGCCGTGTGCAGAGCTAGTGTCCTCATGGTTTCTGGGAGGAATGTCTTTCTGGTGCTGTTGCCTAGGCGAGTGAGGGAGATGGAGTCGGTTCAAGAGGGATCTCAAGATGTTATCAAAAATAATATTAGCAACATTTATCTAGTGCTTCCGGTGTGCCAGGCTCCGTTTTGTCACTCCCCCACAGCCTGGGTTCTGCTGCAGACAGCTGAATGAAAGTACCAGGGTGGCCAAGCTTCTGGGTTTGTCCAGGCTTCTGGGACATGTTGACAGTGAACTGGACTCCAATGGACTACTGAGTGGGCCCGTGGGAAGGGACAGGACAAAGCCAAGTTTTTTTTGTTTCTGTTTTGTTTTTGTTTTTGTTTTTTAGAGACAGAGTCTTGCTTTGTTGGCCCAGCTAGAGTGCAGTGGTGTCATCGTAGCTCACTGCAACCTCCATTTCCTGAGCTCAAGCAATCCTCCTGCCTCAGCCTCCTGAGTAGCTGAGACTATAGGCACATGCCATGACACCCAGCTAATTTTTCTATTTTTAGTAGAGATGGGTCTCACTTTTGCTCAGGCTGGTCTCAAACTCCTGAGCAATCCTCCCGCCTTGGCCTCCTAGAGTGCTAGGATTACAGGTATGAGCCACCACACCCGGCCCAAAACCATGTTTTGATGGACATTTATGATGGGATATCTACTTACAGCAGAATCTGTAGATCCCATTTTTTTTTATTGTGTACCCATATTTTTAAAAATGGGCAAAAAAAAGTTGAATGTACAGCCTATGTGTATAGTAAGTAAAGTATGCACATATACACACTACTGTAGGAATATGGTATGTGTATTATAAAATACACACTTAAAAGATTGACATAAATTCTAATTATAATACTTTCTTCCTACGTCCCCACTTGATCATCTTGCTCACCCAGTTGGGAGGTTCTGGCATATAGACTCTCCAGAACCTTTGACCCTTCGTCTTTCTGTTAGTTTTCATGATTTCAGATAGTTGAGCAGTGGGGAGGAGAGGCCCCCGTGGGAACGCTGTGCTTATTACAGCCCAGTGATTAGCATTCGTGTTCGTCTGTGCCGTCAGTCCTCATCGGAGGGGTCTTTTGATACGTGATCTCGTGGTGAGCCGAGGGTATCAGTGAGCTACCCAGCACTGAAGTGGAGCTGAGTATGATTCCTTAGCATTTCAGTCTCTCAGCCTTCTTCCGCTGGATTAGAGTTTTGTGAGGTCCTTGGTGTTCCTTGATTCAAATGTCCTGCGTGCTGCCTTGGGTTCTGATAAACACACACTTGTACCTCTGTTCTGAGTTACAGGGTGCCGACAGAAACCTCTCTTCTTGTAGCTGACCTCTGAGGGAGAATTCTGTCATTCACAGGGGCTTGGCAACACCAAAATGAGTTCTTATAAGCTAGTATTCATCTTTAAAGAACGCCCATTTAAAAATTGTCGAAGTTCATTTCTTCTTGTTTCCCACACGTAGTGGCCCCTTGTCCCTTCCCCGCTGTGGCATGCAGCCCCTTCCCTCCAGGTCATGCCTTGTAGGCACCTCGACTGGCTGGCTGGTGTGAGAGCCGCAGGTTCTGACCCTTTGCTTGGCCCTGTCGTTTTGACTTACCAGAGAATGACGCTGGAGGGACCTCACTGCTTCAAAGTAAGCCAGTGCTGGGATGAAGAGGCCAGGGCCATCCAGTTTTTTGTTCCCCCATCATCAAGGAGAGATACCTAAGCCTTTCCTGTGATGATACTAACGGCAGCAGTGGCGTTTATTGAGAGTCGATGTGCCGGGAGCTGGGACATGTGCTCCACGTTCGCCATGCCATTGACGCTCTCACCGCACTGTAGTCCATTTTGTAAGTGAGAAAGCTGGCGATGAGCAGAGAAGTCACTGTCGGGGCCTCGTGGAGAGTGGGTGGCAGAGCTGGTTATCAGACCCAGGCCTGTCAGAGCCCAGACTCCCGGCCACTCTGCAGTGTGGGGTGGCCAGCCCCAAGCTCACCATGCAAGAGCCTTTGGTCTGGAGTTCAGCTCTTCCCAATGTGTTTCAGATCCTCTGGATCAGGAGCCTACTGTGTCTCCATTGCTCCCTCGAAAAGAGCGAGGTCCCCCAGATGGCGGCCTGAATGAAGATGAGCGCCTTCTGCCCAAAGACAAAAAGACCAACTTGTTCAGCGCCTTGATCAAGAAGAAGAAGAAAACAGCCCCAGCCCCTCCCAAGCGCAGCAGCTCCTTCCGCGAGATGGACGGCCAGCCAGAGCGCAGGGCGGCCAGCGAGGAAGAAGGCCGGGACATCAGCAACGGGGCATTAACTTGCACCCCTCTGGACGCAGCCGAGCCAGCTAAGTCCCCAAAGCCCAGCAATGGGGCTGCCGTCCCCAACGGAGCCCTCCGGGAGTCAGGGGGCGCAGGCTTCCGGTCTCCCCACCTGTGGAAAAAGTCCAGCACCCTGACCAGCAGCCGCGTGGCAGCAGGCGAGGAAGAGGGTGGCGGCAGCTCCAGCAAGCGCTTCCTGCGATCCTGCTCTGCCTCCTGCATGCCCCACGGGGCCAAAGACACAGAGTGGAGGTCAGTCACACTGCCTCGGGACTTGCAGTCCACCGGAAGACAGTTTGACTCGTCCACATTTGGAGGGCACAAAAGTGAAAAGCCAGCTCTGCCTCGGAAGCGGGCAAGTGAGAACCAGCTGACCAGAGGCACTGTGACTCCCCCACCCAGGCTGGTGAAAAAGAACGAGGAAGCTGCTGACGAGGTCTTCAAAGACACCACGGAGTCTAGCCCGGGCTCCAGCCCTCCCAGTCTGACTCCAAAACCCCTCCGTCGGCACGTCATGGTGGCTCCTTCCTCGGGCCTCCCCCACAAGGAAGAGACTGGGAAGGGCGGCGCCATAGGGATCGCAGTTGCAGCTGAGCCCGTGCCCCCCACCAGCAGAGTGGGGTCAGGCGCACCCGCAGGCACCAGCAAGGCCCCTGCAGAGGAGCCCAGAGTGAGGAGGCACAAGCACTCCTCTGAGTCTCCTGGAAGAGACAGGGGGAAACTGTCCAAGCTCAAACCTGCCCCGCCGCCCCCTCCAACTTCCGCAGGGAAGGCTGGAAAGCCCTCGCAGAGCCCGAGCCAGGAGGCAGCCGGGGAGGCAGGCACCAGCGTGAAAACAAAATCCACGAGTCTGGCTGTTGATGCTGTGAACAGTGATGCTGCCAAACCCAGCCAGCTAGGAGAGGGTGTCAAAAAGCCTGTGCTCCCGTCCATACCAAAGCCACAGTCATCCACCAAGCCGTCGGGGACCCCCACCAGCCCAGCCCCTGCTCCCTCCACGTTGCCATCAGCATCTTCAGCCCTGGCAGGGGACCAGCCATCTTCCACCGCCTTCATCCCTCTCATATCCACCCGCGTGTCTCTTCGGAAAACCCGCCAGCCTCCTGAGCGGATCGCCAGTGGCGCTATCACCAAGGGCGTGGTTCTGGACAGCACCGAGGCCCTGTGCCTCGCCATCTCTAGGAACTCGGAACAGATGGCCAGCCACAGTGCGGTGCTAGAAGCTGGCAAAAACCTCTACACATTCTGCGTGAGCTACGTGGATTCCATCCAGCAAATGAGGAACAAGTTTGCCTTCCGCGAGGCCATCAACAAGCTGGAGAATAACCTTCGGGAGCTCCAGATCTGCCCAGCACCAGCAGGCAGTGGCCCAGCGGCCACTCAGGACTTCAGCAAGCTACTCAGTTCCGTAAAGGAAATCAGCGACATTGTTCAGAGGTAGCAGAAGCCAGGAGTCAAGCCAGCTAGAGCTGCCTGCAGCACATGAGGGCTCACCCGTGCCGTGACAGTGTCTGACAAGGGACCAGTGAGTCGGCACCTTGGCCCAGGAGCTCTGCGCCAGGCACAGCCGAGGGCCCCCGTGGAGTCCAGCCCTACTACCTATGTGTGCACCAACTGTCCTCCTGCACCATCTTCCGCCCCAGCCAGGCCTCCCTGAGCCAGCTCTGTCCTCAAGTTTTCTCTGTGGAGTCCCCACTCGCTCTATGGACTGCGGTTGGCACACCAGGGCCCATCAGGCGTGGTTGCCACCGAGTGCTTTGGACTGAGCTCTCCAGGTCGGGTGGGAACGGCCAAAAAGGAGTGTCCTTTTCATTTTTATCTCTGGAGACCTTGCTCTGGCTGTGCCTTCTCCTTCCATTTATCCCAAAAACGGAAGCCTGAACCAAGGCCACGAGCCTCATCCCCTCCCCAGTCCTCATCCCTGCACCTCCTGCGTTGAAGATGTGTTTCAAGAACCACATTCTGGGAGCGACAGGCACAAGTGCCACCAGCTGGTCACTCTGCCCTCCTCTGCTGCCCGGGGCCGGGTGCACTTGCCGTTCCCTCATGTGCAGGACAGCCCCTGATTCGGGTGGGAACCAGGGTGCTAAAGCCAACTAGCCTTGTGTTCCGGACAGGTGGGAGCTGTCATCTGTCCTGTCCACATCCCCGAGCCCTGTTCTTGCAGTCTTTGACATGCACTGCCAAGTCCTGGCGAGAAAGCTTGAGTCTTAAGGGTAGCAGGTCACTGTCGCTGCCGACCCCCCAGTAGAACAGGGGCAGGGCAGGGAGGCAGTGGTTGGTTGGGTGAACGGCCGGTGCCCGGCTAGCCCTGGACTGGGCCTCAGCCAGTCTGCGGTGGCCCAGGGTGAACTTTCTGTCACACATCCAGGTGCCCTGAAAAGGTCTTGATTTTGGACCCTTCTCCTTCCCTCGCCGGCCCTTCCCTTTGTGGCAAGACAGTCTCCAGTTTTCTGGAGTTCTTGAAGCATTTCAAAGCTCTACCCTCTGCACAGCCGTTTGCACACAGAAGGACACTGCCACGGGCGCCAGCACACAGGAAAGGACTGTTGGCACCAAAGGCCTGACCACTGTTGGCTGCGCTCTCGAATCAGGCTAATGTCTTTTATTTAATTACAGTGAGCAACACTTGGCCTCATGTTTCTGTAGGGTCATCAGGGAGTGTTAAGAAAACCACAAATGAAGCCCCAGAAAGTATTTCAAAGAGCAGGCCTTGGTGTCTCCTCCCCCGGGTTGCCCAGGAGCAGAGCTGAGGGACAGAGACCATGACTCTCGGGGCAGGGACCCCAGGTCTACTGGACCTTGACCTAGAGCAGCTAACTCTAGGAGGAGTGGGCAGGCGCCTGCCCCCGGCCTCAGCTGGGCCCAGGGAAACCCCCTTCCCACTCCCTGCGCCGCCTCAGGCCGGGACCTCACAGCACCTATTTTTACACTCGTCACCTAAACTTGTATTTTATTTTTCTGGTAGAAATGGTTTCCTCCGGATCGTTTTATGCGGTTCTCACAGTGCATCACCTCTTTGCCCCCGATGGCTGTGTCGCGCAGCCTGCGGGAGGCGCTAGACACCGACAGCGGCCTTGCAGACCCACCGGGTATCCCCGACTGCCTGTTCCCACGAGGTACTGGTCTCTCCTTTTTGTTAACATGATGTGCCACTATATTTTACATTTATACCTTGGTATTACACTCTTTTGTAGACTTGCTCTTTTATAAATGACATGTAAATAGTTTTCCACTCTCTCTGGAATGCCTGTGGGGTCCCTCCTTTTTTTTTCCTGGGTCCAGTACATTTTGTTTCTGTATATGACTCTGTGTTTTTTGAATCCAAATCTGTTCTCTGTAGTATTTTTTAAATAAATCAGTGTTTACAACTCTAGAGTCCTTGGCAGATTGCTTTGGTCTGTGATCCTTCCCTGTTCTGAGCCGCTGTGTGTGGACAGGGCTGCAGTGGGTTCTGGTTCCCTGAAGGGGCTGGGGGCCCCCCCGCACTGGGTCCTACAGGGCAGTGGCGGAGCTGCCACCCAGCGGCCAGGGCCCCTGCGGCCTGTGTGCTCACGGGCCGATTCGCAGGCGCATTCCCTGCTCTGTCAGGCCCTTCCTGTGCCCTTCCTGTGCCCTTCCTGTGCCCTTGGCGCTTGTTTGGCAGCAGCCCGGCTCTTGTCGCATCGCTGAGAGTGGGCTGTGCCTCCACACGGGCCACTTCTCACTGGCGGTGTCAGGCCATCACAGCATCCCTGAAGAGCAGTGAGGAGGTGACTTGCTGAGTTCCTTGCTGGCTGCATCCCTGTCCCCCCCCCAGTGTGCCTTTTCTCTCTTTACCTTTGAACCCCCTGCCCTCAGCTCCAGGCCTCCTCGCTTACTTGTGTTCCACATCCTGGGTGTCCTGTTTCTTCGTGTGGACGAGGAGGAGAGGAGGTATGCTGGCCTTTGAGGCGGTGCAGTGTGCCCCCAGGGGACTGTCAGGTGGGAGAGCTGACTCTGCCTCAGCTCTGTCTCTGCCAGGCTGACAGCTTGGAAGGGGAAGTTGGGAAGTCAGCAGCGCCCTCTGCTAATGATACTTATTAAGCCAGCAGGCCCGTCAGAGGCTGCACGTCCTGCTCAGCAGAGCATACTGAAGCGCACGGCTCAGTGAGCTCTTCGCGGGAGACCTCAGCAGCAAGACGCGCTGCGCAGCAGGCGGCGGGGGCCAAGGCTGGCGACACCTGCCGCAGCGTGCTCACAGCGAGTGGCTGCAGCAGTGCAGGGCACCAGGTTCTCCTCCCGTTTCACAGAGACAAAAACTGAGGCTGGGTCCACAGAGGTGCTCACCGGTTGGACCGTAACTGGACACCAGGTGTCCTAAGTCTGGGGCTTTTCTGTGGCCGACAGCATCATCCTTGAGTGACTGTTCCCAAGTCTGAAAGAAGATACAGAATGATTCTGGTGACAGCTACAACTGGCACTGCACCGACGTGTCAGGTGTGGACCCTTCATGGAGTCCTGCCAGCCCCGCAGCAGCCTCTCGGGCAGGCGTATCATCATCCCGTCTCCCAGTGCTGAGCCATGAGGTTGCGTGACCAGTCATGCGGCAGACATGCCTGTGTGGAGTACGACACTGCTTGTCTCCTGAAGGATCTTTTGTGTGTCACTCAAGCTTATAAAACTTAGTTTGGTTTAGCCATTCTAAGACAGTGGTTTCTTAATCTTTTTTAGGTCATAGAAACTCTTGAAATTCTAATGAAAACTGTGGATCCCAGCCCCAGATAATGCACATATGTGCACACACAATTATTTCCAGATAATTTTTTTTTTTTTTTTGAGACAGAGTCTCACTCTTTTGCCTGGGCTAGAGTGAGTGCCGTGGCATCAGCCTAGCTCACAGCAATCTCAGACTCCTGGGCTCAAGCAATCCTACTGCCTCAGCCTCCCAAGTAGCTGGGACTACAGGCATGTGCCACCATGCCTGGCTAATTTTTTCTATATATTTTTAGCTGTCCAATTAATTTCTTTCTATTTTTGGTAGAGACGGGGTCTCGCTCTTGCCCAGGCTGGTCTCAAACTCCCGAGCTCAAACAATCCGCCCGCCTCAGCCTCCCAGAGTGCTAGGATTACAGGCATGAGCCACCGCGCCCGGCCCCTATTTCCAGATAATTTTGAGTCCTGCCCACGAGGTCTTGCACCAAAGGAGTCCCCCAGGGACCAAGCCCAACAAAGGGGCAAGCAGCTACTATTGTTACCATCACAAAACAAGCCTAAAGTATCGTAAATTCCCTTTAAAATCAAACAAACAAAAAACTGAAAACAACATCCAGATGTCTGTCAATAGAAAAAAGGATCACAAAATGGCACAATGAGAATCTCCACACAGCACGACGTGCGTGGGCCGAAGAAGCCAGACACTCACGGGGACGGCCAGGGAAATGCGTCGTGGGGGAGGGTGGGGGCCGGGGGTAGGTCTGTGTCTTAGTCTGGGTGCTGCGGGCTGGTGGGTGTGTCACTCAGTGAAGCTTCTTCGAACTGTACACTTAGAATTGATGCACGTTCTGGTGCATGTTATATGAATACTAAAGTGAAAGTTTCCTTAAAATTACAGCATTTCAGCTACTCTGCAGATGCTCTCCGAGGCGCCACCTGAAACCTTCACACCTTTTTTTTTTTTTTTTTTTAATGAGGGAGTTTCTGTCACTGTCCTCCTCTGTCAGGTAAAGAAGTGGAGGCTCGGCGATGGGGTGCAGCTTGGCCAGGGTCACACAGTACGTGCCAGCTGATGCCTGCCATGGCAGGCTAGTTTATGACAGTTCAGGCGGCCACAGCATGACCAGCAGAGAGAGCTGTGCCCCAGGGCCAGGCTGCTCCCTGCACATAGGAAGAGAAGCCAAGAATTCCAGCTAGCCCAGCTTCTCAGGGCCAAGAATTCCAGCTAGCCCAGCTTGTCAGGCGTCAGAGATAATTTATGGGCGGCATTCCTAAACTGAGCGCTCTGGGGAACCGATCTCTAAATGTCTCGTACAGAAGACATGGGGCAGGATCAGACTGTCCACAGTGTCCCCCTGTCAGCACTGCCCTCAGCACTGGTCACTTGAATCTTGGGCAGGTCCCCCAGCTCCAGCTGAAGTCACTACTGCAATCGGGGAAAGCTCCGAGGTGTGGTCTGGGCCGGCATTCCCGAGGGCCAGGGGCACTGTAGATTGCAGCAGCTCCTTGCCCAGGGCGGTGAAAAGTACTGTGTTGGGTTTGGGGTCTTTAATGAAATCTGTCATGCAGCATCTTTGGCACTGGAGCAAAGCTAGGATGAGGTGACGTCCCTTTTGGTCACTACAGCAGCTGCCTTGTAGCTGGCTGCTCCCTGGAACCTGTATTGGTGTTTTCCTTAAAGATTTTTATTAATATTTCAAACATACGGGAAATTACAGACAAATATTTCCCATCCATTTTGATGCTAAATACCTTTACATCTACACACCAAGATGAAAACTTTTATCTTCAGTGAATACAACAAACAGATGCAAACAGCTTGGGCGCTCTGGGCTGGGGGAGGCCCAGCTGCCAGGCCAGGTGGAGCTGCTGGCATCGCTCAGGGGAGCTGGGTCTCTCTGCTTCCATGACAGATACTTCTGGAGTCTCACCTTCACTCACCTGGAGAGGAGTAATCTTCCCTGTTGAGGAGAGAGTGGGGCCGAGGGGGCACTGGGGTGGCATGAGAGGCTCCAAAGACCTTGGCTGCGGCTGTGGGGTGGCAGCAGGGCAGGGGACAAAGAGGAAGTTGGCTGGGTCCAGTGGGAGTTGAGTTGACGGATCAGTGCCCTCAGCTGCTGGGTGGTTGTGGATTTCAGGGTTATTAGGCGCAAATGTACAAGCAAACTGGAAAGAATAGCTTGATGATTTTTTTCAACGATAAAAGCGTGATGACAGGACACCCAGTCCTGCGGAGGCCCTCGCCCGTCTCCTTTATCACAGGTTTCTCCATCAAGGTTAATCTGATCCTGCTGAATTAGAAACTGCCCAGTGTGTACCTGAAGCGTGTGTGAAGGTACTCAGGATAGCTCAGCCCTGCTGTCCTCCAGGTTCTCAAAACTGTCACCGTGGGGCAGGTCCTTTATCAGAGCAGGTAGAAATTGGGACCTTGCTCCGGGGGGTTGCTCTGCCCGTGGCCTTCCGTCTGTTGTGTTTACCTGGTCGTAGTGGGCATGTTTTCCCGCTGCTTTATATTCGTGGATGAGCTGAGGGGGAGTGAGGTTATCGCCTCTCTCGCCTTTAACAAGCCAAGTGGAACGGGCGCCCCTGCCCCCGAGAATGAGCACGCCTGGGGCTGAGAGGATCTGTCTGTCCATCCTGTGAATGCCAGCGCCGGCCTTAGAGCAGGGATCCTGGGGATGTGTCCATTCCTGTCAGTGTCATGTTAGCTGCTGGTGACAACATGCTTTGCAGGAGGCACCCTGAGTCGCCTCTTCCTCGGACCATGGTGGAGCCAGAAAGAGTGGTGTGGCCCACGCTCGGGTGCCGCTGTCGTCTCCGTGTCACGGCAGCCAAGACGCAGGGCACCTGCAACCACCCAGGGAAGGCAGCTTGCGAACATGGTGCCGCTCCGCCTCCCGTGCTGCTTTCCCCTCGCACCGCCTGTTTCTGCTCCCCAGTCAGCTTGGTTCTTTTGTGGCTCAGTTCTGTCACCCCCTAATGAAGTGGCTTTCCGGCTGCGGAGGATTGAGAGCTGCTTCTGGGGGATGTAAGTCGCTAATAGAATGGAAAACACTGTGAAATACTCCAAGGCGCCAAGCTGGGCCCAGCCCAGTGTGGTTCTAAAAGGCTAATAAAAATCCACCAATTAATTGTGACAGCTCAATGGAAAATTATTCAATTGTGAACAGGGGCAAGCTGCAGCACGAGAGGAGGAGGGGAGAAGTTGCCATAGCAACATCGATGTGTGTTCTCATCGCAGCAGTGGAAGCCAGCCTGGGAGCGAGCAGCACCCGACTGCCGCGCCTGACACGGGATGGATGCAGGAGACACCAAAGCAGCCTTTGAAATGGATGCTCCGCCTGGACCCGGGGCCGCGGCCGCTCTGGGCTGAGCGCGGGCTCTCCCTGGGAGAAGTTGTTTCCTGAATGCCCCTCGTTCTGAGAAAACCAGGGAAGGAGCAGTCAAGTGGAGGAGGAAAACACCCTGTACTGTGTTTCCCTGTACCTTGACCAACCTTCAGTCGAGGGGCTCCGGGAGAGAGGTGTGTGGGGACACGCAGTAGGACTCTTAGCTCCCCAAAGGGAAGGCGCTCAGAGCTCCAGAAAGCCGAGTTCTCGGGCACAGAGGACCTTTGGGGAAGAGGCCGGCATTCCATTGTGGTTTTGCAGTTGTTACAACTTTTATTTCAAAAGACACACAGCACTTTATATTGGAACATTTGAAATGCAGCCTTGCTATAGCAACAATGTATTCCTTCCTGGTCCCTCTCTCTGGAGACTCCTGGTGTGACAAACACCGCACCACAGAGAAGGACAGCTGTTGGAAGGGGCTCTCCGTACCACTGCAGAGGGTTCTCGCCGGAGGGATCATGTGTTACTAGGATGGAGAACGAGATGCTTTTTTCCTTTTTAACTTTCGGAACCATGCTCTGCACCCAGTGGAATGTGCTCATTCGCAGATGTACTTTGGATGTCAGCTACCGACGTCCCCGTGGAGGCTGCCAAAACTTTGATTACCCCGCTGTAGTCACTCAGTCCACTGCCTTGCTCTGCCCATTCATATTCATGGTCCAACTGCAGCCTCGTGTCCACGCCACTGGGGCCAAGGGGCTGCTAGGGGGCGAGGGGGGGGGCCTGAGACTGACGGGCTCTCGGTGAGCTGGAACAGCCGCAGCGTTGTCCTCATAAGCAAGACACAGCTCGCTTTTGGCCACCTCCTTTTCTGACACCACCTAGTTTTTTGCTTTAGCAAAGTTGGAAATCAAAAGGAAGCAAACACCTAACCAGTGCTACCGCCGGTTATGCCTTGTAATGCCTACATCTTCTCGGTGCCTTGGTCTTTGACTCTGGAGGAGAAGGTGGGAGTGAAGACAAATGGAGGGAGAGTCCACAAAGAAACCCCTTCCAAGATGCCCTGGCCCTTACTGCCGGCCAAAGTGGAAGCGGAAGCCACCTGTCTTCCTGCTGTAGCCCTTGAGCTCCTCAGCCAGGTTCCCTAACAGGACACTGGCCGCCTCGTCCTGCCTCCCAAAGCGGAACCTAAAGCCAGCATGCTCTCTGCCCATTGTCCACAGCCCCTTGGCCTCGACAAGCAGGGCCTGTGGTCGTGGATCTTTCGACCACCGAGAAGAGCCCCACATGGAGTGGGGATGGGGCCCCTCGGCCAGGCTGGCCCAGTTCACTCCGACTCCGATGCTACCCAGGGCGTCTGTGGGTCCTCTTGTGTCTGGTAGAGGAAAGCAGGTGCCCAGCGGCAGGAGAAGGAGGTAGGTTCAGGGAGTGACGGCTTATCATCTGACCCAGGAAAGAGAGGAAGTTACAGTCTGTCCACATGCCACACACGACACAGGCCCGCGCAGCCATCAGAGGGGAGCCCGGCTTCCAAGCAGTGGCAGGGACCAGGCCTTTATTTTATTAGCAGGCTCGGGAGCTGATTGAACCGATTAGGCTGGTTCTCACTCTCCTGCAGTTCCTGGATCTGACTGCCTTGGCAGCTGAGCACTGTGATGCCACCACTGCTGGATGGCAGAGCCATGCCCAGGCGGCCCCGGGAGAGCCAAGCGATGTGGGTTCATTTTTCATTTATAATTATTGGTCCTTGGGTCGTATCATCTCAGAGCCATAGGGTAGAAAGTTAAAAGCATCAATCTCCCTTGATAATAAATGGGTTTAGCTAAGCTGTTTAGCTGGGACACCCTGCTAATGTCTCTTTAACATGGAAATTAATTGCTCCTGAAAGCAGGAAACGGATTTGGTGGTCCTGGCCTAACTTGGACCCCAACCTGGGGAGGAGCGTGGGAATGTGGGGGAGCATGGGCAACCCCTGGGGAGCACTGGCGATGTGCCAGGCTCCAAGCTAAGAGATTTATGCACACACGGCTGGCTGTATTTCATCTTTGCAATAAACCTGCTTCATAGGTACTGTTAGTCCTGCTTCATAGGTACTTTTTCAGGCAGAAAAACTGTTGAAAAGGCTGAGATTGCGCCCAGGCCACACAGCTAGAAAGAGGAGGCTCTGGATTCACCATTCCAATGGCCAGATGGCTTCCTGGTGCACCAAGCCTATGGGAGATGCGTTTCACACGTGTCAGATACGGGCCTCTCAGCCCTCCTACGGGAGGTGTTACTTCAGCCCCATTTCACAGAGGGGCATCACGCTCAGACAGGTGGGGTGACTTGTCCAAGATCTCATGGCTTAAAGTGACAGAGCTGGGGTTCAAGCCCAGGTGGAATGCAAGCCCTGACCTGCTGCCCTATACCACACGTGACGGTCGGGGAGGTCTGAAACAGAACTTCCAGAACGCCCCTGCCCTAGCAACAGTTGCTCCCTTCCCTTGCAAAGGAAGCCTCTTTGGTAATGACCAGTGGTGAGTCGGAGCTGGCTCGTTCTCTGCGGAGTGGAACCGAGGATAGAATGGAGAACGCCAGCTCTGCACAAGACGGGACAGAAGTCCCCAGAGCCCTTTCCAGAAAAAGGCTCCTTCGAAAACATTTCAGAGAGGTGAGCTCAGCCAGAAAGCTTAAAAAAAAAAAAATGATGAAGCCGTGCGTGGTGGCGCATGCCTGTAGTCCCAGCACTCTGTGAGGCTAAAGCAGGAGGATCACTTGAGCCCAGGAATTCGGGACCAGCCTGAGCAAGAGTGAGACTCCATCTCTACAAAAAATTTAAAAAGTAGCCAAGCGCGGTGGCACACCTGTAGTCCCAGCTACTTTGGCGGCTGAGGCAGCAGGATCGCTTGAGCCCAGGAGCTGGAAGCTGCAGTGAGCTATGATGATGCCACTGCACTCTAGCCGGGCAACAGAGCAAGACTCTGTCTCAAAAAAAAAAGGAAAGCGCCCCCCTTTTCTACCCAAATCCAGTTCTCCTAAGCTTCTCTAGGCCCCCAGGGGCTGGAGTGACTTCCTGCCTACTGCCAGGGAAGCCTATCCATCAGGGCCTGGGCAGAGTGGGGGCTTCCCGGAGACGGTTTTCTGCAGGGGTGAGCCCTTGCCCTTCTCCCCATAGAGAGCACTTTGCCGACTGCTCTGTGGACGGGGACCTTTCCATCCTGCTGGCTAAGTCCACCTGGGGGCGCCTCTGGGTCTCTAGAAAGGTGACATCTTGGTGCAGAGCAAGTAGTGGCCTTTCTCCCCTTCTGGGGGGCCATGGACCCCTTCAGGAAACTGGGAGCATTTGCCACTGAAGATGGGGCCCCAGCACGAGTCAGGGCTTCAGGCTCCAATGTCCAGGAAACAGCAGGAAACACCCAGGGCAGAAGGCAGTGGCCCTGGCAGGGTAGCTGTGGCCCATCTCTGCTGCTGGAGCTGTCAGCAAAACAAAGTGTTGGTTTCCGCCTCTCTGGGCCTTCCCTGCCCATGGTTCCAGGTACCCTCTGCCTGCCTGTGCCCAGCTCCTGACTGGACAAGGGCCCAAGCTGGGGCTCCTACTGAGCACAGGGCGGCTGTGCTCACCGTGTGGCCGGGCCTGCTCCCAGGAGGGCTGGTGGGTCCCTGGGCTCCGGGGCTGGGCGAGCTTCTGTGGGTCCTTGTCCAGGAAGTGTGGCTCACGGGTTCTCCCTGCTTTATGTAGGCCCGTGCGTGTACTTGCCACCGCGCACCTGATTGCTGCACATTCCTGACCCTGGGATTCCACTGGGGACCCTGGTGGTGAAGGAGGGGGCAGTGACTGCGCTGATGAAAGCCCCAACACAAACAATGTGGCCTGATAAGACGACAGCCAGGCTGCCCTTCGGGGGAGAGTGGCAGCGTTGTTAACTAGGAATCGTGGGCATGGACTTGCGAGTCTCTTGGAGGCATCGCTGCCCACCCTCACTAACCCTAACAGGCCTGCCTTTGTGGGGCTGGCTTCTGGAGAGGACTTGGGGTGGGTGGATGTCCACATCGCTCACACCTGCCTGGCTAGCGGGACTGCCCCCGTGGGCAGGAGTCACAGGTACCTGTGAAGCCAGCGCTTACTCTTCCCCGTCATAGTGAGGTGCGAAGTTCTGCTCTGGAGCCTGCGAGAGGCTGAGCCGGGCAGGGGGCCGCCCTGCTTCCTAGGGGGGTGTGCAGGAGGGGGCACGCGGCTGGGCAAGCCTTCTCAAGCCCTGGCCCTGGCGCCACAGTCCGCTTGCTCCTTAGAACGCAGGCTCAGTCTTTCCAACCCTGGCAAGCCCGCCTGGCTCGGTGCCCCATGCCTGCCGGGGAATGTTTCCCAAGCTCTGCCGGCCGTGGATGCCTCATCTTTCTGAACGTTGGCTGGGTGATCACACCCCCCTTGGGCTGCAGCAGTGGGTCCCCGAGGTGAGGCTGTCACCTCCCCAGTGTGGACCTTGGCAAGGGCTCCTCGACGTCAGGCTCCTCCCACACCGGCGCCCACAGCAGAGGATGCCAGCACTTGTCACTCCTGCCCTCTCGCTCCCAGGTGGTTTCTCTCCAGGTGAGTTCACGGGCCAGGGCGGGGAAGGATGCTGTTCTCCCTGCTCCACATCTGCACAGTGAGTGTGGGGTGGAGGGGTCTGCGTGGTGGGCCCCACCTGCCCCCTTTATTGGGGACCACCTAGGGAAGCTGCCTGTGGGATCGGCTCTGGCCCGAGCCTGGCCAATGACCATGGCAGGGCACTCACCCTGTGATCACTCAACCCAGAGTCGGACGTGGCCCTCTGCTGCCCTGTGCGTGATCACGACAGCACCCTCGGGGCTGCCACAGACATGGGGGCTGCACGGCTAAGCCGGGTGGAGCCCCTGGCGGCCTGTTCTCCTGGAACTGAGCATGGGGGGAAGGCGGATGTCCAGCACATGGGTGAAGCATTTGCCTGCAGCCGCCAGCCCCCGTCTCCCGTGCCCGGGGCGGCCCTGCTCTGTCTGAGGCACCTATGGGAGCCCAGCAGGAGGCCCCCAGCCTCTGCCCCTCGGCTGGCCCAGATTCTCCCACCACTGACAGCGAGGTGGTGGGTGAGGCTGGGGCGGCTGCTCCAGCCAGGCCCAGAACTGGGCACACAGGCTGCTTCCCCCAGTCTCCAGGGGCCCTCGCCCAGCTGACCTGTCACCTGCATCTGTGGAGTATGGGGGCCCAGAAGTCACCCCCCCGCAGGGCAGAGACAGCCTCGTGGCAGAGGGTCTACCGACCAGAGGTGCACTGGCCAGAACAGCCTCCATCCCCGAGGCCGGGCCGGCCCTGAGGGGCCCAGGTGCCCTCCACCCCATGTCTGCATGCCTGTGCACGCATGTGTATGTGTGTGTGCACACGTGAGCTGAGAGGTGTGGTGTCCTCTGTCTCCCTAGTTGGTGCTGGTTGACTGTGACACTGGGTGCTGGCCACTAATGGGGGCAGCGCACAGTGGGTCCTTGTCACGCTGGAGGCCTCGCCACAGAGCTTGCCCTCGCAGGTTCCCTTGGGTGTAAAGTGAGAGGTTTGGTTCCTGAGCTGTGCTTTGCAGAACTGCTTAGGGATAGCCATGGAGCTTGGGGAGAGGGCAGTAGGGGGTCCGACCGTATAGGCCACCCCTCTGCCCCCATGAGAAAAGCTGCACTTCGCTGTGTTTGACATACTGGGCTCCAAGAAAAGGTTCTGCTGTGAAATCCGCCAGCGGCCCCTTTCAGGACCGAGACGCACGGCTCTGGGAGGTGGCCACGTCAGGTCCTGAGTGTTGGGTGCTGGTTTGGGGCGGGGCAGTGTCGGGGCGAGTATGAGGAGGCCCCATGTGGCCCACCTGTTCCCACCTACCCCATTCGATCCCCCAGGCTAGAGGTGCCTGGAGCCAAGCCAGGTGTTGGATTTGGCGCCAAACGTCCTGACTCCAGGGGTTGGCCGGGTGCCCCGACTACCACCTGGACTGAGGTTGCTTTCAGATACACTTGCTGTGTGTCTCGAAGTTTCTGGGCTCCCCTAACTCTTGAGCAGTTGGGGGGACAACGGTGCTACTGTATCTGCCGCCACCAGCCGAGCTGGGGGTGAGAGTCCTCCACCAGCAGCTGTTGGACAGGGTCTGGGCTGCCTGGAAGTGCAGGGCGGTGACACTGCGTGTCAGGGCAGCGGGGTCCGCCAGGGTCAGCCGCCCACACAGAGGCACTTCGTGCTGTCAGGGGACATGCAGAGGCCGGGGCGCTGCAGAGCTGAAGCGGCTTTGGGGCAGGGGCTGGCGGGGCAGCTGTCTCGCAAGCTGTGAGCTTCCCTGGGAAGTTGCCCTGGGCGGGGGGTGGGTCCAAGATGACCAGCCACCCCCTTCCCTCGATTGTCAAGATGAGGAAGCCGAGGCTCGGGAAGGGCGGGATTTGGGTGACAGCCTGGCAGTGCTGAGCCAAGCCCCTGACTCGGGGCATGGACCCTTCCCTGCCACCCACTTCAGCCACACGTGAGCCCTCAGAACTGGGCTCCATGCCCAGCTCGGCCGTGGGCCAGTCGCGACCTTGGTAGTCCCGTCCCTGTCTGAGCCTCCATTTCCTCACCTGGCTGGGGACAGCGGCAGTGCCCACATCCTGGGGTGCGGGGCTGTCGGGGCCGACACAGTAGCCACCCAGTGGTGTTGGCGGCGGCCGTTAGGGGGAGCCAGACAGTGGGGGCCTGGTCACCATCAGCACGGGCTTCCCGGGTCTGCTGGCACCTGCTGTCCCCTCTCAGAGCCCAGCTGTGAGATGAGGCCCCTGCCGCGGGAAACCTCTCCC
>NW_012138525.1:2630109-2651125 GCF_000956105.1 Propithecus coquereli | reverse complement strand
GGCAGGTGGCCATGACCACCTTGGTGACTATCGTGGCCTGCCTCAGAGGTCCCATCCCAGCCATCCAACCCTGTGGTATAACACAAGCTGTGCCTGGTTGAGGGGACGAGACAGTGGGATTCGTGTTCCATGAGCAGGGACTCGGAAGCCTCTGCCACACAGGAGTGTGAGACCCCTCCTAGCTGCCCCCGCAGCTGCGGGACAGGGCCAAGTGCAAAGCACGGCCACCGCGGGCTCTTCCACCAGCCCCGCAGACACTAGGTAAATACTGGATTTTATTAAATAAACTCAAGGGATTATTTTATCCATAAGCCTCAAATTGGTTTTATGAATAAATAGCCACTGGGGACTGTTAGTCTTAATAAAGAGTCTCGACTCCTCAGAACTCCAGCCCCAGCCACAAGAGAGCCCGGCGTGGACAGTTTATCACCCGGGGGTCCTAGGGGAAGCACAGATGGGGAGGCCCAGATCTACCCCCTGAAGCCGCGGCCGAGAGGATTCCCCCGGCTGCGGGCCAGGCCCAGGCCGAGGCCTTTTTGCGAGGGGCCTGTGTGGTCTCCAGGGCTCCAAGGCTACCTAGGAAATTGGCTGCTCTGATAAAAAGGATGAGGAAGTTCAGGAAGACAGGGCGAGATGTGGTCCTGGAACGTCTGGGGGTCTGACCCACTCGTGCCCTGACACGGGGGGCGTCCAGCTGGGTTAGAGGCAGAGGCAGAGCTGGGTCACCACGAGACTTTATTGGAGACAGAACACACACGATGCCAAGTGCACCCGGCCTTGCCTAGCGACTGTCCGACGCCACGTCTCACCATGGGCTGCCGTGCCGGCCCTCAGAGCTCCCTCCCCACTTCCCCCCAGATCCCACAGACGCCCTGTCGCAGCCCTCTGGGTTTACCGAGTCCTGCCGGCTGCTTGGGCCCATCAGAGTTTAAGGACAAGCTGCTCTTGCGAGCAGATGGAGAAACAGAGGCCCTGGGAAGGCCCAGTCACTTGGGCCAAAGCTTAGCATCCTATCTCCTTGTTCTGGGTTCCACAAGTCCCCTGCTGGGTCCTCCTGCTGGTGTATTGTTCCTGAAGCCACAGGACAGGGACCTGCAGCTGGCCACGGGCCTCGCTCATGTCGCACAGATACGCACCCCCTTCTCCTCCCTCCCCGGCTTGGGGCCAGTGGCCCTGGTTTAGCAGGTGCGGTTCGTGTCGACACAGCTCACTAACCCTCCCAATCTGCGCTCTCGGGTGACAGGGCCTCTGGCGACTGTGGCTTCCAGCTTCTGGGGCTCTGGCCTCGGGCGGGTGGCAGCAAGGGTTGGAGACCAGGAGTAGGTGGGCACTGGCGATGTCACTTCTGCGCCGAAGACAAGCATCATAAAACCCGTTCGCATGCGGCCGCAGGGGAAACGCCCTCTCAGAGCATGGCTCGGCTCTGTCCTCAGCTGCTGGCTGAATGTGCTGAGGCCACTAGGGGAGAAACCGAGGGTCCTGCCGTCCTCTGGACTCAGGGGGCTCAGGAAACCAGCTGGGTGGCCTTTGGTTTAACGCTGAGACAAACACACGGTCCGAGGGGCGAGGAACGAGGCCACTGGGTGACACAGCACCTACCCGCCCGTGCGTGAGGCCAGGCAGCTGCTGGAGGACGCCGCCCACAGACCCCTCCCCTGCCTCCCTGTCCTCGTCAAGGGAACAGGCAGAGGGGGTTGGTCCGGTGACACGTGGGACAGTAGGGCCACAGGCAGGCCCAGCAGGGCAGGGTCTGAGTGCAGTGACTGCGGGTCCTGTGTGACCCTGTCACACGAGTCCCTGGGCCTGGTCACTCCTCCCTCAGGCCTCGGTGGAGCCGCCCCTCCCCCACACGCTCTCAGCATCCCCCTCTTCCTGTGGTCACTCCCACCTCGGTGACGTCAGTCCACGGCCCAGCCCGTGAGCAGGGGTGCAGGGACTGTTCCTGCTCAGTGCCAGCCCTCAAAGGACGCCCATCAGGACGGTGGGGCGGGCACCCTGGCCCGGGCTCTCCCTGTGGCAGGCTTTGTGCCCGCTCAGCCGGCGCTTGGCAGGGCCTGCAAGAGGCTGCAGCTCTAGGGCAGTAACTGGGGCTCTACAAGGGACAGTGTCTCCTGTGGGGCCAGCTGCTGAGGACACGTGCTGCCTGGGCCTGGACCACAGGCTCCCGGGGCCGCCCTCACCTGTCCCCCAGCCCCGCGCCAGGCCCAAGCTGCTCTGCGTTTGCTCGGTAGCCAGGCCCTGGCACCAGGGCTCCCGCGCTGCCTGCCGCACACGCACATCTGCGAGCCCATTAACATCACACTCACCGGGAGTCTGTTTGATGACACATCAGAAAGCACTTGGCACTTTCTAAACAGTGGCTGGCATGCCAGGCTGGCAGCTCCAGCCTGGGGCCAGCCGGGGCTCCCTGGGATAAGCTTGGGGTGGCCCCGTGGGCCGGCTCTCTGGGTTGCAGAGGATGGGAAGAGGGGCCAGGAGAGGGGACTTCCTTCAAATGTCGTGTGCTCATCGCATCCACGCCCCGCCCCCCGCCCTGCCTGCGCCTGGACTGCTCCCTGTCACCACCCTGGTCACGCTGGGCTGTAACCGCTGCTTCTTGGCTGGGCACTAAGAGGGCGGCGGCCGGTCTTGTCCAGCGCCAGGGCCGACTTGGCCCTGGCAGATCGAAGTGCTGCGAATGCTTGCTGAATGCCGAGGAGCAGGTGACGCTCGCGGGGACAGCCAGGTCACACGGCCAGTCAGAGGCACTTGGGCCCTTCCTACCGCCCCTGGCCAGCTGATTTATGGTATTTTTAAGCACAAACTTTGGCGCGAGGGTAAGAGAGAACTGAACCCCCCCATTTGCCCGCCTTCAGGTGTCCAGTGCAGGACACGCCCGCCCTGCTGCCTGGGTGGGGGAGGGTGCCAAGCTGTCCCGTCCGCAGCTCCCCCAGGCTGACTTCCGCCCTCTCAAAGGCCCCCACAGGCGGGAACTTGGGAAAACAGCCCTGCCCTTGGTCCCGAGAGCGCACGAGGACCCCAAGGCTGCTGGACAGGCCGTCGAGGGCCGGGGTTCCAGGTTCTGGCGCCTGCAGTTCCCAGCTGTGTCGCGGGGAGGGAGGGGTGGGACAACCGCGTGTTGGGCGGATGCAGCAGGAAAACTCTGGGCGGTGCTTGGCCTGGTGCCTCAGTGCCCCACCCCGCGACTGGGTCCAGGTGGTGGTGCCCACAACTGCCAGCAGGGGGCGGCCTCCCCACGGAGACAGCAGCCTCTGGGAGGATGGGGTGACAGCCACCGAACCCCCCAGTGGCCTCCACCCAGGATCCCGGAAACCCAAGAGGTCCTCCTGGGCCCGGCCCAGCCCAGTGGTGCAGGGTCTGCCCCCACCTCCCAGAGGCAGGAGAAGGGGCAGGGGCTCCGGCTCCCGGTGGGAGGAAGGCAGGAAGCCGGGCAGGAGCAGAGCGAGACCCTATTGGAGACAGCGCGTGGGCATGGCAGCAAAGGCCCCCATGGAACTGGCCCCAGGCAGCTGTGCCCCAGCCTGGCTTTGGGGCGTAGTGGGACACGGCCACCCAGCCCACAGCCACAGGAGTCGAGAGCAGCACGGCGAGGTCCTCTGGGGAGAGGCGAGTCCTCCAGGCACCAGGAAACGCGGGTGGGGGCTGGTGTCAGGAGGGCCGGAGGACACTGGCCTCAGACCTGGCATCGGAACACCAGAGCTTTCCCCTCTGAACCGCTCAGAGGGCTCCGGGGATGTCGTCTGCCCCCGACCCTCAGCGTCCCTGTAATGCCAGGCGTTCGGGCTGGCAAAGCAGAGGGGCTGCCTGGCGGCACCTTCCAGAGCCAGGGCATGTGGCAGACTCCACCATCCCGGCCAGGAGACAGCAGACGCTCAGCACAGGAGCCAGTCTGGGCAGGTAGAATTTGGGGTCATAAAATTTGCCAGCCCCCCCATCAGCAAAGGCAGGCGATAACGTTAGCTGCCAAATGAGGGGTGAGGACAAGGAGAAGGTGGTGTGTGACCACACTTGCCCAGGGAGATTAGTGTCTGGGCCGCCCTGGCCCATCCCCACCGGAGAGCAGTCCACCAGGCACAGGGGGGCAGAGAATGTTCTCATGGGAGTGGGCTGGGGGACGGGGATGGGATGGGAGGCATGGGGAAGGGGAAGGGCCAGAGGGCAAGCAGCTGGACGATGCACCAGTCTAGTGGTCCTCCCGGACCGGCCGGATCTTCATCTCAGAGAACTTGAGTGAGTACTGCCAGCCGGTCCAGGAGGACCACTCCACGCCATCAGCATAGGAGGCGTGCGCACCTCGCAGGTATTGCCCGTTAAGGTTTGACGTGTGGCAGTTGCGGTACCACCAGGCCCCACGGTAGAAGGCGGCGCAGTTGTTCTCCGAGTGGTCGCTGTCACGGTCCTTGGTGGTGAACCTCATGCCACTGTGCTTCAGAAGGGAGTCACCTGTGCAGTGTGGACATGGGGGCACAGGTACACCCATGTGTGTCATATGTGTGAGCACAGGCACCAACACGCTGCACACAGACCTGGATGTGCATGTGCACACATGACACATGTGCTCCTCACACATACACACTGGTGTGCACACTTGCACACGTACATGCCGGTCCACACCTAGAGGTGTCCATGCAGCACACGTACACACATGATGCCTCCCTGGCGGTTCCCGGGGCTGCCCCTGGGTCTAGGCAGTCTCTGTGCCTCCTCCTAGCTTTTCCACCTTCCTTCCTCCTCCCTTCCCTGCCTCGGCCTGAGAGGAGAGCCCAGCCCAGGGGGGATTCAGCCACCACGCTTTAGAGCAGACCCAAACCCCAGGTCTCTGAATTCCTGGCTCTGGGCTCAGTTTACTCATCTGTAAAATGGGCAAACAATGCAGGCTATGCTGGCTTCACATTGCAGGGGTGAGGACCAGGGGAGACTTGGAGGTGGAGGAGAGTGGCCTTGATCATGGCCCCCTTCCCCGCCCCCACTGCATCCTGAAGCCTTACCTGCAGTGCCAGAGTAGTCGGCCACGGTGAGCGGGTACCCGTCCTCCTCCGGGTCCACGGAGAACAAGCCCACGCCGAAGCTCCCGTAGCGGGCATAGGCCGTGCCGTTGTCAAAGTCCTCCAGGTCCACGTGTAGCTCGTAGGCAGCCTGCGTGGTCAGCGCGTGGATCCTCTTCAGTCCTGAAGCGGGGAGAAAATGGTGGGAGAAGCTGAGGGGCTTAAGAGTGACGCCCCCAGAGAGAACTGAGAAATGCCAGCTGAGTTCCTGTGATTGGTGACAGAAAGGGACAACTACCACCCAGTAGCTGGACTACTTCCTTCTTCCTGCGGGCCTGTGTCTGGCAAGAAAAGGAGGACTGAGTTTTCATGCGTGGCTTTCTCTGTTCAAGTTGGGCTCTGCTTGCCAGATGCAGGGCTCTGAGCTGACGGCTGGAACAAAGATTGCGGGAGGAGGGGGCTGGGGGTGACAGCACCCTTATCCTCCCTCAGGCTCTGGGCTCCAGCCAGAGCCACACAGGACCTGGTACTTACACCTCCCTGAATCTGGCCTCTGAGCCTTTGCACAGGCTGTTCCTATGCCTGGGACAATGGTCCCTGCTCCTCCCTGGTCACCTTCTCTTCATTCTCAGGCCTCACCTCGGGAAGGCTGCCTGGCCTTCTGTCAGGGCCGAAGACCTCTGCCAACCCCTGTGCCCTGCCATCAGGGTTTATCGTTTTGGGTCGCGACTGCCGTTTCCCTGTTGGCCTCCCCACCGGTGTGGAGGCTGTGTGACAGCAGTGTCTGTTCTGGAGCCAGGCGGTGGCTGCTAGGTAGACGCCGGCTCCACCGGGGAGGCAGAGGCAGGCCCCGCAGCCGTCTCCAGGGCCTGGCTCTGTACCCCTGCCACGGCCCACTGCACTATCTCCTCCCCTCCTCGGCTCTCCCGCGCCATCCCAAAGGTCCACGCCAGCCCCCCACTCGCACACTCAGGTGCCTCCTGCCCGTGCGATTACCTCTTGATTAACAGGGCATTTAATTAAACGCCTTACAAGCTAGCAGCAGCGAGTGACGTTTCATCAGCCTCTCCCTCCTGCCTGCCTTTCCCTGGCTCCAAACCCCCGCGGGTCAGTGTGCGTGCTGATGTCGCTGGAGCCTGGGTGGGCCCCTCCCCGTCCGGCCCGCACAGAAGCCTTTGGTCCCATCCGCCAGGGCCAGGAACAGAAGTAGTCGTGAGAAGAGTGACAGCAATGCTAACAGCAGACTTCACCCAGTAGCTCCCTGCAGCTGCCCACATTCCTCCCCACGTACCCTCGGGGACATAGGGTCCTGCCAAGGTCCCCGCCTGCCCGTGCTCCCCCGCTCCAGGCCAGGGGCTCAGGGCGAGTGCTCCCTTTCCTGGCCCGGCTTCCACACCTGTAGAGTGGGCCTCACAGGGCCAGCGTGAGGGTCTGGGAGAGCTTCACACACTGAAGGGTAGACAGTAGTTGACAATGACAACAGCCACCACCTGGACAGCACTCATGAGGGCCAGGCACTGTTCTGAGCGCTTCACGCAGATCAATGAATCAAATGGATTAGAATGAGCCCAATTTAATTAAAAAATCCCCGCGCAGCTCTGCACGTGTGCCTGGCCCGCTGCACACCTTATCCAGGTGTTTGCTGCTCCCTGGAGACCAGGGGAGGAGGGTCTATGACTGTCTCTGTCCCACGGCTGAGGAACATGAGGCCCAGGGAGGTTAGGCAGCTGGCCCCAGTCACACAGCTGGTGAGCGGCACATTTGGGATTGAACCCAGGCAGAAGGGCCCAGACCCCTTGCTCTTGTTCAGGTCTTACCGAGGACAAATCACGTGACCCAGGAACAGGGCACGAGGGAGACCCTGGGGGACGGGGATGCAGAGAGATTCCTGTTCCCACCACTAAATGGGTGCTGGCACCTGCTCCTTTGGGCTAAGCCACGCTGCTAAGGGGTGCCCTGAGGGCGCCGGGGGTGGGGGTGGACACTGGGGCCTGGGTTACTCTCTGCCCTTCCTCCCCCCTCCTGTCTTCCAGGATTGCTCCTGGACCTTCGCAGCTGTCCCGGGATACCCTGGGCCCTGCATGGTGAGCCGAATCCAGCCCCATCGTCCCCCAACTCTGGACATACCACAAACCACTGGATCTGACACTTTAAAATGGTAAATTTTGTTGTATGAAAATTGTATCTCAAAAAAAACCCAACAAAAACCTCACCTCAAGCCACAACCACCTCCCAAATATCTATAGGTGACCTCAAACTTGTGGTTTTTTAGGATATTACTGTTTAGAATGAAATTAGATATTCAAAACTTTTTAAATACTGAGTGATTTTAAAGGTAAACAGACCACAGAGCACAGGGAGGCTTGGGGAAAACGCACACCTCACCTCCACCCCCCTGGACTTCCGGATGGATTAAAGATCTGAACCTACAACACTGAAAAACCTCAGAAAACAATATTGGAGACATTTTTAATACAACCAGGAGAGAAAAGCAGGCCCTAAAACCCAGGAGATGTGAAGGAAAAGACGCAGAATTGACTACATAAAAATTTAAAACTTCTAGGAAATAAGCAATAATGAGCAAAAAAGGAAAAAAAGAAAAGCAAAAGCAAGCCAAAAGACAAATGGCTGGGAGTATTTATCATGTGTACCAGACAAAGGATCAATAACCTTAATATATAAAGAGCTCCCATAACTCAATAGGAAAAGACAAAAACGCTCAATGAGAAGGTGACTGGGGAGTGTGGAAGGGCAGGGGGAGGGGACTGCGCAGGGCTGGGGACGCCCCGCGTTGACATTCCCGTCAGGGCTGGTGTCTGCAGGAGGCTCTCATCAAGGCCGGATTACACGCTTCCCTCCTGCACCTTCTGCTGCTGTGATAGATTTCAATTAAGATACCGCAACAACGCGGCTCCGCGGGGATCGGTGGCGATGCGGGGGACAGCCCCCCTACCACCGCCTGCTCCTTATCTTTACGCCCACCTGGGTGGGGAGGGACTGAGGCAGGGTCTCCCCATCCTGCCCCTCCTTCCAGCCACGCAGCTCAGGGTCCAGGGCAAGGCCCGGCTGGGCTCCCCCCAACCCTAACACATTCACACACTGTGACAAGGGACCTCACTTTTCTGAGCCTCGGTTTCCTCATCTCTAAAGGAGGGACGACAGCAGTGCCCCCTTCCAGGTGAGTGCGAGGCGTCGGGCGCACAGGAGGTAGGCAGCACGCAGGGACTGTGGTGGTGAAGTCCACTGGGATGTGTGGCCGCTCCTGCAGTCAGTACCCATCTGGGCCCTGCCCTCGGGCCCCAGGTCGGGGAGGTGGACATGAGTGACAGGTCACCCCCAGGGGCCTCTGTCACACAGCGGGTGGGAGCTCCACCATGTCCTTACAGACCTGGGACCCTGCTGACCCCCCGGCACCCAGGCCTGGGCTCTCAGCCCTCAGCCCCCACCCACACCTTTGCTCCCCTGCCCTCCCTTCCGCCCCTCTGCTCTGTGCGGCCCTGGGACCTGGTGCTGGGGACGTCCCTGACAGCCCTGCTGGGAAGTTAAAGTGCCAGAGGAGGGGTTGCTTCCATGCAGATCTAAGAATGGGACGGGACAGGCGCTCGTGGGACACAGGTTTCTTTCTGAAGTGAAGAAAATGTTCTAGAATGATGGTGAGGACTGTACAACTCTGGACATACCACAAACCACTGGATCTGACACTTTAAAATGGTAAATTTTGTTGTATGAAAATTGTATCTCAAAAAAACCCCAACAAAAACCTCACCTCAAGCCACAACCACCTCCCAAATATCTATAGGTGACCTCAAACTTGTGGTTTTTGAGGATATTACTGTTTAGAATGAAATTAGATATTCAAAACGTTTTAAATACTGAGTGATTTTAAAGGTAAACAGTAAGGACATAATAATAATATTAACGGAACCTTTTTGAGCCCTTATGACTGTGTCCCAGCTGCGGGCACCCTGGGACCGAGGCTGAACCACAGCTGGGAGCACTGGCCAGCCGCTCGGTGGGACACAGGCTTGGTGTCCCCAGCACAGCCACGGGGCACGGCTGACCCTGGGACAGGCCAGTGCCAGGGTCACCTTTGGTCCCCTGGTGCCTGGGATCGAGCCTGCACCTGCCGCGGCTCATGCTGTTCAGGACAGTGAGCAGGTCCCGGGCGACAGGAAGGGGCCTGCTGGTCACCCCCACAGCTCCCCCGCCTGGTTCCAGGGGCTGTGGGACCCTCAGCCTTTACGAGCCCACGTCCGCAGGGTCCACCTCCGCCGGCCACACCTCCTTTGGCGCCATCCTCATTGGCTTCGTGCGTCCCGAATGCCTCGGCCACCTTGACGGGCAGCACCTGTGAGTGGGCTCAGGTGTGCTGAGGCCGGGGCAACCCAGGCCAGACCCATTTAGGGAGGGGCTGGGATCCCGCAGCGTCTGGAAGGCGCGGGGAGGAGGCCGCCCATGCTGGGTGGTGGTGGCTCTCACCTAGCCAGTGCTCCCCCGTGAGCTTGCCGAAGCCGTCGCGGTACGCCTCCCAGCCCCGGAAGAAGTTCACGGAGCCGTCCTCCCGGCGCTGAAACACCTGCAAAGGGAAGAGGAGGGTGGAGAGCGGGGGCAGCCGCCCCAGGACCCCCAGCACCCCAGGGGTCCACAGGTACTCCCCTCCCTGCTCCTGACCGGGTCGTTGCCCTCAGCAGCTCCCAGCCCCGCCCCGGCCCTGCAACAGAGGAGCCTCCTGTGGCGAGAGGTGGGACTGGCTGGATGCCACCCGTCCCTGAAATGTCCCCTCAAGGACTCTTGTGGACTGGGTGGGGTGGAGGAGACGTGGCTTCCAGGCCACCTGTGCCGCCTCGCTTTGGGACCCCGGGCCGGTCTCCGCTCTGGCCTCAGTTCCCCACGGGTCACATAAGGGGGCCGGGCAAGGGTCCTGGCCCCTATTTCCAGGTCAACACAACATACTCTCGAGTTTGTTAAGAACCAAGAACAGCCCCCCTTGGGCTTGGCCTGGGGAGCCCCGGCTCTCAGGAAGCTCCCCCCGTCCTGCGAAGGCCCGGGCAGGGTGGAGGCCTTGGGAAAGCAGCGCCGAGCGGGCTCGGGGAGGGGGATGAGGAGTCCACAGCCAGGCTGGGTGTGACCGGGGGTACCGACGAGCCGCCGAGCTGCCTGTGTTCCTCGCTGTAATAACATCCTTGGTCTGGGAGTCGGGAATCCCATCGGCTAAATTGCTTTGAAATGAGCACCCGCTGGTCCAGGCGGAGCTGCCTTGAGTAGTTGCAGGATCCGCCGACGCTGTCCCCGGACCGCCCCAGCCCTTTCTGTTTAACAAGCCTTTTCCGGCTCACTCGCCCGGCAGCTCCCCGGCCGCCGCCTGCCTCCGTCTGTGCCAGTGTCTGCCGTGCTGGGGACACGGCCGCCGCGCCAGCCTCATTACTAAGCCGCCGGTTCCAGCGGCTCGGAACTGCCGCGTGCCCGGCCTGGCGGCAGCATCTGCACAATAAGTCCGCGGGGACCTGTCAGTCGCGGCGTTTGGGCAGCTCTGACGTCAGGGAGCTGCAGAGAGATGACACCTCTCTTTTCCTGCTCCTCCACCTCAAACGCGCGGGCCCTGCAGTGTGGAGGCGCTGGGGAGGAAGTTCCTCGGGCTGGGAGATCAGGGGGCGGTATTGACGGCTGCAGACGCAGACGGGGGGGCCCTGAGCAGGCGCCTGTGAAAGGCCGGGAGGAGGGAGCCGTGTGACCGCGAGGTCCGACCACAGCAGGCCCAGCTGGCGAGGGAGTCGCTGGGCCCCTGGCCTGGGACTGCGCCCTGAGCACACCGGTGCTGAAGGAGGCTCCGTGCCAGGCGGGGAGCCCGGTGGTCACAGATCTGGGTGCTAGAGAGCCCAGCACTGCCACTGACCGCTCTGACAAGTCACTACCACTCTGAGTCTCGGCTTCCTCATCTGTAAAACAGATCATAACAGCACCTTCCTCAGAGGTTTGGACGATCCCCTGAGAATAAGCTCGCGGCCTGGCACACAGTCGGTGCTCAGTAAATGCCAGTCGGATGCGCAGTGACAGTAGCGAGTCACAGGCCTGGCCATGGGGCTCCTGTCCCAACGTGCCACTGAGCACCTCGTGCCAGGCACTGGCTGGGGAAACCAAGTCAGGGGGCACGATTGCCCTCAGGGACCTTAGGGCAAAGGAACACAGGGAGGGCTCAGGCGGCCTCCCACCCAGGCGAGAGGCAGGACAGAGCGGGGGAAAGTGGGTCTGCCCAGCGGGGCGCCTGGCTTCCAGGAGGAGCTCCAAGGCGGCCCTGGAGGAAGGGCAGGGTCCTGGGCCCCGTGGTTGCCTGCCGTGTGGCCTGGAGCAGTCACTCCTCCCCGCTGAGCCTCACTGTCCTCACCCACTGATAAGTCCTGGACCTCAGCGCGGATCAAGCGACACAGCCGCCGCCCAGTATCGTGACCGTCTCCTGCCACCGTTGCTGTGACGTGGAAAGCGGGGCTGCCAGGCTTCCAGGCAAGGGGAGGGCACATACCCTGGAAATTGGAAAGTCCAGACCCAAGAGGGGAGCCCAGGAGCAGGGCAATGTGGCAAGTAAGGCCAAAGGGGGCGCGGTACCCCCAGCCGCCAGCGGCCATGCCCAGCCAGAGCTGTGGGCAGGTGGGACCCAGCCGTGCCCTTCCGGAAAGGCTGTGAGTGAACATGGAGCTTTGCAGGAGAGCAGCAGCCTCTGAGCAGCTCCCCCGGGTTCTGCTTCCCGCCCACAGCCTGGCCCCTCACTCTGCCACCGCCACCACCGCTCAAGCCAAGGCTGTCACCCACGCTCCTTGCCCGGCCCCTGCCCTGAGCTGACTCAGGGCGCAGCACGCAGCGGGAGGCGCCCCGCTGAAGGGACAGAGCAGAGCAGGCACGACGAGGCGGCGGCAGTGTGGGCCGAGTCCTTCTCACCAAGTGCACATGCTACTCCCCGAATCCTTGCCCCGTTACGGTCCAGAAGCTGCGACTCCGACCACAGGACAGGCGGCCGTGCGCAGTGGACGGGGGTCTGACCCACACCTCGTGCCCTCGATGCCGGGACCGTAGGCCAACGTCCTGCCGCGGTGTCCACGCCTGCGCCTGGCAGCGTTTGCCACTGGCCAGGGGTCCGGAACCCGGGCTGTGCCGTTGCCCACGTCTCTCGTGCCAAGAGCTGGTGTCCGAGCCCACGGCCCTCCTTTCCCCGCCCCCCCAGGCGGGTGTCGGTCACAGTGTGATCCCCACGCTGTGGGGATCCCCCCCAGCCCACGCCTGTCTCCTCCTCCCAGGAGGGGACGTGGAGACTGCGGACGCCGACGTTCCTGATGAGCTCGTCTGAATCGACACCAACTCAGAAACCGCAGCAATCGCTGGCCACGCGGGCACTTGACTTGAGAGGTGACGGGTCGTGCCCCAGCCCTGAGGGGCCAAGACACTTTTAGACTTTTTGACCACGACCCAGAGAAATGCCGTTTACGTCGTCACCCACGTTTATATCTGAAACTAAAGCTCCCTGAAATGACACTCGCCCTTGCGAAGAAGGATGAGCTCTAACGTTTCTCCTGCGTTCTCGTCCGCCCTGACTGATTTAAAGAATAGCGCCGATCACAGCCCAGCCATGGCTGTTGCCGCCTGCCCGTGGATCTCGGTCTGCAGCTGGAGACGCGCTGCAGTCCACGCCGACCTTTGCCGCGAGCCATCCTCATCCACCGGCTCAAACGAGCGACCGAGTGCGCCGGCACCGTGCTGCCGTCTGACATGGAAACCCTGAGCCGACCACAGCACAACGCGGCCTGACGTTCCACGTGCCGAGGGTGGCCTCAGAGCGTCAGCGGGGCTCTCCCGGATCCCAGGCGCGGGGCTGTGTTTTGTCTGGCTCTGAGACCCAGGGAGACCTGCAGCTGTGGCTTCGTGTTTCTGGGAGCCAGCTGGACGTCTGGATGTCACCAAGCAAAAAGGCCTTTAATTACAGAGCGAGGACCAGCCGGGCAGGAGGATACGAGGAGGGAAGCGAGAAAAGGATCAATGTGGCCACGCCCCACTCCGGCCCCACCTACCCTGAATCCACTGTGAGGCAAAAGGGTGGGGAACAAATTAACTGCCAGTTAATTTCGAGGCTAAAGTATGAATTGGTCCGGCTCCCGGGGCACCTCTCCTCGGTTCTGGCCGGGAAGCGACTGATGTCGAAACACGCGCTGCCGCCGCGGCCTCTCGGGCCGGCGCCACGAGTGGGAGACAGTCGGAGAGTGTTTTCTTGGTGCAGATTCTCAAGAGCCGGCCGCCAGCCGCCGGCACATCTTGGAAGTGCCACTCAGGGGACTCTGCCAAGGGAGCGCTCGGCCCACATGGTCCTGCAGATGGTGCTGGGTGGGTTCAAAGGAAGGAGTCGGCGCTTGGGGTGGTTGGTGGAAGGAAGAGAGCAGCAGCCGCCGTGGGGGCCGAGGGATGCAGAGATGCCCCCGGGCTTCCTGGGCCTTTTGCTCCGCAGGTCCAGTCCCAGCCGGGGCCACCAGACCCTGTCTGACCTGCTGCTTGTTTGCCAGGGTGCCAAGAGCACGGAGTGGGCCTCCTGAACACCCGAGCTGGGCTCTGTGGTCACCCCAGCACCCGGCCAGTGCCGTAGGGGGTGGCCACAGCCTCCCCCACCCCCTTGGAGGGGGCATTTATGCTCCCATTTGGCAGATGAGAAGACTAAGGCTGGGAGACCTGGGCAACCTCTGTAGCGCCCAGCTGCCCCCAGGCCAGAGATAGGGATGACGGTGCACAGCGCAAAGGCTGGGGGGCGCCCCATGCCTTGGCGGGGACATTGATCCTCCGTGCCGCGAGCCACCTGTCCCTCTTGGCTGGCACCCAGGAGACCCGAGTTCCACCCAGACTCTGCCCACAGGCTGTGTGGCTTCCAAGTCTTGCCTTCGGCCCTGCAAAGCGAGGTTACTGCTGGGGCCGAGTGTGTGCTCGGGTGCACAGGGATGGCTCTGCCCTTAAAGCTCACAGCCCCAGGAGAGAGGGACACCCAAGCTGACACAGGGCAGAGCAGCCCCCAACCTGGCACATTCCTCCAAATGCCATGCCTCAGTTTCCTCATCTGTAAAATGAGGATTATAACAGCCTCAGCCCACAGGCTTTAAGGAGGATTAAACGAGCCGGTGCACTGTGTTCAATAACCGTAACAAATAGGGCTTGCTGGGAGCCCAGAGAAGGAGTGAGCTCCTCTGCGGGGGCAGCTAGAGGTAGTCTGGGGGGCTTCCTGGAGGAGGGGATGTTTGGCTGAGCTACAGATTGAGCAGGGCCTGGCCAGGTGGCCAGAGGAGCCGAGACCAAAGAGATGCGGGGCATGGGTGGGTCCGGTCCGAACCCTGTAAGATCGGGGGGTGCCTTTGAAGGGTCCTCGGGAGGCAGCATCTGGGGTTTTCCCAGACTAGGACGAAGCCGCTGCAGAAGCCGGTTGCAGGCAGGATCGTGGTGGTTGCGTAGCTGTGGCGCCCACCGGCCTCCCAGGCCTCCCGAGCAGGTGATTCTGGGAGGGAGGTGGAGGGGCCGTAGCAGAGGCAGATTCTTGTTTTTAAGAGACAAAGAACTTGGACGTGTGAACAAAAGCAGCGCTTCAAAGGCAGCCCGTGGGGAGCCGCTGCCGGTTCCTAGGAGGCTGTGTGTCCTTAAATCCTTTCTGGGCACCTCTGAGCAGTGTCCCCAGGGAGGCCTCTGGGCTTGCTGGCAAGAGCACAGGTTCCGGAAGGAGGCAGAGCTGAGTTCCAATTCCACCTCTGCCTCTCGCAGGTCACGTGACCTCAGAAAAGTCACGGAGCCTTTCCGAGCCTCAGTTTCCCTCTCTGCAAGCCCCTGCAGTGCCGCGGCGAAGCTACGGCACGTAAACGTCGGAAACCAGGCGGCCCCAGTAGGTCTGCCCAGCGTCCCCGCCCCTCCCTTCAGACCAGCTGCTGGGCCCAGAAGGAAATCGGGCCCACTCCTTGTTTTTGACTGGAAATGGTACCCCCGGGCCTGGCGCCCGGCCACGGCTCCCAGGCTTGGCAGTCGGCGCCTGCGGCTCCTGGCAGAACGCTGCTCAGGGCTGCCGTTTACCGGCGCGGCGTCAGGCACGAGCGAGCGTTTCACGTGCGCCAGCCGCGTACGTTACAAGCCTCGTCGGCGCAGGTCGGCCAAGGGAAGGTGAGGGCATGGTCGCCGGTCACCTCCTCATTGTTCGCACGTGTGTGCGTCGGGGACCACTCCCCAGGGCAGGGTGTGGCCCAGGCTGCGGCGTGGGGACACTGGCACACTGACGTCACAGCAGGCCCCTTGCTGCCACAGACCCTGGGACAGGGAGAGCTGGCCACAGTGGAGCAGGAAGGAGCCAGTGTACCCCCTGTGGGCCCCGAAGCCCTGCAGCCCCCATCCCAGCGGCACCCCCCCCACCCCCCTGCTGAGCTTCTCATCCCTCCCTGAGCCTGGTCCCACCGAGAGCGCTTTGATGTTCTCAGGCGAGGGCAGGATTTTGCTGCCCACCAGAGCTCAGGCCCAGAGGGAAGGGGCGTGGGGAGGGAGGGCCGCCCTCCCGCGGGGCCAATTAGAGGCACATCTGAACCTGCAGAGTGTGGCTGTTGGCAGAACAGGGTTTGGGCCACTTGGCGCTCGTGGTATCGGAGGACACTGGCAGTGCCGTGGACCAGAGCACGTGGGCACGGAGCCACACTGAGTCTAGTCCAGGTCTCTGCTGTAGGAGATGCTCAACGGGCCCCAACTGTGTGACCTCGGCCAGTGATTATGCAAAGACAGAGGGTTGACAGAGCTGGGTGGCAGCACCCCCTGGGCAGACCTCGTGGGCGAGGCTGCACTGCAGGGCGGGGAGGCTGGGTGGCAGTGGGGAGAGCCTCCTTCAGACCACCCAAACCCCACACAGGCTCTGGGCATGGCCACCCCATTCCCCAGGCCCTGCAAGGGGGCAGCACAGGGCAGGGGGCTGCCCCACTGGCCAGAGAGGAGGGGCCCAGTTCCTCTGTTCACAGGGAACCCTCTGGCTCACCCTACCCTACCCACCCCCTTCTCCCAGGTGAGCAGCCTGTGAAGGATCCTGACTTTCCCCATGTCTGTAAGGCAGCTCTACATTATACCCACTTAACAGATGAGAAAAGTGAGGCTTAGGTGAAGTTACACTGCCAAAAGATGAACCTGTGATGGGTGTCACAGAGGGGCAGGAGGATCACCCCACACGACCCAGCCCCTGCCATCTCCCCTGCCTTGTCCTTCACCCAGACCCCCTCATACCAGGTATGTCAGAAGCAGGGAGTCTCCCTGCCTGTCACTTGCTCCAACCCCCAGCCCTTGGATTTTCCATCTGGTTCCTGGTGGCCTCAGACCGGGTTAGGGGCCTCTCCTCTGGGCCCCTCGTGGCCTCCCAGTCCTGACACAGTCGGCTGGCTTGTCCCACCAGGCCAGGAGCTGGCTGGTCTGTCTCGGTCCCTGCTGCCTGCCCTGTGCCTGGCCTGGTGCCGGTGCTCAGCGTATGGACACTTGAATAAGTGAGCGCCACCATGTGTCAGTTAATTCCCTGGAGGGGTACTGGCTGCGTGGCCTCGGGCAAATCTCTGGCCCTCTCTGAGGCTGCCCGGTGGCCTCCAGGGGTTGAAGGGCCCTGGTGCAATGCCGGGTGGCACAGGGGCACGTAAACTGTCAAGTGCACCCTAGGCAGGCAGGGCTGCTGAGCCCCGTCCCCGCACACTCTGGTCTCTCTGGGAAGCAGCTCTGGGTGCCCCCCCGTCCGGGAAGACTGCCCGGCATTAGTGCTTGAGGCCTGGCTAGTTGGACACGGAGCCTAACCAGGATGGATGGCGCCCGGGTCTGGAAAGGCGGCGGTCGGCTCCCTCCCAAACAAAAATTGAGTTTCGGAGAGATTCCGTGTGGCAGGGAGCTGACCCTGACAGATGTCTGTCTGGAGGTACTCGGGAGAAGAGTGCTTCTGACGAAAGCCCAAATGGATATTAACGTTCACTGGTCACGCAAGCACTTCTCAGGCGAGACGGGCCTCTCTCCCTCCCCGAGCCCCGGCCCAGGTGTCCGAGCGCCAGGGCTGCGCAGGGCGCCGTCCCTCCTGCACCCGCTGTAATCGGCCTGGGACACTGGCTTCAGGTCCGCCGGAGTGGGCGGCGTCTGGGTCTTTCATTACGCCTGTCCGAACCCTCAACTCTGATTTCTGGGTCTGGCTGGCGCCTCACACTGCTCTGTGCCGAGGGCTTCCCCAAGGTGCGCGCCATAACTCAGGCTTTCATTGGCAGTTAGGAAAACAAAAGAGCTTTTAACCCCCCCACCCCCCACGTGGGTCTGGTGCATTTAAAAGCTCTCCCCAAGCTGGAGGCAGGTTAGAGCTACATCTGTCTTCGCAGGTCTCCGGGACGCTCATCTGCTGGGCGGCGGCGCACTGGCCCGATGGGGCCCCTTCCGCCGCGCCGGCGCTGCACCTCACTCCCGCTGCTCCCATTCCCCTCCAGGGCCGCCCTCTCCCGTCTCTGAGTCATTGGCTTTATCTGACGTCAAACTCCCTCCTGTGCCTGAAGCACAGTCCTTACCCTGTCTTTCTCTCTTCCTCACCCGCCATAGCTCCCCAGTGCCTGTCCCAAACCCCGCAGCCTGGCACGCTGACCGCTCTGGCCCCATCTCGTCACGTGCCGCACATCCCAGCTGACTGTCCCCTGCATGTGCCGCAGGCCCCTTGTTAGGTTGCTGCCCCTTCCCGGGATACCTTCTGTCCCGCACATGGTCACAGGTCCTGCCCACCCCGGGAGCTCACAGGAGGGCCCCTCTTCTGGGACCTTCACAGAGCCTCCCCCAGCTCTGCCCCCGCCAGGCCCCAAGGACTCTAAGTTCCCTGGAGGACTGGGATGGGGCTTCCCCATCTCTGTCCTTCCCCAGCACCCAGTGTTCAGTAGCAGCAAATGTCTGGTCCGATTGAAATTAAGTGCGAAGCTGAGAGTCCTTAAAGAGCCAGTTATACTGTCGTGCTTTCCATCGTCACCGTGTGTCCCAACCACAGCCAAGCTGTGGAGGAGGCTGTGCTTCTTTCGGGGTGGCACACAGACCTTCAGGGACAGTGGTGCAGATTGTTCACTGCTCAAGGGCGCCTGGCCAACAAGGCAGGGCTCACATCTGTTCTCGCCAAGCCCAGAACCCCAGTATGCACAAAGGAATGGACATGCGTTTGTTAAATTTGCACAAAATCACCCACAGGCCAGTGGTGGCCCTGCTGAAAGCCCAAGGCCAAGCCTGAGCCTTAGGAGCCGGTCAGAAGCCCAGCAATTTGGGGAAGGGAGCAGCAAGCTCAGGTCCCACTGTCAGAAAAGTCAGGAATCCCCAACTCCAGGATGGGTCAGCAAACCTGCCCGCTGCCTGTTTCAACACGGCGTGTGAGCTAAGAATGGTTTGAGCGTTTTAAGTGGTTTTTAAAAATCAAAAGAAAAAAATGTAAATATCCTTTGAATAATATTTAAGGAGGAATACAGGAACACTTTATGAAATTCAAATTTCGGAGTCTAAGTAAGGCGTAATTGGAGCAAAGCCACACCCGTGCCTTTTCGTTTTCTCGGTGGCTGTTCCCCTGCAAAGGCAGAGTTGAGTTGCTGCCACTGAGCCCGCTAGAGACAGCAGACTGCACGGACCACAAGCCTAAAACACTTCCCAGGTGGCGTTTTGCAGAGAAGTGAGCAGACCCAGTCCCCAGAACAGAGCGTGGATCTGGAGGTGCCCTGGGGTCTTCAGACCCCTCCCCAGCACCTGCAGCCATTCCGCCCCTGCCTGTGATTGGCAGCTGGGACCTCTCCCTGCTGCCTTTTCCCACGAGGCAGGAGCCAGGAGGTGGGAGGCCGTGGGGGTCTCTGCCCCCAGCAGCTGCACTCTGTGTTCTCCTGCGCATGCACCGGGTATTGGATTACTCGACATGTCAGCCCTTGAACTCCCGTTGGCAACAGGTTCTTGGTGCCATGTGCCTTCTCAGGACCCAATCCCAACGTGGCCAGCACCCCTCCCCCAGAGAACCAAGGCTCGGGTGGCGCGGGGCGCACAAGGCGGCTCCCGTGCAGCGTCTGCTCTGAGTGGGCCCCTCTGGGGTCAGCTCACGGACCCCCCTTCCCCAGGTCGGGTTTCTGTAGGGGTGGAGTCAGGCCGGGGCCACAGCGGGAGGCGTCCTGGGTCACCCCGGGCCTGCCCTGCCTGGCCACACAGCCCGGGAGACTCACCGTCCAGCCGCCACCGTCTGTGCGCATGTCGCAGTAGACCTGGAAGCCGGCGGGGTAGTGGGTGGGGAAGACTGAGTACACGCCGTCCTCTTGCTGTCCGCTCAGGAGCACGTCCAGGCAGTCCCGGGGCCGAGAGCCTGAGACAGGCAAGGCCCATCGGCGAGGCTGCGCCAGCCCTGTGTTCCCACAGACCCGCCTCCCACGCTGCCCCAAGACCCTTCGACTGGTCTGTCCATGTGTGTGGTCACGGGGGTCAAGAGTCAGACCTTGGCTCTGCCCCTGCCCGGGTGAGTTTAGGTGAGTGAACTAAAGGCTCGGCCCACTCCGAGCCTCACTTTCCCATCTGAAAAATGGGCTGGGGGAGGGCTCAGCGGAGGGTGTGGGGAAGATGTCACTGGCCTGCAGGAAGCTTCGCCTAATAGCAGCTAAAACGCCTTCCCGAGCTGCAGTGGGCCAGGAGGATGGAGGGACAAAGCCGGGCCGTGTGCAAGCAGCGCTGGGCCCTGTGTGACCCTCTCCCAGGCTTTCCTCGCTCCCAGCCCCTGCCCCACTCACCGCTGGCACAGCCCCAGGGCCGGGCTCCCCGGGCAGGTGCCCTCTGGAGGTCAGCCTTGACGCGGGGCCGGCCCAGCCCCCGGTCCCTCTGCAGGGCGTCCAGGACGTCACTGACGGAGGTCACCAGGTGAGCCATGTGGCCTTGGCTCTCAGAGAGAAGCTGCGGAACACAGGGGTGAGCCGAGGGGCGGGGCCCTGGCGGGCGGCAGCCCTCGCCCTGCTCTGGCCCCCGGGGTCCCTGTCCGAGGCGGAGTCTGTGCTCTGGACTCCAGGGCTCAGAGGGCTGGGGTGCAGGTGCAGGGGGTGGGGTGGCTCCAGAGGCACCTGCCTCCGCCAGGCTCTGTTCTCTGGCCACCTCTGGGTGTTCAGCGCGGGACAGGGTGAACTTGGGGGGGCGCCGTGCAGACAGAGGCAGCCCCTGGCATCAGCAGATCTGGCTTCAACCCAGCTTGTCCGCGCGCCAGCTGCAGGGCTGAGGGCGAGTGCCCTCACTGAGCCTCCCCTTCCCACATCACCGTGGTGCCCAAACTGCTAAGGGACCGGAGAACCACCCGGGAGGCCCCGGCAGTGTCCGGCCCAGCGGGGAACTCAGCTCCTTGAATCCGTGCGGCACCTCCCAGGCTACTAACGTGCCCACGGCTGCCTCTTCCGACCCCCAGGCGACGCCGCCCAGGTGGGGGTGATTGATTACACCTGACAAGGAGGTGCCCTGGCGCTTGGGGGGACACAGGAGCAAGGATACCCCCATCCCACCCCTCGTCCCCCTGCAAACATCGCTTTCAGTCTCTGTGGCTTTCTGATATCCACGACCTCACCAGGTCCCCCACAGTGCTGCAAAGTGGGAGGTGAAGTTGCCATCTCTTTGTTACAAATGGAGAAACTGAGGCCCAGAGGAGAGGCCCCAGAGAGCAAATGACAGCATGGGACCAGGACTCAGGCCAACTCCCCAGGGTTGGCTGGCAGGAAGGGAGCCCAGGGCTGCAGTGAGACCAGGGCGGGGCCGGCAGGCCGTGGTCTGGCGTCTCCATTCCCTTCCCCTCCCCCACTCACGATGTGCGCGACCCTGGCATAGTGACTGATCTCTCCATGGCTCAGCTTCCTTCACAAAGCAGGGTGATGAGACCTGTTTTTCAGGGCTGGGGCTTCAGGACAACCTGTGTTTGGGAGCTCAGACGGTGGCATCTGTTTTTATGTCTCCACCTGTCCCTCGATCACAGCCCAGGGGCTGGACCTCAGCGAGTGCAGCCCGAGCCTCTC
>NW_012138525.1:2599933-2628258 GCF_000956105.1 Propithecus coquereli | reverse complement strand
CCATCCCACCCCTCGTCCCCCTGCAAACATCGCTTTCAGTCTCTGTGGCTTTCTGATATCCACGACCTCACCAGGTCCCCCACAGTGCTGCAAAGCGGGAGGTGAAGTTGCCATCTTTTTGTCACAAATGGAGAAAATGAGGCCCAGAGGAGAGGCCCCAGAGAGCAAATGACAGCATGGGGACCAGGACTCAGGCCAACTCCCCAGGGCTGGCTGGCAGGAAGGGAGCCCAGGGCTGCAGTGAGACCAGGGCGGGGCCGGCGGGCCGTGGTCTGGCATCTCCATTCCCTTCCCCTCTCCCACTCACGATGTGCGCGACCCTGGCATAGTGACTGATCTCTCCACGGCTCAGCTTCCTCCACAAAGCAGGGTGATGAGACCTGTTTTTCAGGGCTGGGGCTTCAGGACAACTGTGTTAGGGAGCTCAGACGGTGGCATCTGTTTTTATGTCTCCACCTGTCCCTCGATCACAGCCCAGGGGCTGGACCTCAGCGAGTGCAGCCCGAGCCTCTCGCCTGCCTTCAGGAGGCTGCGGGACCACGTGGCGGGAGGGGGTCACGGACAGACTGCAGCTGGCCGGCAAGGCAAGCGGGCAGGGAGCCGGCCAGGTCTTCACAAATGAACCTGTCACTTGCCAGATAATAGCCCATTCTTGGAAGGAAAATAGAAATATATGGTGCTGGCGGTTTACAAAATATGATTCCCGGCTGCTCCGGGGGCAGGGGCCCTGCCAGGCTTTTAGTTTCCTTGTCAGTTTCCCCTCTGCTGAGCAGGTGATTTGGGGAGGGCTGCGGCCAGGCGGGCGGAGCGTCTGGGCCTCACTGGGGTGTCCCGTCCAGAGGCCCCATCAGGTGAGCCCCGCAGGGGGCCACAGGCCGCCCTCAGGAGGGACAGGGGGTGGGGGCGGCAAAGATCACTTGGTTAAGTCACACAGTATGGCCCACCTTTCTGAGTCCGTGACACACTCGAGAAGCTCAGGCGCGGCCCCTCCCTCTTGCTAACAGGCAGGGAAGACCTCAGCTCAACCAGCAGATGACTGAAGTTGCAATGTACCTATGAACATGCCCCGAGGTGATGGGGGAGTCAGTCCCTGCCCGCTGAGCCGCACAGACGCGTCAGGGGAGGACTTGGCAGCTTTTGGAGGCGGTGACATCAGAGTTGCTGTTTCCGGCACTTCATAGTGGTGTGGCCAAGCTTCGGCAGGGCGCTCCGCCACTCTGAGCCTCAGTCTGCCCCTCCGGAGAGTGGGGAGATGAAGGGACCTGCCTCCTGGGGTAACAAATGTACCCTCTCCGGCTGGCAGGGTGCTTATCCGCACAGAGCCCCGCACACAGCGGGGCCCGTCGTTCCTACTGGGAAAGGGATTTTCAGCAGTGGCTCCCCCAGGTCTAAATTTCAGTTCACGGACGGCTTCTACCCTAACGATTAGGAGGCGCTGGTGTGCAGACGGTGGGTGTCTCCCATGTGCCAGACACCGGCCACCCCGTGTCCCCTGGGCGTGGACTGTGGTGGCCCCACTTTCTAGGTGAGCAGCTCCAGCGCAGAGAGGAGCTGCCCACGGTCCCAGGACCGGCATGGCTGGGGCTCCGGACTGGATCCCGGCTCTGCCGACCCAAACCCTCAGGGCAGAACTGCTTGGCTCAGGCCTGACCGGCAGCCGCAGGTGACGGTGCAGAGAGTCACAGGGGCGCTTGCTGAGCTGCAGGTTCCCACACCCCCCCACCGGGGCCCCGGGGGCTGGGGCGAGGCCCAGGAACCTGCATTTTAGTAAGTACCTCCGCCCATTCCCACCTGGGTGCCCGGCCGGGTGCCAGCCGCCTCTGACTGAGACGCAAGACACACGGTGTCTGGAATCACCCCCGTCTGCGGGAAATGAGTCAAATCAAGCGTTTTTTGAGAAGTTAAATATGTCAGATGAGCCACCCCCTCCGGGCCCCAGCCATCAGTCCTGCAGGAGCAGCTCTGCGCGGCGCTGATGGCCAGTGGGTGGTGGGACCCCAGGGCCCCTCCTCCTCCATGCTGGGCCTTTGGGAGCCCGGCCTGTGCGGAGCAGGGGCCAAGCAATTTGGACACCGAGGTGGGGCCCAGGTAACTCAAAGGAGCTCCCCCACCCTGCTGGGGAGGCCTGAGAAGTGGGGGCAGGGGAGCAGCCGGAGGGCTTGACACCCCCGGGAGAAGGAAGCCGCCCTCCCGTCAGTCACCCGGACAGGGTGAGGAGGACCGAGACTGCCACGGCTGCAGCTTCAGAGGGAGGGAAAGGCCCACCACTCACGAGCCGTCGGGTGACCAAGCGCCTGGTAACCCTGAGTCTGGACGGGGTGGGCGGAAGGGGCGGGGCCGCTGGTGTGGGCCTGGGCTTGGCTCCAGCCCTGAGGATCTGAGTCACAGGGGCGTGTGGCACAGGCTGGAGGCTGGGCAGGGCACCAGGGGGCTGGATTCCAGGCCTGGCCATAGCACCCAGGACAAATCACCACCCCTTTCCCGCCTCAGTTTTCTGTTCTGGAAAACGGTGGAGGCAGAGGAGAGGACCCTGGATCCTGGACCCTGTGCAGGGAAGCGTCGCGCTGGGGCTTCAGGCACGGTCTCGGTCAGGGCTGGAAACGCTTCACCCAGACCCACCGGGCGCTGGCGGGAGCCTCGCGTGGCTAGCGGTCAGGGGGGAGGGTGGAGGTGGCTTGGGACAGGCTAAGGGTCTGGCTGGGCTCCCTGGACGGGCCTCCCCATCCCTGGGGAGCTGTGGGCATCACATGGCAGTGAACTGGGAGGGGGACCAGGGAGGGGCGCAGCTCCCTCTGGCCTAGAGCACTGAGCACGTGACCCTGAGCAAGTCACAACGTCCTGCCTCACCTGCATCTTGGAGTGCCTGGGGACACCCCTCAAGCCCTGGATTTGACCCGACCCAGGGGAGAAGCTGGGTTTGAATCCTGGCTCCCTGTAGCTGTGTAGCCTTGGGTGAGCGACTTCACCTCTCTGAGCCTCGTGGGCTCGTCTGCAGACGGGAAGAGCAATAGGCTCTGGTCCGGGGCACCTGGGGCTGAGTGAGGCCGTGGACATCAGGTGCCAGCACCGGGCCGGCACGTCGTGGCAGCAGCCCCCACCTCCAGCAAGACCCCCTTACCTGGAGGAGGCGGCCCTGCTCACTCTGCAGGGCGCTCAGCCCCTGGCCCAGCGTGCTGTGCCCCTTCCGCAGCCCCGCGCACTCCGCCTGCAGCTCCGAGGCCCGGGCCAGCAGCTGGGGCAGCTGGTCGGCCAGCGTGTCCAGCAGCTCCTGCTCCTGCTCGCCCGGCAGCCCCGCCTGGGCCTGGTGCGCGGCCAGCGCCTGCAGCACGGAGGCCTGGGCACCCTCCAGGCGGGCGAAGCCGTCGGCGAGGTCTGGGCAGCGCGGGTCGATGAGGATGCTGAGGCGAGAGCTGTCGGCCCTCTCCACGGTGACCAGGGCGCTGTTGGCACCAGCTGGCCCGGTGCTGACGACCGGAGGGGGTGCTGTGCCCGGCGTGTGGGCGTGGTTCAGGAAGAGCACGGCGCCGGTGACAGCCACGGCCAGCAGCACAGCCAGGGACAGCAGCACGGTGCACAGCACGTAGCCGCGGCTCGGCCGCTGTGGGCCAGCCCAGGACACACGGACGCAGAGACAGGAGAGAGAAGGGCGAGCGTTAGACCCGGGCCTCCGGCGTGGCCCAGTGAGGACTCGGTGAGGCCTAGACAAGGCTCGGGGACCCCCTTCTTGGGGACCGGGGGAGGGCGTCACACAGAGACGGAAACGAGAGACAGACCAGAGGGGAGACAGACGGGACACACAAAGACACAGCGAGAGATTCCAGGAGGAAGACGGAGAGGGACAGAGGCCCAGAGGGGGGCACAGAGGAGATGCGGGAGACAGAGATGCAGACGACGGAAAAGAGAAACTGAGGCAGGGAGCTGGGGAGACAGAAGGCAAGCACCGTGCCTTTCCTCCACTGCCCCTGCCCTGCCCTCATGCCCTGCAGAGTGGCCCCGTCACCTGCAGAGCCCTCCCTGACCCACGAGGGCTGGAGGTGGAGACCCCCACTCAGTGGCCAGACGGGTTCAGGTCCCTGCGCTGCCACCCCCACTGTGTGGCCCCGGGTGAGGGCCCGCACCTCTCTAAGCCTCGGTTTCCTCACCTGTAAAATGGGCTGACGACACCCCTGTTCCTACAGGTGGGTAACTGCCGCAGGCTCAGAAGGAGAAAGCCGTGCCGGTGACAGCTACGACGCTAAGAATGGTCGTGCTGTCGGGCAACGAGTGCCGCGAGCGGGTGGACGCTGGTCACTGAAGGGCCCTCCACGTGGAGCACCCACGCCCCGCGCTCTGCTCGTGCTGGTCTCCAGTCCCCAGGGCACACGGTGGCTCTGAACACCCCCTCCCCCATCCTCACGCCTCCTCTCTCTTCACAAAGCAGCCCCTGGGGCAGACGGCAAACAGCAGGAGACGAGCTGCTGCCCTCTAAGGCGGCCGGGCCGAGGTGCCCGGCAAACGAACGGAGGCAGGGCAGGCGCGATAAAAACTGTGTCCGGGGCCTGGGCGGCGCGGTGGGGGCCTCACGACGAAGGGAGCGGGAGCTGCAGCGCAGCTTGTGATGAAGGGGCACCGCGACGTGGAGGCCGATGCTCTAGGGGCCCCGATTCACTGGACAGGATCATCATAGCCACTGAGCATCTTATACATGGGGAACCTGAGGCCCAGAGAGGGCAAGGGGCTTGCCCGGAGTCACACAGCAGATCAGAAGCAGAGTGTGGACTGGGTCCCAAGCCTACTGCCTTTCTCCCGGGGCCAGGCACTGCCGATGCCTGAATTTCCTCAACTCTAAGACCCACGTCTTCCCCACATTTTCAATCTTTCCAATTTGAGATGCATCTTTAAGTGAATTAGTGTATTAAAGCCCTTGGATTCGTGCCTGGCACCTCGTGCTTGCGCAGTAAGTGTTAGCGGCTTTTACTAGCCCATGGTCAGCGTGCACAGAGCATCTGCAGGTGGTCTTGTTTCCACCCGAAGTGTTTTTTCTGTGTGTCACTGCTGGGCCACACCTGGTCCTTTTCTCACGTGTTAATGACTCTGACGTCGGAAGGTGTCTTGCGCTCGTAACTGACACCTCGCTTGCTTAGCGGTTCGTGACACCGTGATGCCTCTTCCGTCGCTGCACCCCACCACCCAGAAATCGCGGTCTTTTCCGTGAATCCAAATTCTACAAGTAAGGCCTGAATATCCCACCTGGCACCCGAGGAGGATGGGTCGGGGCGAAGTGCGGGTGGAAAGCAGACCCTGGGAAGGGATCTGTTTTGTTGTCAAGATGAGGGAGAGAGTTCCTTGGTCTGTCCCTGTCACCAGGACGCTGCCAGAACTCAGTGCTCCATGCCTGCCCAGACCCCCTGGGGGACACACCCATTCCAGGCTCCGCCAGATCCTCCCCTCTCCTGGATGTGCAGAGACACAGCCTCAGCTGGGAGTATCTGCTTCCCTGCTCCCCTCCCACGGCCTTATTCTCTTCCTTCAGGGCTCGCCTAGTTGTCACCTCCTCCGGGAAGCCCTCCTTGACTGTTTCCTCACCGCTCTCCCCGGCTTGGAGGGCCTCCTCCCCTGCTCCCTCACGAGGGTGCTTTGCAAGACAGTCATCGCCTTCGACTTCATCCATTCACTCAATCATTCAAACATCTATTCACTGGTCTCCCTGAGCCAGGCTGTGGGCCAGTCCTGAGGAGGTATCAGTGTACCCAGCCCTGCCCTGGGGGAGCTCATGTTCCAAGGACTGCCGTTGTCAACTTTGTCTGGGGCACCGATACCTTTGAGAACCTCATGAAAGCTGCAGATTCAATTTCTGGGGACTCAGGGGCTGATGAATCCCAGGCCCAGCAAACTTGCCCTGGACCGTGAGCCCTTCCCCGGGCAGGGACCTGCTCACCACCCGCATGGAGCAGCCCTGGCAGCTGGTTGCTGGATGGACGGATGGGTGGATGGGGGTACAGACGGAAGGAGGAGGTGGCACAGGGAGAGATGAAGGTGTTCCTGGGACTGACGAAGCTTGGCAGGACAGAGGCCCTGTCCTCCCAGCTAAGTCCTGGAGCCCAAGGCAGGGCAGCCTCTGACTGGCCACTCTTGACGGCGTGGCCCAGAATGAAGGCGACCTCCAGGCCATGCTGAGGCCCGGCCGCCTGCAGGCCAGCAGCTTGGACAGGTGGGCACGGCACTACCGCAACCACTGCTCGGGCACCTGCCACGATCCACCACTGAAATCTCCAAATTAGCCCATGCGGTTGATGCTACAGTTGAAGTCATTGTGCAGATGGGAAAACTGAGGTCAGAGAGCGGAAGACCCTACCCAGAGTCGCATGGGCCAAGCGGCAGAGCAGCATCCGGACCCAAGGCTGGGGGCTCCGGCGCCACGTCTACACCAGGCCCGCCTGCCGAGCCGGCCTAGTTTCTTTCCTCTGCCTAAAGGATGGCTGGGGCTTGACAGACAAAGCCCTGTGTCAGCAAGAAAGTCCGTCAGGCCGCTCCCCAGCCCATCGGGAGGCACCTTGCCCCGAGCAGCCCAGAGCCGCCACGTCGGACCACGTGCATTAAGGTCTCCCAGCTGGCGCGGCCGGGGTGGCTTGGCAGAGAGGCCAGCGTCTCCCCTGTATCTCTGGCATCCCAGCCCTGTGGGGCACCCTCCTCCCACCTGAGCCCCTCCCTGGTGGGAAAGCAGAGGGCACAGAGGGGGCGGGGCCCTGGGAAGCTGCAGGGGGTCCCCTAGAGGCAGGGGGACAGCAGAGCTTGAGAATGAAACAGGGCACTCGGCAGAGGAGAATTAGTCTTCAGAGATCACCTTAAAGATGAAGGACTGCTCGCTTTTATAGGCTGTCGATTACGTGCCTCGCAAAGAAATCTGCCCGGGAACAAGGGGGGCTTTGGGCAGCAGCGGAGCGGGTGTGCCTCGGGGCCGAGCTCATCAGCCAGAGGACGGCGCACCCCGGCTGCGGGAGGGAGGGTACGCACACAGCCCCCAGCTCCCCGGAGCAAGGCGACCCAGGCAGGAGGCACAAGAGCTCAGAGCATGAGCCGGGAGGCCCGGGTTCGAGGCCCACTTCTGCCACCAACCGCCTGTGCGAGCTTCTGGTTGGAGGGATGCGGCTTCCTTCCCCGCATGACCCGACCACCCCCCATGCCAGCCCAGGGTCAGTGGCTGCCTGGCGAGCCCTGGCCAAGGGGAGGACAAGGTGGGCTTGTGCTGGGGGGAGGCATGAAGCCCTCAGAGGTGCCTCAACTGTGGGGTGACCTCTGTCGAGGCTCCTCCCCTGGGGCCCCGGTCTCAGAAGGTCTGGAGGGGGAAAGGGGCTCAGCAGGGAGGGTTCAGTGCCAAGGTGCTCGGCTGAGCCGTCCCGCCCGGCGCAGGCGCCCTTCCTCCTGTGTTCTAAGGGAGCCGGCTGGCAGCGGTCCCCTGGGTACCCTGAGACCGCGCTCCCCGGATGAAAGCAGGAAGAAGAAAGTCTCCCTCCAGGGGGAGGCCAGGCGGGGTCAGATCCAGATGTGAGCCTCTCCGGCCCCCTGCCCCGTCTCCTGGGAACACCCCAGACCGAGGTGCGGCAGGGCTGTTCGCCACGACAAAAACCCGTCGTGGGGCTTTGCATCGGGAAAGCCAAGGGTGGGTGACACGCGCCTGGGCCCGGCAGGGGCTCTCTCAGAGCACTGAGTCTTGTGGGCGGGGGGCTGACGGGCTCTGTGGAGGGGAGCCCAGGCCCGCCCAGCCCAGACCCCCAGGGAGTTCCTGGCTGAATCTCCCCAGGGGCCCCGTCTGCACCTGGCTGGCTCCCGCCTGGGCTGAGCCCCGAGCCCCTGGCCTTGGCAGAGGGAGGATCCCGGAGACGCCCCAGCGTGAGGAGCTGGTGGTTCTGCTCACAATTCTGGTCCCAAAGACTTAGGAAGACGGTCTGCAGGCTCGTTCTGTGAGACCTGAGCAAGAGCCCCTGTCCCGCGGGGGCCTCTTCAGCGGAGCCCAGGCGAGGGCGGCCTGGGACCTCAGGCCACCGGGAGGGCCTGGGGAGGAGGAGCTGACGGGGTCCAGGGGCACAAGGGGGCTGGGGCGCTGCCGGCCTCAGCCCCTCCTGGAGCCTCCAAGCTCCCCAAGCTCTCTCACTCCCCGGGGAGCGCTCAGCTCTGGGTCCACGGTGGGCTCTCCAGATGTTTCCAGTGAGGGTCTTGCCCACCCTCCCCCACCACAGTTCCTGGCCTCCCAGATGGTCCACCCAGGCCTCGGGCCTACTGAGCCGCAAACCTGAGCCCTCCTGAGTGTCCCGCCCTGCGTGTGGCACCAGCCCCACCAGCTGCCCCCGACAAGGCTGGCGCCTGCCTGGCTCCCTTCCCGAAGCCCCACATCCAGCCAGCCCCCCGCTTTGTCCACTTCACTCTAACCCCCTTTGCCCTCTGTCCCCACCTCCAGCTCCTGCCCTGGTCAAGGGCCCGGCATCTGCCTCTAGTCACTGTGGCCGCCTCCCCCGGGGCTCCCAGCCCTGCTCACACATCCCCACACGGCAGCCAAGCAGACCAGGATGCTGTCCCACCTAGACCCTCCAGGGCCACCAAGGCCTCAGGAGCAGGGCCCTCCCAACGCCTGCCAGTGCCAGGAGCACAGCCTCGGCAATGCTGTTCCCTCCCCAGGCAGCCGGCCACCTGCGCTGAGTCTCTCTCAGCCTCCGCATCACCTTCTCCCGGTGCCGTCTCCACCTGCCTCCGGCTGGGCCAGAAGCCTCCTCTGTTCTCCTGGCCCCTGGCCTCCCAGATCACAGCCACACCACCGGGCTAAACCGAGAGCTCAGTGGAGGAGGGGCTCGGGAACCCCAAGCCCAGCGCAGGAACCTCAACCCCAACCCCAGGGAAAAAGAAGAAAGAGGTACTTTGTAATCATGCCTGCCTTGTGAGTTGGCTCCCCCGTGAGACTCTAAGCACCACGAGACACAGACCATACCCACCAGGCTGTATCTCTAGCATGAAGTAGGGACTCCATAAATGGTCGCTGAGTAAACTTAATGCAGCAGGGATTTAGGTTGGACAACAGGAAGAACTTCCCAAAGTTCTTTCTTTTTTTTCTCTCTGTCTGGAATGTTTTTAGACATTTTGAAAGCATCAAGAGATACTGCCTGGGATGGGTTGGAGGTTGACCTCCCTGTACGGTGGCTTGGGGACTGCTCAAGGATAAGCCCCCCCAACCAGAGATGGGTACAGGGTGACTTCCTGCCCCACATTCCAGGACTAGAAGAATCACATCTACGTCTAGATCCTTTCATCTGAGCAACTCCAAACTCCTGGCACGTGTCATGTCACCCTGCCCCAAGGATGTGAGAGTCCCGTCCCCTCTCTGTGCGGAGCAGGGGTGCTCTAAGGAGTCCAAGTCTGCAGCTTGTCCAGGGTTACCCGGCAAATGAGCCGAGGCTGGATAGGGCTGGGAGAGAGCGGGACCAAGGGGGTCCCCAGAAACGGCAACACGTGGACACAGGCCTTCATTGACAGTGGTGCTGCGGGAACCACACAGCCCAGGTTGGAGCCCTGTCCTGGCCGAGCAAGCTGAACCACGAAGGGACAGCCAGCGCCTCCCCACTGCATCTCCCCCAGAGGCCCCCATCTGCCGCCCAAACTCAGGTTCGGTCCCAGCTCCAGCACTCTTAGCCTCAGTTTTCTCATCTGTCAGATGGGTTAATCACCCCTGCCGCCGGCCTCCTAGGGGGGTTGTGACTACGAAATGAGTGATGTGGGCACGAGCCCAGCTGGTGCGGGGAGGGTGGCACTGGCATTGTTCTCCTGGCGGAAGTGCCCCATTGAAGAACCTCAGCCAAGCCCCTGCGGTGGGAGCTGGATGTTTGGATGGCTTTCTCTGGTGCGTGGAGGGGACATCAGGACACCAGCAGCCTGTGAAAGGGGACAAGGCTGCTTTGAGAGCCATCCTTCTCATGCGTGCACAGTGCTTTACAGTTTGCAAAACACACCAGTATTCCACTTGATCCTCATATCACAGTCCTGTGAAGTGAGGAGGAAGCAGGGATTGCTGTTCCCATTTTACAGATGGTAAAACCCAGGCCCAGAGAGGACGAGTTACTCTCCCAGAGTCACACAGCACACCCATGGGCAAGCCAAACGGAGAAGCAAGGGAGAGAAGGCCGGCCCCAGGGAACCGGGCCAGGCAAGGCTCTCTCTCTTCTGACAGCAGGCACAGGAAAGGCCTTGCCTCTTGTCTGAAGCTTCAAACCAGCCTGGAGCTGGCACAAGGGGCCACCCGTCTACATGCTGGGTCACCAAAGGGGTGGGGAGCGGAGGCGGGTGTGTTCGCTATTGGCCCAGGCCCCTAAAGCCACAGCCCTCAGCTGCCTCCGGTGTCAAGGGGCAGACAGCCGGGCTCTGGCCCCAGGGAGCAGCAGGGAGGCTGGGCCTGGCCTGGGAGGCCTCGAAGCCACCTCCCCTTGAGACAGAGCAGCACTTGCTGGCTCCTCTCCTGAGGCCCCTCCTGGCCGAAGCTTCCTGCAGTTCAATTCATCAAACACTCCTCAGCTCCCAACCGGAGCCGCTTGGAAGGGATGGAGCCTGGGCCCGGGAGAGACCCAGAGTTGGGGTCCAGAAGGACGGTGCATCCCAAGGGATCTCCTGGTGGAGGAGGACTCAGCACTAGGGGACGAGGCAGTGAGAAAAGGGCAGCTGAGTAGTATAGGCTCAATACTGCTAGCACTTAGAGGCACAGCCACTAGGCATCAGGGAAGGCTTCCCAGAGGAGGTGGCAGCACTTGAGCTGGGTTTCGGAGTCCACGGAGGGTGTCTCTGAATGAAGGGGTGTGCATGCGTGTGTGTGTGTGTGTGTGTGTGTGTGTGTGCGCGTATGCGTGTGGTGTGCGTGCGTGTGTGTGCGTGCGTGTGCGCGCACTGGGGAGCCTGGGGAAGCCAACAAGATGGACGGCAAAGATCTGGAAATGGGCAGCCCGGTGTGGGCCCAGGGCTGGCAGATGACAAGCAGTCACTACCTGTAAGGGGCCAATGGGAAGGCACAATGGGCCAGGCTGGGCATGGCCTTGGAGGACAAGTCTAGAAGTTAAGACTATTCCTGCTAAAGGGAGAAAGCCAGATCTCATCAGGAAAGGACTTATCTGGGGACGGCTTGGGTGAAGACCTGACCTAAGAGGGGGCCGGACCACCCCTGGAGGGCCATGGAAGAGGAGACTGGGGTTTGCATCCTCTCTCTGCTGTTAACATGCTGTGTGACACGGGCATGTTCCTGAACCTCTGATCCCTGGTCTGTGACACTGGAATGAGCAACCCTGACTGGCGTCAGGCAGTAAGGCCGCGAGGTGGACGGGAAGGGCTCTGCAAACTGCAGAGGGCTGGGCCCCTGCGCCGTGCCAATGTCGCTCCAGCAAGAAGGAGCAGGTGCAGCTCCTGAGAGTGAGGGGCCGCCCAGGCCCGCCCCTGCCACCCCCTCCTGCAGCTGCAAACTCAAACTGTTCCTTCCCTCATGACATCTGTCTGGGAGAAATTTAAAATTTTAAATGGGCAGCCCCATTATCTCCTCTCCTTGGTGAGCAGGCCTCCGCTCCAAGCCTGCCCGCCCCAGTCCCTTGGCAGCCCAGCCCGGGGCAGCCCCGGGGCAGCCCCTCCGCCTCAGCTTGCGACTCCAGCCCCCTCGCTGGCCAGCCGGGCTCTGTCCGCACCCCCTTCCCGTGCACAGCCCTGGGCACCCTCCCAGCCCCACCTCCGCTGCCCCTGAAGAGGGGAGGAAGGGAGGAATGAGCCAGCCCTGGAGCACACAGACCGGGGTTCGAGTCCCCTAGAGCCGCGTGGCCTCAGGCAGGAGCGGCCCTCTCCGAGCCGCGCTCTCCTAGTCTTAAAGTCAGCGAATCCCAATACCCAGCGTTCTGACAGATGAGTATTTATTGATCCCCTGCTGAATGCAGGGCCCTGGCTACAGGAGGAGGATGCTGAGGAGACCAGGGAGTCAGGTCCTGGTCCCAAAGCTCAGGTTAGTGTGCCAAGTGCCTGGCACGGGGTGGCGCCCAGAGCGGGGACTTTGTAAGTGGTCGGATGCCCATTTGCACAGGTGAGGAAATGGAGACCCAGCGAGGGGAGTGATCTGTCCGTGGTCACACAGCGAACTACAGGTCCCGCACTCCCTCTGCACACGCGCGCACCGGGGTCTCTGCCGGCTCCCGCAGGGGTGCCGCCCCCCTCGAACCCGGAGTTCGAGCCCCGCTGGGGCAGGAGGAGAGGAGGGTGCCCGCCCCGCCCCGGGCCTCCGGTGCGCTCCCAACTCCAGCCCCCGCACTGGGCGCCCACCCTGCCGGGCCGAGAGGCCACCGCCTCGCCAGCCGCCCGAGCCCCCAGTCCCCGCGCCCGCGCGTACCTGCGGCTTGTCGCGCGGCCGGTCCTCAAGTTGGGAAGCGCCGCCCATGGTCTTCCACCGGTCGTTGACCATGTTCCGGCAGGACCGGCGGGGGCGCCGGGCGAGGCGCGCCGCTGCGGAGCGCAAAGGCGGCGAGGTGGGCGCGGGCGCGGGGCGCGCTCTGCCCGCCGGTCCCCGCCTCGGTGCGAGCGGGCGGCCGTGTGCGGGCGAGAGCGGTGCGGGCAGGAGCGGGAGCGCGAGAGCCGCCTGCCCGCCGCCCGCCGCGCGCCGCCCCGCTCCCGCTCCCGCGCTCCCCGCGCGCTCCTCTCCCTCCTCCCTCCTCCTTCCTCAGTCTCCGCGTCTTTTTTGTCTCGGACTCTCTTTGCCTTTTATTGCTCCCCTTGGCCCCCGCCCCCGACACACACACGCACACGCCCGCGGACTTCCATAGCTGACGCCACCTCCAGAAAGGCCAAGCTAAAGGGGGCAGACCCGGCCCAAAGCCACGGGGCCGGCCGGATGGCAGCAAACAGCGGCCCGCACCCGGAGGGGCCGGGAGCCCCCGGCGGCGCCTCTGCACAAACTTCCTCCCCGGCGCGACTCACACCAACTCACCGTGCGCGGGGGGCGCGGCGCTGGGCGGGCACCGGGGGCGCCCCCACCGGGCCGTCGGGCGTCTCCAGGGAGCGGCGCCGCGCTCCTCCCGGCTCGGGGCACTGGGCTCGCCCCCGGACCCAGGCGGGGCAGGGGTGGGGGCCGGCGGGGGTGCGCCTGCGATCTCTGAGATCTCCGACCAGAGCGCCCAGCCCCCGGGGACCTCCCCGCTCTGGACCCCGACCCGCGAGCCTGGTCCTGGGGGCTCCCCGGCCCTGGTGCGCAGACACGTGCCTGGCGCTCGCCGGCAGAGCCGCCCCGACGCCTCCCTGCTCGGCGGCCCGCGGGCGGAATGGGGTCCCCGCCGCCGCGACAGCCGCGGGCGCCGCGGTCGCGAGGACGAGCCGCTCCGCGCTCTGCCCGCGCTCCCGGCCGATCGCCCGCGCTCCCCAGGCGCGCCCCGCGCAGTCTCAGCCCCCGCCGCCTCCGCCGCGGCGAGAGGAGGGATTTGTGCCGGGAGGGGGCTTCCTAGTCGCCCCTTCCCACCAGCAGCACTTTTTAAGGCATTTAATCCGCCCGGAGCGGCCCGCGGAGGTAATTGACAAAGTCCTTAATCTGCGCCGGAACGCGCTGCCATTGTGGCTTCCGACCGAGGCGCCCACGCGGCCCGACGCGGAGCTCCCCGCCGGTCCAACCCCTCCCCTTTCTGCGGCCCCCACCTTCTTCTGGTCCCCCAGCTCCAGATAGACACCCCCGTTCCCCGCCCTCGCTTCTCCCCAAAGCTGTTTTCCGGCTCCTGGGGCGCCTTGGCCCGCCGCGCTGTTCCCTGGCAGCGTCTCCGTCTCTCCCCACTGGCTGCCGTCTGTCGCCCCATCCTCGTCCCTCTCCCGATCCCTCTGCGCGTCCGGCACGGGCGGGGCAGGCCAGCTGGGGGTGGGGGCCGTGTCCAGCCTGGGCAGGGGCGCTCCTTGGGCCCCAGAGCTGGAGCGAGGGACCAGAGGTGCCAGCTGGGGACACTGTCACCCACCAGAAGCTGGGTTCACAGCCCTCCAGTTTGCAGCCTCTTTTTCCTTCCGGGATCGCGGCCTCACCTGCAGCCCCACCCCAGCTGATCCTGCAGCAATGGCAGGGCGTCGGGAGACCTGGGGTCCGGCTCTGGCCCCTGGCTCTTCCTGGATGGCACCGGTCCCCCTGGGCTTCTTTCCTATTGATTAGGAGTGCCAGCAGGTGACCCAGAGGGCCCTGGCTGTGTGGCCTAGGGCAAGCAACTGCACCTCTCTGAGCCCCATGTATACCAAAGGGTTAAGAGCACTCTTCTCAGAAGGGTTCCAGGAGACAGTGCATTAAAGCTCTGAGCAGGGCACGGGCTCAAACTTCCCTGCTGTGGCCTTGGGCACATTTCCTGTCCACCCTGAGCCTCAGTTTCCTCGTGAACAAGGACTCTCCCCTTGGTGGGGAGCTGTGAGGTTTGCAGGCCCCTGGGCGGTGCCTGGCAGGAAGCAGGCACATGGTGGGGACTGCAAGTCTGTGACTCCACAGTTTGGGGAGACGTAAACTCCATACATGTCTGTGCACAGACGAAGGTCGCCCTGGGGAGCCCCTGGGCTGAGAATCTGGAGGGAGGGAGCAAGGGGCCTACGGAGGGGGTCCTGGGTGTGTGCTCCAGGCGGTTGGGGGAGGCACCCCAAGAAGGAGGGGTGGGCACTGGACCGCGAAGGCACATGAGGGCAGCGTCCACACAGCCGGGTGCTGGGGAAAAGGCAGTTCCAGGGATGGGGCGGCAGAAACAACTGCAGAGAGCGGAGTGACTACGGCGTTCCTGGGCAGGTGCACCCAGAGAACACTCTGGACAAACTGCTCCCAGCCTGCAGAAGGGCGATTAGACAGGTGAGTGGGGGCCACCTAGCGGCTCTTCCTGGCAGTGTTTGCTGTGGAGTCATCTCACCTGCTCAGCAACTGGTTCCCCAGCTTTCCAGCCAGTGTGTGTCTTGGGGGCCGGGCCTCACCCTATCACCCCCTGTGTGATGATGCCTCTGCCCAGCAGCCCGGAAGAAGCGTCAGCCGTGATGCAGGTCTGGCATGAACCCACAGGCGTCTTCTCCGCACTTCACATTCTGGGCTCACCTGACACACTTGGGGCATTGTCCTGGGAGAAGAGAGGGCTGCCATCTGTTCACTGGCCGTTCAGGGTGTGGTGCCAACCCCTACCCCGAGACCTGTGCAAGGAAAAGAGCAGCTGACCCTGCGGAGCAGACAGTCCCCCCACCCTCTGATTTCCCTTTGACAAGGCTGATGGTCACAGAGCACCAGGGCAGGACCAGCCTAAGACTGGGCATTCTGCGTCAGGGACCAGCTAGGATGCAGGGGTGCCAGAACCCAGGACCTGCAGGCTGCAGGGGTCCAGGTGACCCCAGGCCACCTGGTGCCCGTGTTCACTCCCCGTATATCCACCCACCCTCCTCTCCGGCTCACCGATTCTGCATGTTCCTACTTTGCCTTTCCAAGGCCACCTCGTATTATGGCCCCACTGACGGACATCCCCTCTCTGGGATTGCACCAGGGCGTACCAGTCACAGTCATCAGCTGGAAAGGGCAGCTGCCCTTGGTCGGTGCCCACCGCGGTCCAATGGGGGGCATGGCAGCTGGGTCCAGATGCAGGACAGCTTCCTTAGCGGGGAGCAGGTGTAAGGCGGGCTGTGGGGCACACCAACACCGGACGCCTGGAAAGGAAGAGAGCCAATGAGGGGACAAGGAAGAGCGGCAGGGATGGAGGGTGACAACATGCAGGGTGCCAGTCCCTGACCAGCTGCTATGCTCAGCTCTGTGCCAAGCACTGTACATCCTCCCAGCCACCTTAATACATGGGAGCTGTGGTCCCCACTTTGTGGATGAAGAAACTGATTCAGAAGGGTAAGTTATATAACGCGGGCGATCGTGCTATTAAAATGATATAATTAACAGTGAATCCCCACTTCCCGTGTGCTGGATCGATTCATTAGCAATAGCATCTCATTTCATGTTATCCTCACCCAAGACCTGTGGGTGTTATTAATATCCCCATTTTGTAGATGAGGCAACTGGAACTCAGAGAAGTTAAGGAAGTTGAGCAAGATCACACAGCAATCGGTGGGGCTAGAGTGGGAACCCCGGGCAGTGCGCTGCCAGAGCCCGTCTGGCTCTCTTTCTCAAATGCCTCGGTCCTGTCGGTCTGCCGGAGCTGGGCCTGAGACACCCGGTGAGCACTGCTGAGCTGGCAGCAGAGGCTCAGCGGACGTGGGCAGAATACCAAGCGTGCTCGTCTCTCAGGGCCCGAGGGACGGGCTGGCCAGAGGGTCGGGACCTCCGGCCTTTGTCCACCCAGCCTCTGCCCCGCACTGCCAAGGGCACTCAGCTCTCACCATAAAACTGTTTCAACTTAACTCTGACAGTCACATTTGTCATTAAAAATAAATGTATCTTGGCTTCCGTGGCACGGAAAGCTGCCGTGCGGTGATTCAATGGGCTTGTCACCCCTCACGGTTAGGCGCGGGGAGCTGCACAACTGGATGGTCTCCAACGCCAGCTCCTCATTTTCTGCAGCTGGAGCCAGAAACGTACAGTGGGCTGACATTTAATTTAGAATCCAACATACCTTGACACAAACCCATAATACAAAGGCGGGGGCGGGTGGGGGCTGCCAAGCCTGGCGGGTGGGGGGGAGTGGGGGGAGTCCAAGTGACAGGGTGGATTTCTTTCTTTCTTTCCTTTTTTTAAATTTTGCTTTGTCAACACCGAGTGGAGATGACAGACGAGAGGCCGCGATCAAAGGCAGGAATTAGCACGGAGGGACTGTGTGTGCGAGCGTGTGAGCCTTTGTGTAGACTTGCAGCGCACGGGCGGTGGGTCCGTGCCCGGAGCAGGGGACGCCATGTGTGGCGTCTTGCAGTGGGTCCTTCAGATGTAACCGGAGAACTGCGGCTGAGTCCAGGCTGTCGAGGCTGAGGCTGGAGCCCAGGAGCAGGACGACGTGGTCACTACAGGCCAGGACAGTGCCTGCCTGTTCCGTCTTTGTGTCCCCAGCCCTTCCCACTGGTCCTGCAACAGTCAATGCTCAATAAATGCGGAGCAGGAAGGGGAAATGCTATTTTAAATGGAGTTCCTCTTAGGGAGAAAACTGGCTTTTCCCAGCAGAGCATCCTATATGTCCATGAAAATTGGAGGCTCAAGGCTGACCAGGGAGGGGAGGGCAGAAGGCAAGAGACAGCCAGAAAGCCTGGCAAGAGCTCACAGCTGGAGCAGGTTAGGGGGAGAAGCTCCGGGGAAGGGGAAGGGGAAGGGGAAGGAGTGGGAGGGGCGGATCCAGGCAGGCGAGGTCTGGGAGATGGCTGGGCCTCGGGAACCACAGCTCGGGTAAGTTCGTGGGCTCCAGAGGGGGGATGTTTGCTCCTGCGTTGGAAGTGATTTGCAGTGTTGTGCTGCAAAGTCCCGTCCCTTACCCCCAACCCTCCGTACAAAGTCTGCCCTGCGCAACAGCCTCGAGTTCCTGACGGTTTGGGGAAATGAAAAGAGCAGGCTCTCTCCCCCACCAAAGTCAGGGAAGGGCAGAGCCAATGGTCCAGCTACAGGAGGGGAGGGGAGGGGTCCTAGAAAGGTCCAGAATTCAGACTGAACAGGATATCCAACCAGAGTCGAGGACTGAGCACCTGAGCTTGAGTCGCTTTCATTTGCCTTTTTGAGGCACGTTCTAAACACACAGCTGCAGAGAATTTGGAGACCCCTGGGCAGCTAACACTTGTCTTCAAATGTTTGGTGTTGAATGAAAGGAATTGGGCGTAGAAAACGGAATTCTTACTCGGACAGCTGAATGCAGCTGGAGGCCACATCCCAACCTACAGGTGGCCAGACTTTCAAAAATGGCGTGGCCTCTTTTCACCCTTCTTTTATATTCCGTGTGCCGTGATTGCACCATCTGAAGCCCTGCGGTGCTGATCCTGTCGTTTGGCGTTTCTTCCAGCTCTCACTCGTGGTGGCTTGTTTTCTCGTGTGTTTTGTAATTTTGGATTGTGAGTTCCATCTTTGTCAAAGCTTTATCTGTGGGAATCTGGTGTGTTCCGGGCCGAAAGTCTGTCCCTCCCTGGAGGGTGGGCTTTTGTTTCCACTGGGCACCTGAGGACATTCCAAACCCAGGACTACTTTAAGTTCACATCTTGCAAGTAGAATATATTCAGATCCAAAATATTCGTGAGAACAGGCCTGTGGTTATTAATTTATAGGGGAAATCTTTCCTTGTCATATTCCTTTTTCCCTGCAGAGGGAATTTTCCTGAGTCTGCCCATTCACGGAGGGTGTGGCCCTGGCTTTACATTGGGTCCGGCTCCCTGCCTCCCTGCCTGCGTCCTGGGCCATGAAACCCAAGGACACGGTTCCCCTAGTTGGCACTGACTGTGGGCGACACAGCTCTAGCCCCAGCCGGCATCTGACTCCCCTCATTTTGGGGCAGTTTGGTCATGCATTTAAAAGGGTGTTTGTCATATTGTATCCACTCTTGTTGCAGATGTCTGGTCTACCATATTGTAGAAAACAAAAGTCCCTTCTTTTCAAATTCCTATTTTTCTTTTTCTTTAAACTTTAAAGTCAAACTTACACATAGTAAAATGGACAGATCCTGGGGGTACAGTTGGGAAGTTTTGACCACCATGCCAATCAGATATAGAACATTTCTGCCACCCTAGAAATTCCCTGGGCCCCTTCCCAGTCACCTCGAGCCCCCGGCAGGAAGCACTGCTCTGATTTCTATCGCGATAGCTTGGCTCTGCCTTTCCTTAAGCGTCGTGTAAATGGCATAATGCGGTGTGTACTCTTTCTGGCTTCTTTCGCCCCACGTTAGACTCGTGCGACACGTCCACGTCGCGTGTCTGTCGGCCGCTCGCACCTTCTCATTGCCTGTAGCATTTCACCTCCGGCCCCGCCGCAGTGCGTTTGCCCATTTCCTGTGGAGGGACGTGTGCCTGTTTCCGCCGCGGCTGTTCAGGGCAGTGTTGCTGTGAGCATTGGCACGCGCGTCCCTGGTGCCATACGTGCGCGTACTTTGGGCATATTCCCGGGAGTGGAATTGCTGGACCGTAGGGTGGGACCATGCTAACCGTGTCAGAAGCCCCCAGATTGCTTTGCAACGTGGCTGTGCTGCTCTACACCCCCACTGGCAGTGCGTGGGGGGCCAGGTGCCCGACTTTATTCCGCGTCCCTCCGAGTGCTGCGGTGGGACAGGGTGACTGCGTGTGTCTGCCCTTGCGCTCGCCCAGCCTGCTCGTCCCTTCACTCACTCAGTCGTCCCACAAACACTCACCCAGCACCTCCTCTGCAGGCCCAGCCCATCCTGCCTTGCCCTAATCCAGCCTGGGCTCTTGGGGTGGGGGAACATGGGGGTTGGGGTTCCAGGTGCCCCGTATCTCATACCCTGGGTCTCACTCAGAACCCCTGCCTGGAGAGGCAGGTGCTGGGCAGAGAGAAGCTGGTGGGCAGACAGGCCTTGGGCAGCACCCTGCTCTACTGCTCCTCGGGGAGGGACAACCTCCGAGCCTCAGTGGGGACTTGACTGCCCCCTGGGGGGACCCAGGGCTCCAGAGCTGTGGCTCCCACGGAATCCAGGCCCCCTCTGGAGACCCACCTGAAAGCTCCCCAACCACCTGAGCACCCAGGGAGAGCTGTCCTCTTCCCTCACCTCCCACGTCCAGTCCACCGGCAAGCTCTCTAGCAAGCATTCACTGAGCACTGCTTCGCGGAGTCTAAGTCTAATGAACACATAAGACACGTTCAACTGCTGAAACGTGCTCTAAGGAGGGCGCTGCCACACACAGTAGGCGGGGAGGAGGCTGCAGAAGAGGTGGCACTTGAGGGACGGGAGTAGCCCACCCAGGAGGCTCTGTGGGAGAGCTCTCAGGCACAGGGAGTGGAGCAAAGGCCCTGGGACAGGAGCAGGACCGGCGTGTGTCAGACCTGACAGAAGCCTGTGGTTGGAGCCCAGTGGCGGGTGTTGGGGAGATGAGGTCGGAGAGGGAAGGAGGGACGCAGGATGCAGGGTAGGGGATGAGCTTGGACTTTACGCTGGTCACAGTAGGAAGCCACTGGAAGAGCATAGGCGGGGCTCACCGGGGTTTGACAGACGTTTTGCAAGTTCTTTCTGGCCACTGTGTCAAGGATGGGCTCGCGGTGGGTCTGGGGGCAGGAACAGTAGGAGGCTGGGGCAGCTGTCCTGGCGAGAGGCGGAGGCTGTGCAGACGGGGGTGTCAGCGGTGGCTGCAGAGGGAAGTGTCAGACGCAGGCAGTTGTGGAGATGGGGCCAGGAGCTCGATGGATGGAGGAGAGGTGGGAGTGGGGGAGACAGCCGAGGTCTGGGGCCCCCGATGCAGGTGGGTAGTGGCACCACCTGCTGAGCTGGGGAAACCCAGAGGAGGAACGGGGCTGCCATGGAGGTCTGTCCTGGCCATGCTATGTTTGAGATGCCGTCAGACTCCAGGAAGGGCGTGGAGTGGGCATGGGGCACACGCGTCTGGAGCCGGGAGAGAGACCCAGGCTGGAGTCATCGACTGTGAGCCCGATGTTGCCAGTCCCTTTAAGTCTTCTAGGAGGTGGGGGGGAGTCTAGGGTAGATGAAACTCTTGCTCCTGATCCTCCTCCCTGTTGGAGAATTACACACCCATGTGCTTTGCCTGCTGGGGTGCAGCCTCTGTTGTGTCTCCGGTGACTTTGGGCTTGGCCGTGTGACTTGCTTTGGCTGATGGCACGTGGGCAGAAGCACAGGGTGGTGTTCTGAGCACAGATCATAAGAGGTGCCCTTCCAGGCTTCTCTTGTGGCCATAAGAACGCTCCCCGGGAAGCCGCTGGTCCCAGAAGCTTGAGTGACATGTGACACAGGTCTGAACCCAGCAAAGCCGTGAGTCAGAAAAACAACTGCCGCTGCTGGAATCCACGGAGTGTTGGGTGTGGCTGTTACACAGCATGCCTGCAGCCGAAGCTGACTGATATGCAGGCAGAGGCGAGGCCCTCTCCTCCCCCGCAGGGCAGCGGGTAGGAGGAAATGAAATTGTGCACTGGAGGGCTTGGCGCGGGGTCTGGCCCACAGCACGTGCTCGGCAGACACTCATTAGTCTCACTAACGTGCTTTAATTGTGAACCTCACACAGAGACGCTCCCTATGTGTTTCCCTCTCGGTGGCCCCTACCACATGCCTCTGCTTCCATCTGTGTTTCTTTTTTAAATTTCACAATTTTTTTCCAATTATAAAAACCACCTATTGTCACTACCCAGAGACAAGCTGGTTACCGTTTCGGGTCCTTCCGTCTAGTCTGTGTTCTCGGTAATTGCCAGAGACAGCACACATTGGGCCAGCAGGACCAGTCCCTTCTCGGGACTCTGTAGCGATGGGCAGCGTGGGCAGGGAGAAGGTTTTCTCGGCGGTTCTGTGGACGGGTGCGTGGCGTTGGGATGGGAAAACGGCAGCAGCGTTTACTCAACATTCGCCCTGTGCCGGCACAGCTCGAGCTGTCAGACCTCCGTCCACGTGGGCCCGCGGTATTCAACCTTCCAGAACGTGCCGAGACTAGCAATGCACCCTCCGCCCCCAAGGACAGCCCTTGGGCAGCGACAGAGGGAAGTTGGAGGAGCCGGAGGATCAATACCCCAGCTCCTTTGCCCCTGGTGAGGGGCGCGTTCCACGTGCTTCCCAGAGTCCTCAGGGGCTCCAGCCCCGGGTGCCCAGCGCTGCACTCTGACACCCACCACATCCAGTCACGGCTGCCTGCCCTCACCCCACACACCCCCGCCTGCTTCCTGGGTCACCTCCAAACAAACCTCTGGTGTTCATGCCTCTGCTTCCGGGGAAAGCTGCCAGAAGGCACCATGCGCCGTGTGCAGGCTCGGTGTCCCTCCCAGGCCTCCTCACGGCCATTCAGCAAATTCCAATCTAACCCATGCTTCCGCGGCACCTGCTGCTGCCACGGGCCTGACACCACCGAGGCAGGTGTGAGTGCCTGTGCCTCGGCGACCGGCTCTTGCCCTCGACCCAGAGAAGGGCCTCGGGCTAAAGCAGCGGCGGCCATTTCCGGAGCACGCTGGGTCTTGCCAGATGGAGGGGATATGGCGCACACCAGCACTGCATCGTGTGAGTGCGAGGATTGCCCCATGTTCCTAAAAATCCAAAACCTCACCTTCAGGCTGGATACAGTGCCTCACGCCGGTATTCCCAGCGCTTCGGGAGGTGGAGGGGGGAGGATCACTTGAGCCCAGGAGTTCGAGACCAGCCTGGGCAACAGAGCAAGACTCCATCTCTACAAAAAAACATAAAAAATCAGCCAGGCGTGGTGGCACCTGTAGTCTTAGCTACTCAGGAGGCTGAGGCAGGAGGATCGCCTGAGCCCAGGAGTTCAAGGCTGCAGTGAGCTATAACCATGTCACTGCACTCCAGCCTGGGTGACAGAGCCACTCACTTTTCAACTTAAGCCTGTGTAGTAATGACATTAGCTGATATGTGCAGAAGATGTTCCGCGTGCCAGGAGCTGAGCTTTGCGTGCTACGGGTACTAACTCATCCCATCCTTACAGCTACCCAAGTCCCACGATTATCCCCACTCACAGATGAGGAAACTGAGGCACAGAGAGGCCACACAGCTGTAGACTAGAGATTTACACCAAGGTCATCTGACTCCGCAGTGGGAAGCGGAGGGACATGGTGTGTGTAAACCTCCTCTATTTTTGGGTATTTATTTCTACTTTCTAGCTGCTGTGAAGAATGCAGAGCAAACAGCCTTGCCCTCAATTACCGTGGCCTTGCTAATTGTTTCCCTGGGGCGGATTCCCAGGCAGAGAATTACAGAGGGCAGAGGGCAGGACTGTCTCTAAGACTCCCATCCCCTTCGCCGGGCTCTGGCCTTGCTTCCTCCTGCTTCCTTCCCGCGCTGCCTTAAGTCAGGTGTCGACAGGAAGTGCGCGGCCTTGGTCTCCCTCTGCCCTGCCATGCCTGCCTGGGGACGGGGGTGAGCTCCAGCCCAACACCGAGTCCTGTCCTGTGTCCCAACAGGGAGGTTCTTGAGGAAGGGGTTGCGGCTGCTCCTGGCACGTGGCGGGGCTCGGTTGTGATTGAAGGAATGAACACGCGAATGAACGAGCCTCTGGCCTGCCCCAGTCCGCTTCCCGCTGCAGAGCGGCTCTGCGTAGCAGCCTCTCCACTGTGGAGGCCACAGGGGCGGCCCCCAAGCTGAAAGGGCGGCTCCTTAATGCCGGGGGTCAGAAGGGGAGGCAGGACACAGACTCTGACCCCTCAGTCTGCCACCAAAGCCCGTTTGGTCCTGACAATGCTGTCCTTGCTCAGCAACAGCTCCAGCCAAGGCACCTTTGCGTAAGCCAGGTGCCCTGCCCGGAATGCCGTCCCGAGTGGGTTTTCTAGTCTGAACAAAAAGCAGAACGAGAATACCTACTGTAGGGGTTTATCGATGGCTGCAGAACAAATGAGCCCAAACTGAGCAGCTCAGAATAACAGACGTTTATTATCTCAGCCAGGTGATGGGAGTGGGGAAACCAGGAGCAGCTTAGCTGGGTGGTTCCTGCTCAGGGCCCCCGGCTGGGCCGCCGTCAGCATGTGGGCCAGCCAGGGCTGCACCCACTGAGGCGTGACTGGGGCGGGAGGTTCCACTCCCGAGCCGCGTCCTTCCAGGGCCATTTGGCTGGAGGCCTCACTCTCCTGCCCCATGGACTTCTCTATAGGGTGGCTTGCGTGTCCTCACGGCACGGCTACTGGCTTCCCCCAGAGCAAGCAAGCGGGAGAAAGCAAGGTGGAAGCCACAGTCTTTATGGCCTGCCCTTGGAAGTCACACTCCATCGTTTCCACCACATTCCGTTCATCGGCAGTGAACCCCACCTACAGCCCACACCCAGGGGGAGGGGAACTAGGCTTGCCCTAAAGGAGGGGCGGATGGTTTTTGTTTGTTAGTTGGTTGGTATGTTTGAGACAGAGTCTTCCTCTGTCGCCCTGGGTAGAGTGCAGTGGCATCATCATAGCTCACAGCAACCTCCAACTCCTGGGCTCAAGCCATCCTCCTGCCTCAGCTTCCCGAGTAGCTGGGACTACATGTGTGTGCCACTATGCCCGGCTAATTTTTCTTGTTCTTGCTCAGGCTGGTCTTGAGCTCCTGAGCTCAAGCGATCCTCCCGCCTCAGCCTCCCAGAGTGCTAGGATTACAGGCGTGACCACCACTCCTGGCCAGGATAGTTTTTTAAAAACTACCACATCTGCCTCCCAGGGCTGCAGAGAGGACTCATGGGGACGGGTCTGCCAAGTGCTGAGCCCGGTGCTGGGCACCCACAGGCGCCCCGCCACTGGTGGGCATTGCCGTGTTATCACAATTCCCCAGCACCCAGCACCCAGTCTACCCCAATGGCGTCACCAGCTTTACCTTCCCAAATCCTCCCTCCCTCATTTCAGCCCTTGCTCTCAGGCAGCCAGAGGGTCCCCAATTTCAACAGGATAAAGCCCAACCCTTTTGTTTGGCAGTTAGACCTTCAAGCTCAGTGCCCCCCACGCCCCACCCCTTCCAAACCAATCCTTCCTTTCTCTGCGGGGTGTTTCTTCTGTGCCAGCCGCTCCCTTCCCACCACAGCCTTAGCCAGGATGTTACCCACCCAGAACTGCCCATGCCAAGCCTCGGCCTTCGCCTTGAAGCCCCTCAGCCCCCTTTCCCAGTATTTCCCCCATCCCTGGATTCTCACAGCACTACGCCGTTTCCACGGCTGCCACGGTCTGGGCTCCTCTGTCACTCACTGGTCACCCTGTCATCCTGCCTCCTGCCCAAGACTGCACCTCTTTCTTGTCTCCCGCTCTAGAAGGCCACTGTGTCTGAGCCCAGGGACGAATGCGGAAGACACCTCGGCCTGTCTTCAAGGAGCTACAGTCATGTCCCTCAAAGACCAGCGTCATTGTTGGTATTTCTGGGAGTCCTGGTGTGGCATGGAGTTCTCAGTGGGTGTACAGGAAACCCTTGCAGAAGTGACTGTCCGTGGCCAAGGCTAACACCCCCATCACCACCATCATCACCATCACCATCATCACCACCATCATCACCACCATCATCACCATCACCACCACCATCACCACCATCATCATCACCATCATCACCACCATCATCATCACCATCATCACCACCATCATCATCACCATCATCATCACCATCATCATCATCACCACCATCACCACCATCATCATCACAACTATCACCACCACCATCATCATCACCATCATCACCACCACCATCACCATCATCATCAGTGCCATTTTGGGGGGCAATAGCAGCTTCTGGAACTGTACCCCAGAGGAGGCTCCATTCATTCCCATCAGGCCCTGCAGTGTGTGGTAGGGCCATGGGAGGTCCTGGCGTTCACCCAAGAGAACTACTTGCCCTGCTGGTCTCCACCTGCGTGGGTCAGAGGACCCCTTGCTCTGACACTGGGATCTTTGCCCTCTTGGCTCATCTGGTCTCTTCCTTTGCCCATTTCTGTAGCCACCCAAGGCCCAGCAACAGTCGTCCTGTCTACCTGGGGCATAACTCCACAAGGCCCCCAGCTCCCGGCTCTCCCCTTGAGGACTTGCCAGGCCCCCTTGGCCTGAGCTTAGGGGTGTCAGAAGCCCCCAAGGAGTGTACTGCTAAGACACGCACACCCTGCCAGCCTGCCCGCCTCTCGCAGCCACCCCTGCTGAGTTATGTGTTACAGACAGCCCTGCCCTGGCACCCGCTCCGGGCCCAGCAGTGACCGCGGCAGACTGTCACTCCCCTCAAGTGTGCTCAGGCGAATGAGAAAGAGTGAGGCGTGTGGGGGCGTGAGGGCTGGCTCGGGGCTGTGCAGGGGGCGCCAGGGGCCTCCTGGATGCCCCCAGCTCATGGCACCAGCTCTGTTCCGCCTGAAGCCCCGTGTCTGAGCCCTTGGCTTGGAGCAGACAGCCATGCTAATCCTGTCCTGGGCTGGTGGCCGCCCCTGCTGGGGAGGGGGGAGCGAGCCGCCCAGAAAGCTGGTTTGGAGTCCCCGTTAGCTGTGGAGGGCGGCGTGGTGGCACGGGGAGATTATCCACACACGGCTGGTCCCCAGCGACCGACCCCGGCGCCCCAAAAGAAGGCAGCTAGCTATTATGGAGATTCATGGGAAGGGGACAGGCGGGAGGAAGGCTAATCAAGCTGTCCTGATTGTAATTGTCCGAAGGTGCTGGCCTCTCTCATAAACATGCTGACTGCGGCCCTGCCTCTGTGCCTCGGCAGGACTTCTCCCTGCTGGGACCGTGCTGGGTAATGTTCTTTCAACATAACTCTATTTAAATTCACATTTCCATCATCCCCCAGAGGAGCTGGAGAGAGAGCTGAGCTGCGTGGTATAAGCTGGGAAAGGATTAGATGGGGTGGGTGTTATTTTTTTCCTTTTATTTTCCCTTAGTGATGGAGATGGGGTTGTGGGGGGTGGGCTCTTCTAGAATCCTGCAAGATGGGAACTGGCAGAGCTGCTAGAGGCCATCCAGCTCCAACCTCTTGATGTCCAGATGGGAAACTGAGGCCCACGGGGGTCCTCGGCGTGCCCAGCAGTGCCCCCTTCCTGCGCTCCTTCCCCGACTCGACCCTGGAGCAGAGCAGGTGTCCAGCTGAGGCCTGCGGGGGCGGTGGAGGGGGCCTTGGAGGCCTGGAGCCCAGTCTTTGTCCCTTGCTAGTTGGCAGGTGGCACAACTTTCCTCCAAGCTGGTGTCAGGCCAGCTGCAACTCCCCAGAGAGCCAGCCCCTTCCCTGCTGCTCTGCTGGGCCTCGGTCATGAGTCACCTTCCTCCAGAGCACAATGTGGGCTCATTTCCTCTGTGGAGGTCCCCAGGGGCTGGCAAAGGCCATGGCCTCTCGGGAGAGGAGGAGGGCGGGGGGGGGGCACAGTCAGATTGCGTGGCCAGGAGCGTGGTCCCGGGGGAGGCCGAGGCCTGGATCCAGGGTGGGGTGAGGGCTGTAGCGTGGGCCTCGGCTGAGCCCCACAGGCAGGTGTGGACCCCTGTTATCTGGGGCTGGGCCTGGAGGGCGCAGAAGCCTCAGGCAGTGGCTGGGAGGTGGCAGAGGAGAGGAAGTTAGCTGCATTGGGATGAAACTCCTAGCCTTTTAAGTGCCAGAAATATTCAAAAAAGCATCTGGTTTTGTTTTTTAAAATTTCTCTCATTATCAACTGCTTGGGTGCTGTGGATGGGGCTATAGCCCAGCCCAGCTGTCCCCCCACCAGGAGGCCTTGCTACCATAGTGACAGTGGGGTGGGCATGGGAGTCCCCTCTTCCTCCCCTAGGCAAAGCCCTATGATGCCAGGTCCCAGTGGCACGGCTGCAGCTCACCGATGAGAGGCTGAGGAAAGTTGCCTCACCTCCGAGAGACTCGTCTAGACCGGTAGGAAGGGAGGTCTGTGTGGTCTCCAACTGGACCCCAGCCCAGTGGGGTGTATTAATGGGATCCCCTCCTCCAGGGCGAGGGACGTTAGAACTCTCACCCTGGAGAGACGGGAGGTGGCGGGGAGGCCTCCTCCATGGATGCTAAAGCTCTGGGCTGGCACACTTGTGTCCAGCATGGCCCTCTTCCGAACTCCCATGGACTAAAATTTTCTCATGTGCTAGGCCCTGCACTGAGTCCTGACTGAGGCTCAGAGAGGTTGAGATGCTCACCTAGGTTGCACAGCCTGGAGCTGTCCTCGTCACTTTCTTGTGCTGCCCTCCTTGTGGTGCTCACTGGGTCCAGTCTGCCACTCTGATGGCCCTGGAAGGCAGGTGGGTAGAACCTGGGTTCTTGGCCAGTCGCCTCCTCAATTGTACTCCGTGTCCTCTGTCAAGTCATGTCCCCTCTCTGGCCTCAGTTTCCCCATCTGCTAATCCAGTCTACCTCTCAGAGCCCTTGTAGAGGTCAAAGAAGATAGTGACATGAAGTTACTTTGCAAAGGGTCAGTGAAGAGCCACAGGCTCAGATGCTGATGGGGCAGGCGGGTGTGTGAGGCAGCCCAGGCCATGGGGTGCACCAGGTTCCTCCAGCCACCCTATGTCCCTGCAGCAGGGGCCCGATGTGAGGGGTTAGCACAGTGCCATGCAGGCAGACATGGGTTCCGATCCCAGCCTTGCCACTTACTAATTGACCTTGGGCAAGTGATTTTTACCTCTCTGAGCCTCAGTTTCTTCATCTGTAAATGGGGATGATAATAATAATGCAATAAGGCAAACCTCCTTGGGTGGCTATGAATATGCAATGAGATAAGGCACATCAACTCCATAGCACAGGGTTTGGGACCTAGCAATGCTCAGTCAACGTTGACTGCTGTTGTCATTATCATTGTTACCGTCACTTCCATCACCGCCGCCACCACCA
>NW_012138525.1:2590634-2599301 GCF_000956105.1 Propithecus coquereli | reverse complement strand
CCACCATCACCACCACCACCATAACCACCACCACCAACAACACCACCACCAATACCACCATCACCATCACCACCACCATCACCACCCCCACCCGCACCCCCACCAACACCACCACCATCACCCAAAATCCCCTAAAACTCCCCGAACTCCCCACCCGCTTGCCGGGCTGACATTCATTCCTTGATTACCAGGCTCCAAAGCCATCTGCCTCAGGCCCACCCTGCAGGGCCTGATTATGAAGCAGGTGCTTATTTTTGGCCCAGATTTGCCACTGGTACCCGCCTCCTGCCACCCTGTTCCCGATACTTTCCCCATAAATTATCGACATCAGAAGCAAAAGGGCTCACAAAGGAGCTGGCTCAGCCCCAATGGTGCCCAGGGGGTCTCCGGCAGGCAGGGCCACCTGGTGGGAGCCAAGGGAAAGGGGCTGAGACTGGGGGCTGCTGGATACAGTTGGCCAAGAACCCGGATCCTGCCCCAGGACCTCGGCACCCCACCCCTTGAGGTCCCCAAGGGAGACTGGTTCCAGAGATGATGACAGCGAGTGGAAGGTAAAGTAGGACTTGACTGTGTTCAATTCTGGAAGGTTCCAGGTAGAGTTCTGTCTAGTCCTGAACAGCTCAGGTCTAAACCGCCCAGACTAACGCAGCCCATGAGGTGGCTCATCTGATCTCCTCGGTGCCCACTCTGTCTCTGCTGGGAAGTGGCGACAGTTCTCCCCACGGGCCCCACAGGAAGAGGGTCTGAGAACCAGGGCCAGGTAGGTCAGCTTTGCCCTCCTGCCTGGGGCCAGCGCACCGGGAAGGGAGAGAGAGCGAGCTGTGGTCGTGCGCTCTGGCAGCTCAATGCACAGTGGCTCTGCCCTCAGTTGAGGGGGCCCCACCTAGGGGCCCATCCAGACCTGCTGGGCAGGCCTCCTCTGAGCCCTCGCTGGTGACAATGGGGTTGACAGTGGACGGTCTTTGAACTCCTCCCCCGAGAAGCCGCATCTTGCCCTGGAACTTGCTTTCGGCTCCCACGACTGGTGGGAGGGGCCCGTGCTAGAGCGGGAGGAGTGGTGGCCTGAGGCCAGGATGGCTCTGCTGCCCACTCAGCAGGCGCCCTTGGACCCGACCCCTGCCTGTCCCTCCCCACACTGAGTGGGAATCTTGAATCCCTAGAATCTTCGGACCACAGAATCTCAGGACCAGGGAATCTGAGAATCGTGAAATCACGAGCCTCCCAGGATGTTCGGGAGAACGTTTTTTTTTAAAGAAGAGAGATAACAAATGGCAAAGGATTAGAAAACGCTTCCCAAATGTGAGGACGCCGGATTCCTTTCTGCTGTCTTGGAGGGTGGGTGTGGGGTGTCTGGTAGGGGGCGGAAACTTGAAGGGGGTTGGAGAGACTTCGGGAGGCTGCCAGGACACCTGCTCCTTCTTCAGCAAGAACCCAGAGACGTGACTTGCTACTGCAGATGTCACCAAGCTCCCCTCCGCCCTCCTCCGCCTTCTCCTGCTAACTTCCATCCCGTGCTGGGTCCCCGCTAGCCTGGGGCTCCGCCGTGACCAGGAGGAGCCCCCCAGCTACACTTTCCCCATCTGTCAAATGAGGTGCCTGGATTCGATTTCAGCTGCAATACTCTATGCAAACGAGATCTCTTGCCAAACGCCCCAGGCTAACATCAGAGTGGTTCTGGGTTGGGGGTGATTATTGAGGGCCACAGGGCACCCCCACGGGCCTCCCAGCCCCCTCCCCCAACCCCTCCTTCAGCCTCCTGCAGAGTCGTTCCATAGGACCTGAGATTTCAGGACACATCTTTAAATCCCTGGCCAGGCTGGAAGTTCTCTAGATACAACAGCCCAAACTTCCGCACATCGGAGAAGCATCGATTCTAATACAATGGATTAGCCCGGGCTCCCCGCCAGCCTAGCGGGTGACTCTGCCTGTGTCTAGGACAGCTGAACCGGGGCCCCAGACGTCAGCGGGCGGAGGCAGCTAGGGTGAGGGGATGTACGTCTGCTCAGAGGAAGGGGCTCTTCTAAGGGTGGACCTTGGGCCACTTGGGGCTACACAGTGCCATGTCAGGGGCCAGGGGGCCAGGCCCTGACCCAGAGTAGGTACACAATCAAGAGCAATTAGACAGCCGGGTGCGGTGGCTCACGCCTGCAATCCTGGCACTCTGGGAGGCTAAGGCAGGAGGATCGCTTGAACCCGGGAGTCTGAGGTTGCTGTGAGCTATGATGACACCATGGCACTCCAGCCCAGGCAATAGAGTGAGACTCTATTAAAAAAAAGAAAAAAAGCAATTGGATAAGCAGCCCCAAGTGGGGGTGGCCAATCTCACATGTCTCTGTCTGGACCCGCGCCCCTGGGTGGTACAGGGAATCCCGAGGTCGGGGCGGCATGCCGGTGTCCCTGGGCTCTGGAGTGTCAGCTGGACTCACATCTGGGTTGGGTTGGTGGGGGAGGTCTCCTTTCAGAGGGAACCAGGAACACACCGACATGTTTTTAACAGGGGCTCCACGTGGTCAGATGGCACTTGGAAGGTCACTCTGATTGTGAAGGGAGATGGCCTGAGGGGTATCTGGGGCTACACAGGGGCCAGGAATGGTGATGGCAGCTTGGACCAGGGTGTGGAGGAGGGTGACAGAGTCAGCAGGGCCCAAAGGGCACAGTGCCGGAAGCAGGTTTGGGAGAGGTAAGCATTCAGGATGACCCCTCTGCTGGCGTCCGCTCTGGGCATCTTGACAATGGGGTGCTCCTTACCTCAGTGGGGACCCTGGAGGACCAGCCATGGGGGGTAGCTCGAAATTGTACATAGTAGGCTGGGTGGGGGAGCCCTTGAAACACCCCATGTGGGGAGTCGAGGAGGCAGTGAGAGACCTGGTGTGGGATGTGGCAGAGCTGGCCTACAGGTACCGGTGGTGGTGCAGCTGTAGCTTGTGCCGCAGGTACAGGTGGTGCTGCAGGTACAGGTTGCACTGCAGGTACAGGTGGTGCTGCAGGTACAGGTGGTGCTGCAGGCACAGGTTGCACTGCAGACTGCAGGTACAGGTGGTGCTGCAGGTACAGGTGGTGCTGCAGGCACAGGTTGCACTGCAGGTACTACAGGTGGTGCTGCAGGTACAGGTGGTGCTGTAGGTACAGGCTGCACTGCAGGTACAGGTGGTGCTGCAGGTACAGGTGGTGCAGGTTGCACTGCAGGTACAGGTTGCACTGCAGGTATAGCTCGTGCTGCAGGTACAGGTGGTGCTGCAGATATAGCTTGTGCCGCAGGTACAGGCTGTGCATCATCTCCACACACCAGGTAACTGAGGATGATGAATCAGTGCTGAGACCAGGGCAGGGCCGGGGGCTGAGTCTCAGGGACCTGCCACCTGTGAATCCAGGTCGCTATCCCAGGCTGGGCGGAGATGCAGCGCAGCCGGAAGAAGCCTCACCTGCCGAGAGGCCTGTGCAGACATCAGTGAGGCCGGTGCGCAGCTTGGGAGAAACCCTGGGAGACCCCGGAAATATCCGGGAGACTTTGAGAGTAGGCTGTGGGCCCAGAGTCTTGTCGATGGGGGTGAGGGGGCAGTGAAATGATGGTCCTGTGGCTAATGTGACTTTGTCAGAGCTCACAGCTGGCAGGCCTGGGCTCTCGGGATTCAGGAGGGGCTGTGACAGCCCTTCCAAGATGCCATGAGTCTAAGAATTTAAGATCTCCGATTGTCAGACAGTGATCTTGAGTCAAGGATGGGACCCATCTTATAGCAAAGCCCCTGGGGGACCGTCCTTGTGCCCCTCCCCACCTCGGATGTCTCCAGCTGACCTTCCACCCCCAACCGTGGTCCCTGACATGGGCAGGGATGAGAGGGACAGAGGGAGAAGGGAGGACCGACGCAGGACTGCCTACTCTGTCCTGCAGCGTGAGGGCTTCTTGGAGCAGGGCCAGGCAGCCCGAGCACATCGCTAAGACTCACGTCACTCGTCAGACGTCCTCGTAATGTTAATAATGGAAGGGCAGCTCCCTCGGAGATAGCAGGCCGTGCTTGGCTCTGGCAGGAGCTTCGAATGCCAAGCTTTCCCAGGGACACCCCGCAAACAGGGGAGGGAGGCCGCTTTGGGGGCAGGGCGGCTTTCTCCGCAGCCTGCCCCGCCCCCGCCCGGGGGGGGGGGCTGTCTGGGACATCTTTAAGGATGCTTTGTTAAGCCCCATTAAATATGCATGGCCCCCGTTAAACTTTAATGTCCCACTTTGAGGTGTCACATTTTTCACCTCCTCCTGGGAGCAGGGAGGGTTGAGCCATGGAGAGCTGACGCCTGGCGCTGGGGACCCAGGCGGGGCGGGCTGGGGGCTCCGCTGTTAGGGCCGCTGCTCTGGGCCCAGCAGGGCTCTGCAATGGTCAAGATCCAGACAGTAAATGTCTTGACTCGGCGTCTGCGTCTCTCATTGCTTTTTACAACCCTTTAAAAATGCGAATGCCATCCTTAGCTCACCGTATTAAAGAAAATATTATTCAATGACACTTGTTAAAGCGCGGTAAGGAAGACTTTAGTCAGGACAGTCAGATGCGAATAAGGAAGGACCACAGCGGGGCAGAGAGGTCGGGCAGTCTGAACGCCGCGCAGGCAGTGGGACTCCACAGCCAGGGGGCGGCATGGGGGGGGGGTGGATAATGACTAAGAGGAGACATCAGGGCAGGGGACATTCTGCCTAAAGCAACCGAACAGGATTCTTGCTGAGGACGGGCCAGGGTGACCAGATCACCTGGGGAAGGTGGGGAGTGAGGGGTCTGACCAGACGTGGAGGGTGATGAGATATGCAGAGTCGGGGCTTCTGGCCAAACTGACCTAAGAGGTTCTTTGCTCAAACTGCATTTCGCAAGGACGTGCACAGACGGTCCTAGGAGAAGGTTCAGAAGCCTGAGTAAAGTGTGGCCAAGCAGGAGAATCTTTGTCAACCGCTGAACAAAAAAGCAGGTTGGAGCTAGATTTGGCCTGTATTGTGCCTGGAAAGGAGGCGTCAAGGACTTTGGGGTCCAGCAGACCTGGGCCGGGGGAGGGGACTCTAGAATGTCCACAACTGTGTACCTCTGGCTTCCAGCACTTGGGAACAAGTGTCAGGTGTCAGGAGGACCAGAGAGCTCTGACCCTGCCCGCCCTCCTGGCTTTGCTGCTTGTGGCAGTCATGTGGGGAACTTCACTTCTGCGGGCATCCGTTTTGTTTTTGTTTTTGCTCTATATCATCGTACACAAACGGGGCCTCAGAAGACAGTTGTGAGAGTTAGAAGAGATGAGCTGGGGACAGCTGACAGAGCGGGCCTTGCGTCCAGGCCTTGAGCTGCCGTCTTCCCAGTGCCTTAACAATACCATAGGCAAAACTAGTGAGTTCCCACCCATTAGGATGGCCAGCATTTTTTTTTTTTAAAAAAGGAAAATAACAAGTGTCGGCAGGGGTGCGGAGAATTGGAGCCCTGGTGCGTTACTAGTGGGAAAGCAAGCTAGTACTCTGCGTTCCCTGTGAAAACCAGCCTGGTGCTTCCTCAAAGTGTTGAACAGTTTCCTTTTGACTCAGCAAGCCCACTCCGGGGTAGGTGTCCAGCAGAAATGAAAGCACACAGCCACCTGAAACTGTACACAGGCACGCTTGTTTCATCGCACTTTGCTTTTCGTGCTTTACAGAGACTGTTTCTCACAAATGGAAGGTTTGTGGCGACCTTGCGTTAGCAAGACCTCAGGCACCATTTTCCCAGTGACATGCGCTCGCTCTGTGTCTCCGTGTCACACCTCAGCAATTCTTACAAACATTGCAAACATTTTCCTTCTTGTTATATTTGTGTGGTGATCTGTGATCAGTGATCTTTGAGGTTAATTATAACTGTTTTGGGGTGCCATGGACGACAAACTGAATTGATAAATGCGTGTGTTCTGACCACTCCACAGACTGGCCGTTCCCTCATCTCTGTCCCTCTCCTCGGGCCTTCCTAGTCCCTGAGATGCAACAATATTGACATTCGATCAATTAATAACCCTGCAATGGCCTCTGAGTGTTCAAGTGAAAGGAAGAGTCAGATGTCTCTCGCTTTAAATTAAAAGCTAGAAATGATTGGGTTTAGCGAAGGAGGCATGTCAAAAGCCGAGACAGGCCGAAAGCTGGGCCTCTTGCACCGAAAAGGCAGATTGTGAATGCAAAGGAAACGTTTTTGAAGGAAATGAAAAGTGCTACTCCAGTGAACACATGAATGATAAGAAAGTGAAAGAGGCTTAGTGCTGATACGGACAAAGTTTCAGTGGTGTGGACAGAGGATCAAACCGGCCACAACATTCCCCTAAGCCAAAGCCTAATCCGGAGCAAGGCGCCAACTCTCCGCAATTCTGCGAAGGCTGGGAGAGGTGAGGATGCTGCATAAGGGAAGCTGGAGGCCAGCAGAGGTTGGTTCATGAGGTTTCAGGAAAGAGGCCGTCCCCACAGTATACAAGCGCAAGGTGAAGCAGCAAGTGCTGACGGAGAAGCTGCAGCGCGTTATCCAGGAGATCCAGCTAAGATCTTTGATGAACGTGCCTACACTGAGTAACAGTTTTTTCGTGTGGACAAAACAGGCTCTGTTGGAAGAAGATGCCGTCTAGCACTTTCATAGCTAGAGAGGAGAAGTCAGTGCCTGGCTTCGCAGCTTCGAAGGACAGGCTGACTCTCTCGTGTGGGGTTAATGCAGCTGGTGACTTTGAGTTGAAGCCGATGCTCATTCACCAGTCTGAAAATCCCACGGCCTTTAAGAATGATGCTACATCTACTCTGCCTGTGCTCTATAAACGGAACAACAAAGCCTAGATGACAGGACGTCTGTCTGCAGAGTGATTTACTGAATGTTTAAAGCTCGCTGTTGAGTCCTACTGCTCAGGAAAAGAATCTTTCCAAATACTCTGCTCATTGGCAATACACCTAGTCACCCAGAACTCTGATGGAGATGTACAAGATTAATACTGTCTTCTTGCCTGCTAACGCACATCCACTCTGCAGCCCACGGATCGAGGAGTAATTTTGATGTTCAAGTCTTATTATTTAAGAAACACATTTTGTAAGGCTATAGCTGCCATAGATAGTGATTCCTCTGATGAATCTGGGCAAAGGAAATTGAAAACCTTCGGGAAGGACCCACCATTCTGGATGCCATTAAGAACATTCGTGATTCATGGGAGGAGGTCAAAATATTAACATGAACAGGAGTTTGGAAGAAGTCGATTCCAATGCTCATGGATGACTTTGAGGAGTACAAGACTTTAGTGGAGGAAGTCACTGCGGATGGGTGGAAATTGCAAGAGAACTAGAATGATTCACAGAAGTGAGGCTCCAAGATGGGACTCAATTGCTACAATCTCATGATGAAACGTGAACAGGTGAGCAGTTGCCTCCATGGATGAGCAAAGAAAGTGTTTTCTGGAGATGGAATCTACTCCTGGTGACGATGCCGTGAACAGTGTTGAAACGACAGCAAAGGATTTAGAATCTTCCATAATCTTAGTTGATAAAGCAGCATCATGGTTTGAGAGGATCGACTTCAATTTTGAAAGAAATTCTACTGTGGGTAAAATGCTGTCAATCAAACAATATCACACGCTGCGGAGAAATCTTTCATGAAAGGAAGAGTCAGTTGATGTGGCAAGCTTCACCGTTGTCTTATTTTAAGAAGTCACCACAGCCACCCTAACCTTCAGCAACCACCACGCTGATTTGTCAGCAGCATCAACATACAGACAAGACCCTCCACCAGCAAAAGGATCACAGCTCTCTGCAGGCTGAGATGATCGTTAGCATTTTTTAGCCATAAAGTATTTTTTTTTATTTCAGCATATTATGGGGGTACAGATGTTTAGGTTACGTATGTTGCCCTTGCCCCCCCGCAATAAAGTATTTTTTAACTAAGGTATGTACTTTGATTTTAAGATGTAATGCTATTGTACACTTACTAGACTACATACAATGTAAACACAGCTTCTGCGTATACATTGGGAAACTAAAAAGTTTGTGTGGCTGTCTTTATTGTGACAGTCACTTTATTTCTGTGGTCTGGAACCGAACCTGCGGTATCTCCAAGGCGCGCCTGTACAGGAGTGATCATAGCAGCGCTGTTCCCAATCACCGAAACGTGGGAAAAACCCAATGCCCATCAACAGATGAATGAAGAAAATGTGGTATATCCATGCAATGGGACATTGTTCAGCAAGAGAAAAGAATGAACGCAGTATTGGTGCACACCACAGCACGGGGGACCCACGGGGTCGTCATGCTCGTGAAAGCAGCCAGACACAAAAGGCCACGTATTCCAGGGTCCTATTTATATGAAATGTCCAGAATTGGCAAATCCATAGACAAAAATCAGATTAGTAGTTTCTGCTGGGGGCAAGGGAGGGAGGGGGACTGACTGCTTTATTGGTCTCCATTCGGGGTGATGAGAAAGTTCTGGAACTAGACAGGGATGACGGCTGCACAATATTGTGAAAATTCTAAACGCTGCTGAACTGTACTTTATTTATTTTTTTTATTTCAGCTTATTATGGGTGTACAGATGTTTAGGTTATGTATGTTACCCTTGCCTCCCTCCTCCCCACCAAGTCCGAGTTTCAAGCATGTCCATCCCTTGGATGGTGCGCATTGCACTCTTCGTGTATGCAAATACCCGTCCCCTCCACCCCCTCCCCCTCCCC
>NW_012138525.1:2578346-2588027 GCF_000956105.1 Propithecus coquereli | reverse complement strand
GCCCGCAGTAGGTGCCCAGTGACTGCTGCCCGGTGTGGCGGGAAGAACGGCCAGCCCAGGTACTGTCCAGGCACCGGCTGACCGGCCAGGCAGATCCCCGTGGGCAGCGGGGGGTGAGCACCCCGAGCCTCTGGCCCAGGCTTGGGCGCCCGCTTTGAGGCGCCTCAGCCCAGGAGCTCGTGCCCAGCAGAGACGGCGTGTGTTTTCTGAGCTTGGAGAAGGAGGCCTGAGATCCAGCAACCCGTGGGCGGCCAAGAACACGCAGAATGGGCCTTGGAAGAACCATGGAAGGAACAGGAGATGCATAATTTTTAAAATTTTGTTTATTAATAATCTAGGATAGCCAGACACTGTACCAGACAATTTACACATGTTCCAGAAGGGAAGGAAGGAGGGAGGGGCGCTCTCTCCTGCTGTGCTATCCCTCATGAAGGGCTTGGGCTGCCTGTGATTTTAAGGAGCATTGATTTGGGTGATAGAAATGCGTGTTCAAAAGCTGGAAAAGCAAAAAAGGCCAGCATCCAACCCCATCCCCGTGCAGGACACCTGCGTGACCTCGGACGAGTCCCTTCACCTGTGTCACCTGCTTTCTAGTCTGGAAGTGGGATTCTCTGTGCCTCACACATTGAGGTCATGGGGTCGTCAGATGGACCTGGCACGTGGGAAGCTTCTGGAAAGGGTAGCTGCTATGCGTGGGCCCCTCATGCTCCTGAGGGGCCTGAGGACCGAGGACGAGACCCCAGTGAGCTGGAGGGGAGGTGGGCCCAGCTCTGTAGCAGCTGCTCCAAGCCCTGGGCGGAGCTCAGGCCTCCTCGGTCCCCTCCCCCCACTCCTCCCCTGACGGCTGGTGTTGTCCCATGCACTGCGCAGCCCCTGCGTCTCCGTGTCTCCCTGTCTCTGTCTCTGTGTGTGGGGCGAGCTCTGCGTCTCTGTGTTGCTGAGCTATGATTACCAGTCCCTGTGACTGTCTGTCTCTCTTCTTCCCCCTCCTGCATCTCTGTTCCTCCGGCTCCGTGCTGGTCTCCGTGTGTAGGAGAGTCCCTCCATCTCTCTCCGTTTTTGTCTGTTTGTCTCTGTATTTCTCTGGGTCTTCCTAGGTCTCTCTGTGTCTCTCTCCTCTCCCTCCCCTCAGTGGAACATCGATCAGCCCGGCTTATTGGCCCCATTATTTCTCAGAACATTTGCCTTTGAAATCTTAGTGGATGGGCTGGGGCCCCGGCCACACGGCCTCCTCCCCATTGGGGCAGATGCCAGACATGCCTGCCCTGAGGTCTCCGCCACCCCTGGGACAGTGGCTGGGGATGGATGGGTCCTGCCTTCGCGGTAGGAGGAAGTGGTGTGAGGGGACGGTCACAGAGGGTTGCTGAACCCACCTCCGCAGCCAGCGTCTTGTGTACCACTCGCCCAGGTCTGGACGCCCTCGTGGTTGTGCCATATGGGAGGGAATAACCTGGTCTGTGGGCACCCAGGGGGTAAACTGAGGCACTAGAGCGCCAAGTCCGTGGAGGCTAACTCAGCGTAGCTGCCCACGCTCAGGTGAGTTCCCCACCTGTGGCACTCTCCAAACCTGTCCCCAGCCTCACCAGCGTCTCCTGGGAATCCCGTGGCTATTTAAGTGGCATTCCCTCCAGCAGCCTGGGAGGCTGGGGGAGTCGCTGTGGGCAGGGCTGTCTCCGAGGGCCTCAGAGTGTCTGGTTCCACATCCAAGAGCCAAGGACAGTGGCTGGCTGACCGGGATGGGAGCCGCCAGTGTGGAGCCTGCCACCTCCCCGGGGAAACAGAGGGGAAAAGCAGACCCGCTCACTCCCACCTCCGGCTCCAGGACAAGGCCCAGCCTGGTTCCTGGGGGCTGCCCGGCTCCCTCTCCTGCCGCATGCTGCACACCCTGTTCCCGTACCAGCCACCCTGGCCTTCCTCTGCTTGCCCAGGTGAGCTCCAGCAGTGCTCCCGGCCTCGGCCTGAGCTGCTCCTCTGTCTAGAACGCGCCCCCTGCCCCTCGTTGCAGCCGACTCTGGCTCATCCTCTCCCGACTACTGGCCGCCTTCCTGGGCTATGGCAGGCCCCCCAGCTGCCTGTGGCCTGTAGCTCCCATCACCGCCCACGGCTGCTTGCTCATGTGTCCCCTCTGCCCTGGGGTGGAGCTGGAGTCCCCTCTGTGTCCCCCTCCCTGGCTCTGGCTGGCCCCGAGTGAGCGCCTGCTGAAGAAGGGGTGAGACTACCTCCAGGGCTCATCGTGGGAGGGTCTGCCAAGGGGGCTGCAGGCCTCTCCCCGAGCTGTGCTCTGCCTCCTGGCTCCGGGAGCTTCCCCCAGCCAGGCGGCGGAAGGACACAGGACTCCCACAGGCGTGGCAGGAGCGAGGACTACAGGACGTCCTCCCAGGCCACAGCCCCTGCAATCCCAGCTGCTTCCCCCGCCCCAGTCACCCTTGCTGCTCTCTGACCGAAAGGGGCTTCTGCTCACCCACAGGCAACAGTGGCAAGAGGGTCATGGGTTTGGAGACATGGCAAGTTCAATGCGCAAAGGAGCAGAGAGGGCCTAGGAAGGCCAAGCCCCGCTCTGAGCTCAGGGAGGAGAGAATGTTCAGCTAATGGTCCACCAGGTATCACCCGCCAGATGCCATTGTTTAGCCCCCACTGCCCTGTCTGGCCTGGCAGCTGCCAGCCTGAGGGACACCCGGCCGGTTCTCCCGAGGTGAGGCCACCCAGGCCATCACCTGGGTGGTGGGAGCGGTCTCCATTGATGTCATACCTTTGCCATGTACATTTGTCCCAAAAGGTGTACAGGTGAGTGTTTTCTTCCGGACGTGAAATGCTCTATCACCAGCACCACTCCAGTACTCTGACTCTGTGGGGCAGACATTTCGTTGAGAGCCAACCCAGCTGCGACACCCTGAATCCCTGGTAGTCAGCTGTCCCAGACTGGGGGTGCAGGCCCAGGGGGCAGGGCTGTGAGGCCAAGGTCACAACTGTAACAGCTGGAGGCTCTGGACATCGCCCTCTGGATCCTCGCAACGGCTCTCGGAGGTGGGTACTGTTTTATACCCATTCTGCAGAAGAGAAAACTGAGGTTTCCACCAAGATGTCCAGTGACTCTCCAAGGTCACACACCCGGCAAGAGGGACTGAAGCTGGGGTCTCTCTGGCTCCAAAGCCCAAAGTCTTCGCCATGGGCAACAGGCACCAGTGTGGGGCACGTGCTTAAAGGCACAAGGCCTGACTCCTGAAAGGGGGACCCCAGAGAGCCCGGACCCTGAGCACAGGGCACCCGGGGGCAGGCAGCTGGCATAGGAAGGGCAACAAGTTCACACGTGGTGCTGCCCTACGAAGGGCAGTGGCTCGTCCATGACAGGTTGTGGCCTGAGTGTGGACCCCAGGGGGTGGCTGGGTCTGTGTCCTGGCTGTGACAGAAATTCCAACACATCGTCAGTGACTCATGGCCATGCATGGTGCCAACCAATGCAAAGCCTGGTTTCTCTCCTTCCTTCCTTCCTTCCCTCCTCCCTTCCTCCCTCCCTCCCTTTCTTTCTCCCTTCCTCCCTCCCTCCCTTTCTTTCTCCCTTCCTCCCTCCCTCCCTTTCTTTCTCCCTTCCTCCCTCCCTCCCTTCCTCCCTTCCTTCTTCCCTCCCTCCTTCCCTCCCTTCCCTTCCTCCCTCCCTCCCTTTCTTCCTCCCTTCCATTCCTCCCTCCCTTCCATTCCTACCATTGTCCCTCAATATCCTCAGTGGGGAATTGGTTCCAGGACCCCCGACAGATACCAAACTCTTCAGATGCTCAAGTCCTTTGTATAAAATGGTGTAGTATTTGCATATAACCTATGCAAATCTTCCCGTATACTTTAAATTGTCTCTAGATTACTTCTAATCCCTAATACAGTCTAAATGCTATGAACGTAGCTGTCACACTATTGTTTAGGGAGTGATGACAAGGAAAAAAGTCTGTGCATGTTCAGTGCAGATGCAATCATCCTTTTTTTCTTTTAATATTTTTGATCTGAGATTGGTTGAATTCACAAATGCGGAACCCGCAGGTACGGAGAGCCACCCGCACTTACCAAATGCTCCTTTGTGCCAGGCCCAGGGCTAGACCTGGACACACAGTGATGAGGCACAGTCCCTACTGCCTGGGTGGGGGGTGGACTCTGAACACGCACCCTCAGAAGTGAGGCTGGGTGCAGGAGGGCGGCTGGGCGGGCGCCAGAGCATGGGGCGGGTGTGAGGGAAGGGGCGGGTGTGAGGGAAGGGGCGCCCGCGCTCTGGCGTGCACATGGTTTGTTCCTGGGCCCCGACTGCAGTGGCCTCTCAGGTGTCTGAGGCGAGGCCTGCAGGAGGTGTGGGAATGAGCCAGACTAAAGTCGCAGGGAAAAGCATTCCAGGCGGCAGGAACAGCCTGTGCACGGCCTGCAATAGGACGAGCGTGGTGTGTTTGAGAACCGGAAGAAGCCAGCCTGGCCAGAGCATCTGGCCCCAAACGGAGAGTGACGGGAGTGAGGTGGAAAGGCCGTTGGGCCACAGCAGGCGGGCCAGGTAACCACGTAAGGGCTCTGTCCCTGGGGCTGGACAGTGGGTGGCGCGAGCAGACTCGTGTGCTGGAAAAGTGACCTGGCTCCTGGCGGAGGGTGGATTTGCAGGGAGCAAAGGAGGGAGGAGGAGGCCCAGGTGAGACAGGGCCACCACCCCAAGGCAGAGGTGTGAGGCTGAGCAGACAGAGGGAAGGGCAGGGTTTGGGAGAGGCCCAGGGCATTGACAGATTGGCCCCAGGGGCAGGAGGGAGCCGGTGTGGGGAGGGGAGAAGGGACTGGATCCGAGTTCATAGCCCCAGTGGGGTGGCAGTTAGGAGACCGGCTCTGAGTCCCAGCGGCCCTTCTCCCAAGCAGCGTGACCTTAGCAAAGGTGCTTCCTCCGCCCCCGCTGCTTGCTCACCTCCCATCGGCACCTAGGCTGGGCGGGTAACAACCCTCGCAGGCGCTCGAAAGCCCAAAGGTCTGTTCTTCACTCAGCCCCACGTCCATCCCCCAGGGCTGGGAGCGCTAACAGAGGCCCCACCTCGCAGAGGGAGGCAGAGCGAGGGTCCCACCCTTAAATGTGGCCACCGCCCTCCCCCTCCTTTCCGTTGGCCAGAGCAGGTCTCAGGGCCGTGCTCACTTCCAGGCGCCTGTGGCGGGAGGTTCCACGAACCCAGGTCACAGGCTGCTGTGGAGGTGCAGTGCCCGGGATGCTGGGGTGAAGCCGACTGCGTGGCCGCCACTCAATAAACGGCGGGGAAGGTTATCACAGGGCCCTTCCCTGGTCCCCTGGCCCCTCATCCCTCAAAAGGGGAGTTTGATCCGAACCTCTGTCACCCGCCAGATCCACAGCCAACTACAATACCAGTTACAGCACTGTTTTCTTTAAATCAACTCTCTCTCTGTTTGTTGTACCACCCGAGGAGAGGAGCCCTAATTCAGGAGTGTCTCACCGTTCCTCTGCTCGCAGGGACATCTCAGGGTTTGCAGAGCCACGTGTGTGTATATCTAAGGCTGTCCCCACGTTGCTCCAGCCCAGAGTCCCATTGCGTAAATAATGCATGAGGCGCTCTGTGCTTTATTTTCTATGGCGAGACCGTGTATTAGAGCATGATGCGATACGCGGTATAATAAACGCGGGCGATATACACGTGTGTCATTTGGTGCCTGGAACATGCCTCCTGGCTTCCAAGCAGAGGGCAGGAGAGGAGAGGAGCGGACTGGGCGTGAGGACAGAGCACCAGCGCCGGGGCCGCATGCCAGTGGTCAACGCCCCAGGTGGGCAGGGTAGGTACGAGCCCTGGCTCCAGCACTTGTGTGGCTGTGACTCAGAGCAAATGGGGGGGACCTTAGGTGTCCCGGCCAGGTCCCCCGAGCACCTGTACGAGCACTGCCATTTCTCCGCCCGAGTCTCAAGCTTTGCTGCTAACAGTTTACAGCATGCGAGTGCAAGAGTCCAGCTTCTGGCCCTGGGATGAGACAAGCCGAGGGTATGAGCTCTGCTCCAGAGCTCCTCGCGGATCAGACTGAGCTGGGCCTTTGCCTGAAACCCACCCCTCCCTTAACGGCTTCTCCTGCAAGCTCTTCCTTCCTGGAATCACTTGCCCTGAAATCCTAGACTCAGGTCAGCTCCTGGAAACGCACCCTAAGATAGCAAGTGACTTTGCCTTTCGGGGCCTCACTTATCTCATCTGTAAAGTGGGCATAACATTCCCCCCAGCACGCGGTTAGCACAGAGGCCTTGGCATGGGCCTAGCACACACTGAGTGCTCAGGAAATGAACCTCTTCTGATCAGTGTGGAACACACAGGCACCTTGTCACGATGCCACTGAGGACTGAGGCACTGCCCTGGGGCAGCGGGGACGGCCTGGGTCTCCTGCACGGGGGTAAGGAAGGAAGAAGCAGCTTTAGAAAACCTCCGTAGCCCCTCCTTGGGCCAAGCCACCCACCGCCTCTCATCAGAGTTCTCGTTCTTGGCTTTGGGCTTCCAGCACAGCCCCCTTGACGGTCAGACCAGGGGTCGGTGTCTTCGGGGGTCAGTTACGAGACCAGGTTTGGCCTCTCATGTGGTCCCTTCCTGGTGCCGTGGCCTAGGTCACGCGGGGCCCGGGTTAGAGGGCGTGGACGTTTCCCTGCAAAGTCACGCCCTCACGTGGGGGGTGTGGAGAAGGGGGTCTCTTCACAGAGGAGGCAGAACCGATGGGCTGTCAGAGGAAACAGCGAGGGGCAGAGGTGCCTGGATGCACGAGCCCTCCCTGGGCCACCCACCTCTGTGGCCCTCTGCAGCCACATGCTTGAAAGAGAAGCAACTTGAATGAATAATGGATCAATGCAGGAACGTGCTCTTGCCTGAGAGCGGGGCAGGATGAGCTTCTCTTCTGTATCCTTTGAGTCCAAGGGAGATGATTTTGCAATTCTGTGAGCTGGGTAAGAAAAGAAAAGGAAAAAGGAAAAAAAAGGAAGCCGGTCTGCCCCTCCTCCAGCCCCCGCCCACAGCTCTCTGGGTGAGTGTCTCGGTTAGGCAGGGACAAGGCCACCACCCCCGCCACAGTACTGGCGACAGCAGCCCATTCTCTAGAGCTAAGGGCTTTATAGCAACATCTCATTTAACCAGCCCACGAGGTCGCTGTCAGCCCGTTACTGATGAGGAAAACAGTGACCGCCCAGTAGGCAGAGACTCAAGGCCTGCCCGGATGGGCTCTAACCACGGGCTGCAGGGCCCTTCCCCTCAGAGACACACCCACACTGGGCCCCTGCAAGCCTCTGTCCCTGGCCTGCGGTGAGGTCTGTAACCTGAGGACTTTCCCCACAGGGTACAGGTGTGAGGGACGCCCCCATCCCCCCGCCACATCTCAAACCTGGCGCTGAGGGTTCCCCCAGAAAAGAATCCTCAAAGCTGCCTTTGGTCCCTGTCAAGCCAGCAGGCCCACGGAGGAGGGTCTGGGTGGGCTCCCGCCCACGGAGGAGGGTCTGGGTGGGCTCCCGCCCTCCTCTCCTCGCTGCACCTTTCATCACAGGGAAGAAAATCCCAGGAGGCCCAACTTCAGCGCAGCCCGAGTTACCAAGACAACCTCCCCTGCCCACCCTCCCCCAGCTCCCACCCGCTCCCGCCCTCCAGGAGAGGCCCAGGCTGGGCGGCCCAGGGCCAGGAGGTGCCTGCCAGGGGCTGTCTGCCTGGGCTGCAGGCTGGGGCTTTCATCTGTGAGATGCTGCCTTCGAAGCGGGCTTGGTTTGCTCGGGTTCGGGGTGGCGAGATAACTGAGGAGAGAGTGACGAGGGTGGACTGGAATCCGCTCCACTGGGCAAAGGCTCCATCCTGCCGCCGCCTCCTGCCACCCGCAGAGCGTGGCGGCACAGGGGCCAAGACAGGGGGCTGAGGTGTCAGATCAGCCTGGTACCAATCCCAGCTCCACTATTTTTAAGCTGTGTGACTTTGGACAAGTTGCTTAACCCCTCTGAGTCCCAGTACTGAATGGGTGCTAGTTACTGCCTTCATGGGTTTGTTTGGACAATCAAATAAGACAGTGCGTGGCAGCCCCTCGTGAGGCTGGCACCTGGTCAGCGCTCAGTCAGCCAAAGGTGGTGCTGTGACTGCCAGGGTCCCCAGCCTCCCCTGTGGGGCTCAGTGGGAGGCTGCTGCAGAGAAGGGGCCAGCATTTAAGCAGCGCTCCCTCGGCCCAGGCCCTGCCCCGTGCTCACACCTGGGCTGCCCAGGGGGGGCAGTAGGGCGCTGCTTGTGGCTGGCTCATTTAGCAGGTGAGGCTGGGAGGGAGGCACGACCTCCACCAAGGCACTCAGCAAGTACAGCAAGGCGGCCAGGTCCGCCCCAGGCCCACGTGGTCCTGAAGGCCAAGGTCTACGCACAGCCGCCTTCTTTGGGACTTTGTTTGGTTTCTGGCAGCAGCTGGGTGCACAGCCCAAGACTGGCACAGGCAGGAAGCCTAGGGCATCCCCGCTGCCCCTCAGCCCTCGGAGCAGCCCAAGCTCCTCGGGACCCTCCTCTCTGTGCCTCTTCCTGGCCAGTGGCCACCGTTTCCTACCCAATCCTGTCCTTGGGATGACCTCGGACCTGTCACAGCAGCCGTGGGAGATATGCAGAATCCAATCACCAGTCATTAAGAGTCCTCGGTAGCCCTAACGGGGAGCAGGAGGAGGCAGTAAGCTGATTAGCTGAATCCAATCAGGCGGGGGCGGCCCTGGCTGGGGGCTTCAGACCTGCGTGAGCAGGAGGAGAATGAGGGGCCCCGGAGTCGCCTGCAAACGGGGCTCCACGCCTTGCGAGGTGGCGGGTCGGAATGTGGGCGCCCTGGCCGGCAAGGCCCTCGGTCCCCTGAGGAGGGAGCCCCGGAACCGTTTCCATAGCAGGCATCGTTCAGCTGGAAGTTCAGAATTAAGTATAGACGTGTGTAGGAGAATCGAAACAATAATATTAATATTTCTGTCTCAAGCAGGTGCATGTTGGGTGGTTTCAGCTTCAGTTTGGGAGAATTCTGCTGATGAAAAGACAAGGTCAGCCTTGTGATTCTGCTCTAACACGTGAAACTGAGTGCTTGGTTTAGACTTGGGATGTTAAGTTGCGCTCTTAGGAGTTTGCAAACAGGGCTGGAATTCACCGCATTTGTAAATTCAATGTTAGACGCACAAAAGATGCACTTAAATCCGGAGAGAGCTACATTCTCAGCCAGGCTATGGAAGTGCTTAAAAAGAAAACGGAACATATCACGTTTATTTATGCAGTTTAAAATGTTTAAAGGAGCTTGATTAACTGGTTTTGTAAATGAGACCAAACAGTAATCAAATGGCCCTTAGAAGAGATTGTTCAAATGTAATGGATTTGTAAATAGAATGAGAACATGTGTAAAGGGAACTTAAAAGCTTAAGAAAGGCCAGCATTTTTACTCTGGGAAGCCGAGGCGGGCAGATTGTTTGAGCTCAGGAGTTCAAGACCAGCCTGAGCAAGAGCGAGACCCCGTCTCTACTAAAAAAAATACAAAGAAATTAGCCAGGGCAACACAGTGAGACTCTGTCTCAAAGAAAAAGAAAAGAAAGGACAGCATTTTTTTTTTTTTGAGACAGAGTCTGGCTTTGTCGCCCAGGCTAGAGTGAGTGCCATGGCGTCAGCCTAGCTCACAGCAACCTCAAACTCCTGGGCTCAAGCGATCCTCCTGCCTCAGCCTCCC
>NW_012138525.1:2453393-2577966 GCF_000956105.1 Propithecus coquereli | reverse complement strand
CTGTCCCCATTCAAACTCACCCCTCCTGTGTTCCACACCTGCCGTACCCCTTCCCCGGAGGTGACTTCCCGAGGTGACAGTCCCGGCTGCAGTCACAGTCACAGGTTTTAGGTTAATGGGCTAATGTCTGGCTTCAACAGGGCACACCTGCATTTTTGACCTTGGCTGCAGGTCTCTAATGGAGGGGCTGCCGGGAGACCTAAATTAACCCTCCCATTCAAGGGGGGATGATTCGTTGGTGCTTGTCACACGCCAGGACTGATGATGAAGCTTCCCGGATGCTAACTCTCATTGTCGCCACACGACCCATTTCACAGATGAGGAAACTGAGACACAGCAGGTGAGTGGCAGGGCTGGGACTTGGCTCAAAAGAGTCTGGGTGCGGAACCGAAGCTCCTCCCCACGCTCCTGCCCTTGCAGAAGCAAGGCATCTTGCTCCATCCTCCCACGACCTCTGCAAACGAGACGTTATTGTCCCATTCTTCAGATCCGTCCACTGAGGCTCTGGGAGTCTGGAACCTCACCCAAGGCCTCACAGCCAGCACGGGCAGCTTCTGTGCAGCCCAAATGCAGTGGGAGAGATGGAGTTTCAAGAGCTAGTACTCAGTGGTTTTTAAATTATAGTCACAGCCAATGTTTCGCAGGCACAGGGCAGGGGCTCAGAGTGCTGTAGCAGGAGAAGACCTGGCCTGGCCTAGGGACAGGGAGGAATGCCCGGGGAAGCAGGCACGTGTGTGCCTGCACCTGGTGAGAGCGTCCAGGCAGGAGGGCACTGGAGGGGCCCGGTGGGTGCTGGGGAGAGGGTGGCAGGCTGGAGAGGGCGCAGGGCCAGGCTGGGTGGCACCTGGAAGGTCTATCCTGACCGTGGACATTCTCCTAAGAACAGCTGGAGGTGACCAAAGGGTTTTGGGTGTGGGAGGGGCCTGGTCAGCTGTGTGTTTGTAAGCCATCTGTCCCAGGAGGGCTGCAGAATGGCACACAGGATTAGGACAGGCATCCAGGTGAGTGGCCGGAGCCTGGGCTGGCGTGGCGGCACAGGGCCCGAGCGAGGTGGGCACGTGGAGGGTGGTTTGGGGGGCGACATGGACACGAGTGGGTGTGGGGGCAGGGGAGGGACTCAGCACCCAGGAGGACCCCAGGGCCATGCGGGGCCATGAGCATGGATGCCTCTCTGCGCATGCCCCAGCCTGCCACACGGGAGCCCAGACCCAGGGCCTTCCACCACCTCTGGGTGCGGCAAGCCGGCTGCGTGGGACGGGGAATGTGGCTGAAGGGGCTGGCTGGCCCCGGCAACCCCCCTGGCCTGGCCCGAGGTGCCCTCGCAGCGACCTGAACCGCTTAACTCCTCCCAGAGGAGTCCGGGTAATTCGGTCTCTGTGTTTACTCCCACGGTGAGCGCCTCTGAATCTTTCATCTTGACTGCTGACGGTATCAAAATTCCCGTGGTAATTGGATCAGGTGCAGTATTTTCCATGAGGATATTAAATCAGGCCTTCTGCCCGCGTCCAGAACGATCCGTTTCAGAATATAAAGACGCAGGAGATGGCATTACCCAAGGTATTTTTCCTCCTTTAAACTTTCTCCCCCTCTCTTAATCATGGCCGCTCTTTATTTGTTGCCAAATAAATTGGGTCGTCCTCCCCTCCCCCAGTCTGTAGCCAAAGGAAAGGGAAGATTCTGTGGGTGGAAGCGGAACGGGGGTGTGGGGGTGTGAGGGGTGGGGAGAGAGTCCGTCCGACACTGCCGGTCCCCCAGCCAGGCCTGGGACAGCCACATGGGGAGAGGGTTTGGGCCCCAGGCTGGTGGGAGCCCCTGGCCAGCATTGCCCCCGTAGCCAGCTTCAAGGTGGGACTTTGTGACTGTCATTGCCACGCTGTGGGAGAGAAGCTCATGGATACAGCGGGATTCGGGGTGGGGAGGAAGTTGGAAAGAAGCTCGGAGATATTTAGTTGTTAAAAAAAGGAAAGAGGAGAGTATTAAGGTCACGTCGGAGGTGGATAAGGCCATGGCAAAATGGCCCTGTCATTTGGAACGATAGGGGTGGTAGCTGCAGAACAGTGGGAAAGGATCAAATGTCGACAAACTGCACACTTTAAAATGGTTAATTTTATGTTATGTGAATTTCACCTCCATTTAAGAAAAAGTGGCTCTTGTTAAAATGCTGTTACCGGCCAGCGACTGACTTCAATGGTTCCACCATATTGATTGAGCCTCTTCTGCGCCAGGCACAGAGCTGGGCCCCCGGGATGTCACAGTGACCACAACAAAGATGCCTGCCCTCGGGGAGTGACATCAGAGAGGGGACACAGATGATAATAAACAATAAATGTGGCGGAAAGTGCTGGGCAGAAAGAGGAAGCAGGGTCAGAGGCAGGAGAAGGTGACAGCAAGCAGGGCCTAGGCGAGGACGGAGGCAGAACTCTCCCACGCTGCTGTGGGGCATGAGATGGCCCGGCCATGCCGAGGAAGAAGAACGTGGCAGTTTCCGACAAAGTTAAACACACATCTCCCTTATGACCCAACAATGCCACTCCCAGGCATACACCCGAGGGACGTGAGCGCTAACGTTCACAAAAAGACTCACGCGGAACGCGCAGAGCACCTTTATTCAAAATAGCTCCAGATGAGAAACAATCCGGTGTCCATCTGCAGGAGACCGAGTGGAGAACTGTGGTGTGCTCACACGGTGGAATACTACGCAGCAATCAAAAAGAACGAACCCGACACTCGCAACGACGTGAATGGATCTCACATACGTTAATGACGGACAAACAGGAAAACAGACGCAAAACAGTCCACGCCATGGGATTCCGTTTATGTAAGCTCTAGAACCTGCCGAGTGAGTTATGATGGAAGACAGAGGTCCTGGTTGGGGGTGCAAAAGGGAACTTCCTGGGGTGACGTGTTCTTTGTGTTTTTACATGTGCAAACGTGTAAAAATTCATCAAGCTATATAGTTATAATCTATGCATTTTACCAAATGTAAATTATACCCTCCCCCCACCACAAAAGTGGTGCAGAGAGAGCACGGTGGCTCCAGCCAGGTTGCAGGGTGGTGGTGGGCAGGAGGGGACGGGCCTGGAGGACTCCACGCTGTCCCTGGGCTTGCTGTCCGGCCTGGGACACCTGTAACACCAGCCACCTCCTGCCTGCCCTTCCCAGGGTCTCTGTCCCTCCTCACTCTGGGTGGGGCGGCCCGGGGCGAGCAGATGCCTGCCTCAGTGAGGCCACATGGCCTGAGGAAGTAGCTATTTACTTTGGGGACCCGATTGCTTGTCTAGAGGGGAGGGGCTGGTGGCGAGCATCACGGAACCAGATTCCTGATTATAACTTCATAACGGGCGCCGGCTATTTGGGAGGTGCTGATATTTATGGAATAAATATGGTGCGATTTATGGCCGTATCTCCCTCTGATGTCCCATCTGATATGCAATTCAATTTCTTTTATTGTTTTTGGGCTTTTGCCATGGAGGAGAATGCATAAATAAATAAATATGTGGGCAAACGGCAGCCAGCAGGCCAGGCCGGGGCTGCCAGCCGGCCGTCTCCAGTCCCATATTAGGCCCATCGATCACGCCTTGTGCAGCCGGAGCCTGTCCCCCGGCTGGGATGAGCAGCAGACGTGCCAGTCACCCCCCCATTATTTAGGAGCCTCTGTTGGCTGGCTGCCCGCCTGCCTCTGCCTGCCACTGGGCTGTGGTGTCCCTAGTTGGGACGCTAGCCTGCGCCGCTCTGCCACTCGCTTGCAGAAACCCTGCGGCCTCCCTCCGCCCAAGGCTCAGGAGGGGCGTGTCCCAGCTCTTCTGCCGGCTGCGAGCACCACAGACTCATGGCATCTGCCCCCTGTGCGGCTCTCCCGTGGGAACCCGCTGCCACCTCCCTGCTTCCACGCCGAGCGGCCAGGCCGGCACTTCTGCTCGGGAGTCAAACCACGTCTTCAAAACCAAGCACCTCTGAGCCCTAGGACCCTGGGTAAGTCACCCCGTCCCCAAGCCTTGCTTCCTCATCATCTGGGGCTGCTGGGAGGACGCAGCTTGGGCACAGGGCACCCACTGCACAAGAGCAATGACCAGCAGTTACTGTGCCAGGCCCTGGGGCCACAGGAACTAGCAGACTGTGTCCCAGCCCTCAGCAGGGCCCTGTCCTGGGGCGACAGAAAGGGTCAGTGGCTGTGCCTGGGGTCATCCCTGAGCTCCAGGACCGCAGCCTGTGGGAGGAAAGAGGCTGGAGAGCCCCGCAGCTGCCGGCCGCCCTCCACGGCCACCCCACAGCCCCCGTCTCGTGGGGACTCCTGGCCCTGAAATTTGAGTGGCCTGCAGAGACCCTCCCGTGCCCCTTGGGCACCGTCCCAGAGAGGCCAGCCTCTGGCCTGGAGTGCCCCCTGCCCAGACATGTTCATCCTGTGTGTCCCCGTCTCAGAGCAGGCTCTGACCTTGCCTGTCCCCAGCCCAGGCCGGGCCTCGAGTGGGACATAGGACGAGCTCACAGCTACACTCGGGCACAGCTCCAGGGGCCACCGTGGGCCCACTCTGCCATCAGGTGCAGCCACCTTCCTCCTCTGGCTCACGCTGAGGCCTCCCGCTGCCAGGCTGGTCCCTCTCAGGGCTCCACAGCCTCAGGCCAGCTCTGTGTCCGTCCCAGCCCTGGTCCTGCCACGTGCACACATACCACCACATAGACACACACACACGACATGCCCCGTGGAGCCCCCGCCACCTCCCCCCACAGGTCCGCATGGAACCCTGACAGCTCCCGACGCGTCCTGAAGGCACAGCCCTGCATGAAAAGTGATTTGCAGAGACTGTCCCCACTGCGGAGACAGACAGTTAACTAGGGAGAAGGCTGGTCTCAGTGGAGACTCCGCAGGAAGGGGGGTTCGCAGTGAGGACGGTGTTCCAGGCACAGGGAACAGCGTGTGCGTAGAGGCTCCCTGAGCTGAGGGAGTTCCAGCCAGACACTGTGGACTGTCCCGACTGGTTTGTCCTGGAAACTGGGCGTGGTGGGGGAGGACGGGCCAAGGAGGTTGCTAAGAGAGTCGGAGACCTGGGTTTAAGTCCTGCCTGACCCTTTTGGGGTCAGTGACTTTGGGCGAGTTGCTCTGCTTCCCTAAGCCTCAGTTTCCTCATCTGTAGCATGGGGCTAGCGCCCCATCCCTAATACTAATACTATCATCTTGAATTGGGGTGATTTCGTACATTAGGTGGTTGGGGACACGGCCTGGCCCAAGGGGGCGAGAAGGGGGTCACCCCCCCAAGTCTGATGTGGTGCTGCCAAGGGGGTGCCCCCTGGGGGCCCCCACTTCTACCACCACCTGCAGGGCTACACAGTCCAGCCCCCTATCCTCCAGGTGCCTCTGCGGCTGCCCCTCCCGGGCAGGCACCGCGCCTGGCCTCGGCACGGACCCCAGCGGGCGGCATAAATTTCCCGTGGCCTCTGCACAGCCCCGTTAGCGTGGCTCGGGGGATGCTAATGGGCTCCTCCTGGTCCCAGGCCGAGAATCCCGCCTCTCCCTGACATTTGTAAAGTTCACGTTTTCAAAATAAAGCCACAGGAAGGGTGAGGCGCACTCGTAGATCACTTCCCTGTCACGGGTGCCAGCTCCTTCCCTGACCTTGGCCCGCACCCCGCAAAGGGCAGAAGTCTTAGAAGCCCCTAGGGCCTTCTCCCAGCCTCCTGCTGCTCTCCGTCCTCCCTCCCTCCTTCCACACCAGCATTCATTCACTCGGTCCTTCATCCCGCACTATTAAGCACCTTGTGTATATGCTTCCTGGGATGTATGACAAGGACACAGCAGGAAATCCCAGGACTCTTGTTTCCTGGAACTGACAGTCTAGGGGGAAAGAGGAATAGGAAATAAACACTTAATGACAGGGTTAGAAGTGCCACAAAGGTGGAGTCAGAGGAGGTGTCACAGGGAGTGGGTCCTCAGGGAGAGCTTCCCTGAGGAAGTGACATTACCCTGAGGCCTGGAGGAGGAGCAGGAGTCAGCCCTGTGAGGAGAGGCAAAGAGCATTTCAAACCAAGGGACCAGCAGTGCAAAGGTCCTGGGGTAGGAGGGGCCTGACGGCCTGGAAGAGGCAGGATTCTGGAGTCCTGGGAGCGAGGCCCAAGAGGCTGCCTTTACCCGAGGGCAATGGGGGCCCCTGCGGGTTCATGCCCAGCCCCGAGTGCAGGCTTGGGGTCCCAACACAGTGCCCCAGGTGCTCACGGTGCTCAGATGGCGAAATGCTTGGGCAGCTGGGACGCGGTGGTGGCCTTCCTTCTCTGGTTTCTGCTGGTGACTTAAAATTGCTGTTTCCTTGTCCTCAGCAGAAAGAGCTCAGAAATGAAATTGCTGTTTAAGGCTCGCTTCCCTGCAGCGAGAACTCCCGGAGCAGACCAGTGTCCCCTCCGAGCGGCGGACGAAGCCGACCCAGCCCCCGCGGAGCTCACGGTCTCAGGGGGCGGACATGCCACGGACAAATAGGCAGAATTATGAGGTTCGGGAGAAAAATGACGTGGCGGGGCCAGAGGAGACGGTCGGGGACGCCCTCTCCGTGGAGGGACACCGGGCAGAGTGGGATGCAGAAACAAGTGCGGCAGGAGCGCTCCAGGCACCGGGAACAGCAAGTGCAAAGGCCTGGAGGTGGGAATGTGCTCTGGTGTCTGCAACGCGAGGGGAGAGGTGGCAGGTATGGCCAGGGAAACGCGGACAGGAGGTGAGGGCCACAGAGCTGGGTTGGGGAGAGCCCGGGAAGGAAAGGCCTCACCTTAAGTGTGCGTTCCTTCATCACCGATCACACTTGCATTCGGTCCGAGTCACCGTTTTTGCCTGCGTCGTTCGCTCTGCTGCCTGCCCGGGGGGTCGGACCTTCCCTGCCTGCCCCTTAGAGCCCCTAGTCTGGGCTGGGGTCAGAGAGACAAGGAAGGCCACTGTGGGGAGCGGGGGTGGGTTCGGTGGCCCTGGATCCCTGGCCGGGTCCGTCCGAGGGCAGCGCGTGGCACCACCCGCTGCGGGGCACGTCTGGGCAGAGTGGGGCTGTGTCTGTGTGGACCCGGCCGCCAGCATTTTCTCAGGAAGGGCCAGGCCCCAGGGGAGCCACTCAGGGCGCTGGGTGCCCAGAGGAAGTGGCCGCGGGAACTAGCAGGCACAGGCTGGGGCTGGGGCCGGAGCCCCTCGCTGGGGAGGTCTGGGAAAGAAGCCGCTCTAGACAGGCGTCAGAGGCCATCCTTCGCACCCCTTTCTCACACAGATGGGAATTCTGAGCCCAGAGAGGGGAGGGGACTTGCCCCAGGACACCCAGCCAAGCCAGGAGGAGAGTCTGGCCTCCCGGCCACTTCTCCCAGTGACCTCTGGGCACACCCTCCCAGAACTCAGAACGGATGTCCCTGTCTTCCCGGGCCTGCTCCTCACCCTGGGCCCCATCTCAGGGCGGCACCCCCCCGATGGCCAGCCACCGTTCCAGAGGCACCTCAGCTTCGGCCCCCACAGCCGGACTGGAGATGTGCCCGCCCCAACACCTGGGCACAGCCTCCCCTGCCCAGAGGGCCACGCTCTGCCTCCCGGGCCCTGTGGACCCCAGCCCCTCCCTGTCCCCGTCCAGGCCCCTGCGGCAGCTTCCACGCCACCACCGGCAGCCCGTCTCCCCGCAGCAGCCAGGGAGGCCTTCCCCGAACCATAAGCCTTCCTGCGGCCCCCCGTGGCCCCCTGGGGAGTCCAGCCTCATAGGCAGGACATGCCGGGCCTTCCTCGGTTGGCCCCTGCCCACCCGCCAGCAACCCTCCTCCTCCCGCTCCTCACACTGCCATCTGCAGCCACGCGGCTTCCCTCAATCCTTCACGCTTTCGCTTCTGAGCTGTTCACATGCAGCTCTGTGCCAGGGATGCTCTTCCCCACCCACTTTTCCGGGCTACCCCATCCTCCTCCAGGTCTCAGCTGAGACCCCGCCTCCTCCAGGAAGCCTTCCCTGATCTCTCCAGGCTGCGCTCTGCACTCTCGCCCCACTCTCACTGCTGGGTACCTACTCTGATCACCCTGTGTCATACTGTGTCATAATTACCGGTTTATTCTCTGGGCCCCCCAGTGGAGGGAAAATTTCATCTTCATTCGTTACTCTGTCCCCTGTGCCCAGCCCAGGGCCTGAGGTGTAGGCTCAGTAAGTGTCCAGTGGCTGAATGAATGAATGAACAGCCAGCCCAGGCTGGGCCCCTGCATCACCCAGAAGGGGGACATTCTTTATTCTTTGGGAGCCCCTCAATTCAGAGGGCCACCCAGGGCTGACTCACACCAGGGCCCAAGGCTAGCTCAGGCTGCGCACAGCAGGGAGGCTGACACAGTTGCTGGGCTGAGTGGCAACATGCCCCGAGGCCAGCCGTGTCCCTTGGCCTGTCTAAACTTGTTAATGCCTGGGAAGGAGATGCTCTGTCAGGGCGACAGCTGAGGGGCCCCTTGTCAGCTCCCATCAGCTCCCTCTCCACCCTGCCTTCCATCTCATCTCGCGGGTCTCCATGAGCTGTCACCTCCTCCGAGAAGCCTCCCTGCTTGCCCACTCCCTCCTGGAGTTCATCCTGGCCCCTGTCTGTTCCCTCTGTGGCTCTCACTGTGATTTGTCACTGTCTAGTTCATCAGTTTGTTTCCTGGGTCATTGCCTGTCTCCCTGATTCTCTGGGGAGCCCCATGAGGTCACAGACTGTCCCCCCAAACCATGGCAACCCTAGTGTCCAGCCCACAGTGGCACAGAGCAAATGCCCCCTGAAAGAAATAAAGAAAGAAAAAGAAAAGAAAGAAAAAGAAAAGAAAGAAAGAAAGAAAGAAGAGCAACGAGGAAAAGAGCACAGGCTCTGGGTCCAGGGCCGCCGCGGTTTGAATCCAGGCTCTGTTGCTGACAAGCAGAAAGGTCCCGAGCAAGGGCTGCCTCTGGCTGAGCCTCAGTTTCCCCGTCTGCAATATGGGGAAATACCACTACTTACCTGAACAGGTGGTGTGCTCAGCTCAGGTCTGGCCCCCACGAAGCCTCTCTGGTGGCGACCTTGTCTTTGTTCAGAGGGGCAGGACGGCACTCCAGAGGGTGACCACAGTGCAGGCAGATGGGCTCGGGCCTGGCCGCAGGGTCCTGGGGGGCTGGGTATGGCCAGTCGCTAACTTCTGTCTTCCATGGTCTCCCACACACCCTTGGCAGAACCCACTTCTCAATTCCTGCGCTTGAAGCCTGTCTGCAGAGTGGGTGACATCTCCCCATTAGACAGAGGGGAAGGCTGAGGCCAGGCTCAGGATAGAGAGCACAGACCTACAGAACCCCAGAGCCAGACAGGGTGTCTGAAGAAACCGCCCAGACCGGCGTTCCTGCTGTACGTATGGGGAAACTGAGGTGCCCCAGATGGGCAGGCCCCCACCCAGGGTACCACGGTGAGGCTGGGCCCCAAAGCTGGGCAGGGATCTGCTTTTTCCCTCATGCGTGCCCCCAACTCTGGGCTCCAGCGAGGTTGCGGAGCTGTCAGGAGGGATCAGGCCCATCTCCCCGGATTTAATTACTGGGCCTTTCATCTCTGTCCTGGAGGGATCAGCTATCTTCTGTCTTCTTAATTAACGTTCATTAAGCAAATCAGAACAACAGGGTTTTTCTCCCTCCTTTCTTCCCCTGGAAGGTTTTAACCCTTGGTAGGTAGGCTTCGGGAGGGGAGCCCGCTACCTTTGCTGGGAGCCGGAGCAGAAGGCCAGGCCTCTGCGGGGACTCCCCAGGTCCCCAGCACAGGTACCCTTATGGCCACACAGACATCGGCTCCTCCCAGCACACCACCTCCATGCTGGCCCCAGGGCCCACCTCCACCCATCTTCCTAAGGAGGAAACAGGCCCAGGCACTCCGCTGCTCAAGGGCCTTCCCTGGCTCCCTGCCACCACTAGGACAATGGGCAGACCCCTGCCTAGAACCCAAGCCCTGCCTCTTCATTCCTGCCCCCGTCTCCAGGCCAGCCTAGTCTGCCTCGCTCCTCCTCACACACTTGCCCTTCCACCCTGCACACGCTCTGCGCACGTCCTGTGTGGCTCCCCGAAGCCCTGAAGGGAATATTCAGGGGTCTCTGTTCCCTGAGGGATCCCAGACAGAGGTCTCCTGGGGGAGGGCACAGAACCAAGGCTGCTGGTCCAGGAACTCCCGCCAGTGGGTTAAGGCCCGTGTGTTCCATGTGCCATTCGCCAACTCTCGGAACCGGTACCAGCTGGGCCCTCACACGGGCATGGGATCCACCCAGGTGAGATGGGCTGATCGGTGGGGGCCTGGGCTTGAGCCTCAGAGCTCCAGGCTGCGGGGCAACCAAGGCCATGTGGCCGTGGCCTCTGTGGGTTTCAGGTCATGTGTGTAGAGGGGCCCCCCAGCTTCAGGGGACAGATGCCCTGCCAGGTGGTGGTCCTACTGGAGGCTGCCGCCCAGAGCCTTCTCCCGACGGAGAGCTGGCATCCCTAATGCCGACTGCACGGCTCTTCTGCTCGCTCATTCGAGCCCTTCCAGCAGCTACGGAAGTGTTCGTTGGCTCTTTGTCACCCAGATTTGGGGAGCTACCCTGAGACTTCGTGGCCCATTTTGCTTCCTGGATTCTGCGGCCCCAGCCCCGCCCTGAACCCTCTAGGAGGAGCCAACCACAGGGGAGAGAGGCTCGGTCACATCCTGCTCTGAACATGTGCCCCGAACACTGCTTCCCCCCTCTGGGCCTGTCTCCCCATTCGCACGGCCTGCACCCTGGACCCCATGACCTTTCTAGGCCCATCTTCTTACATCGCAAGCCACGGGGATGTGGGGGGATGGTTAGGTACAAACCACTCGCCAGAGGTTAGGATGAGAGCTGCCCCACTGCCCCCTCCCCCAGGGCTATCCCTTCTGTTTGGGCTGTCAGAACACAGCAGTCACTAAGACAGGCTCAGGCCTGTCATCCCAGCACTTTGGGAGGCCAAAGTGGGAGGATCACCTGAGGCCAGGAGTTCAAAACCAGCCCGGGCAATGTAGTGAGACCCCCCTCCCTTAAAAAATGAAAAAATTTAGCCAGCCATGGTGGCACTTGTAGTCCCAGCTACTCAGGAGGCTGAGGCAGGAGGATCGCCTGAGCCCAGGAGTTGGAGGCTGCAGTGAGCTATGATCGTGCCACTGCACTCCAGCCTGAGTAACAGAGTGAAACCATGTCTGGAAATTTTTAAGTAAAAATAAAATAATAACAAAGAGTCTGAGAGGCCAGCGCCCTTCGCCCGCCCGGTGGAGGCGGAGGGGTCTCAGGCCGGGCGGTGGGGGCAGTGGGTGCAGGGTGGCCTGATCCCCCAGCGGCTGGGAGTCGCCCCCACTCCGAGATCCCCTGGGGATCCCCATCAGCCTGGCCGCTCTGCGCCCAGCACTCGCCCGAGCGGCGGGGAAGGGCTGGTGGGCAGTGGGGGCAGAGCCAGCTCCGCGCTGGCGCAGGTGAGAGGGCAGCGTGGGCCCCGCCCTCCCGGCGCGGATCGGCTCCCGCAGCGGCGCGTCCTCGGCCACCAGGGGGCGAGAGGGGCGTCCCCGTCGTGGCCAATGTCGCCACCTGGCGGTTGGCCATAGTGAGCACGAGCAGCTGGACGCGGAGCCCAAGGAGAAACCCTGAAGGTAGGAGGGCCAGAGCCTGGGAAGGGACCCCCTCTTCCCCCCTCCCCCGGCAGACATCTAAGAGGGGTCCCCCCAAGGGATGCTGCCAGGTCTGGGCACCTGCTACCGCCACCTCCCAGAGGCGTCTCAGCACCCGCAGGGCCGGAGAAGGGGAAGCGTGCTGGGGGCAGGGAACCTCCCTCCTCCGTGGCCTCACTTGCCACCAAAAAAAACCACCAGAGGGGCATAAGACGTCTGTGCTCACATCCACCTTCTAAGTCTCTAGCGAGGACAAGCGACCGGCAGGACTCATTTCGCATCCAGGACCAGCTGCAAAAGCAGCTTGGAAGAGGAGCTCTTAGCTAGCCTTGGGGGAACAGGGCGGCCCCGGAGAAGGAGGGTGGGACAGAGGCTGCCACTCCCACGGTCACACAGGTGGTGGAGACGGGATCCGAGCCCAGGCCTGACATGGGCCACCATGTGATGTGACTAAGGTCTTCTGCTCGGCTTTGCTCCCACAGCACAAGTTCCGTCTGCTCATTACAAGCAAATCAATAGCAGCCTCGTGGATTGAACTGAGAGGAGGCCCATTAATTCATCCACGCAGAGTCCTTGTCTGAGAATTATTGGGGGGTGGTCTGCTTTGCCCTAGAGCTAGGGAGGAAGGACACTGGCCTCCCTGGCCCCATCGCCTCCCCCTATGTCAGGGCCCTGAGCTCTGGAGGGTCCAGAGCAAAGCTTGCTCCTCCCACAGGTCCATCCGCATGACCCGCCACCTGTCTGAATCTTCCTATCTTGCCACATCCACGCTGCTAAGCCGCTTGCCACAGTCCTCGAGATCCTGTACGTCCTCCCCAGGTGTGCAAACACTGCCCATTGGGACCACTATCCTTACTCAGGGCCACCCCAGAGTCGGGTGGAAGGGCAGCGGCAGTCTGTGTTGGTTCTGTAACCGCACACGGAGCTGACTCACCTGGGAGCCACCTTGGACTTTTTCCCCCTCCACCAGCTGGTCATCGGGACCCGCCCCAGGTTATAGGGGTCAGCTGAGGAGGAAGCATCAGTTGGTGGACAAGGGGGTCTGTTTCACCGGCGCACGCAGCTCACTTGCACCCTGGACTACCCGTGCCCGACCCGGATGTACCACGCCCAGTCCATGAAGGATGGCTGCTGGGCCCTGCTCCGCCCTGTGACTTAGTGGGTCTGACAATCCCCGGCTCTTGGCAGTACTGACCGAATGATCATTCGATTCCCCTGATCACTCAGTCTCTGCAAGAGCCCGGTATCAGACCGGGATCTGCCTTTCACATGGTGTAGAGCTCTCTGCTGGGCTGGCATGCCTCGCTCCAGAACCCTGGTGGTCAACATCGTGTTATTTTTTTAGGGGAGCATCATAACATGGTTCTTTTTCCCACCACAGACACCCCCGGCCCTGTGGGATCTGCTGGGCCACATGGCCTGGGAGGCAGCGCTGCTCATTTGCAGCCTAGAGCTGCTGCTTGGTCCTTTCCTACTCTGGGCACCACTCAGAGCCAGCAGCCTTTCCTGCCCTGGCTAAGTGGGTGAGAGAACTGTTCCTAAGTGCAGAATATGCTGCTTCTAGAACCTAAAGAGGCGCACCAAGCACTGTGCTTCTTAGTGACAGAGAGACAACTTGTCTTTTTTTTTTGGAGGGTGTGATGGCTCATGTCATGTGTTCACTTGGCCACGGTACCCAGGTATTTGGTCAAACACTATTCAAGATGTTTCCATGGAGGTATTTTTTAGATGATATTAACATTTAAAGAAGTACTTTTTTAACGAAGCAGATATACAATGTGGGTGGGCCTCGTCTAATCAGTTGAAAGCCTTTATAGGAAAAAGACTGATCTCCTTGAAGAAAAGGGAATTCTGCCAGCAGACTGCCTTTGGACCTGACTTTTAACTCTTCCTTGGGTCTCCAGCCTGCCAGCCTGTCCTGCAGAGTTTGGACTTGCCAGCCTCCATAATCAGGTGAGCCAATTTATTAAATCTCTCTCTATTTCAATTAATTAATCTCTCTCTCTCTCTCTCTCTCTCTATATATATATATAGGTATTTTCTCTCTCTCACTACACACACACACAGAGACTCATGCAGGGATACGTTCTGAGAAATGCATGGTTAGGTGATTTTGTCATCACGCGAACATCACAGAGTGTATTTACACACACCTAGATGGTATAACCTACCACGCACCTAGGCTATGTGGCATAGCCTGTTGCTCCTAGGCAACAAACCTACACAGCATATTACTGTACTGGATACTCTAGGCAAGTATAACACAGCGGTATTTGTATATCTAAACATAGAAAAAGTACAGGAAAAATATGGTATAAAAGATAAAAAATGGTGCACCTGTATAGGGCACCTGCCATGAATGGAGCTTGCGGGACTGGAAGTGGCTCTGGGTGAGTCAGGGAGTGCGTGGTGAGTGGATGTGAGGGCCTCGGACACTGCTGTACACTAGACTTTATAAACACTGCACACTTAAGCTACACTACATTTATTTTAAAAATAAAGTAATTGCACTACAAAGTTAAAACAGCTATGATGTCAGTGGGCAATAGGAATTTTTCAGCTCTGAATTATAATTTTATGGGACCACTGTTGTACTGGCAGTGAGGGTGACCAGAACATCATTATGTGGCATAGGACTGTGTATTTAAAGTTAGCACTATTAGCCAATCCCTGCAAACTCCTTCCTCAGCAGGCCCAGAACCTCCTCCATCAGGCCAAGCTGGGTTTAACCCTAGTTGCTGGATTCTGGCTGAGAGGGGAGGTGGGGGCAGATCCTGAGGAGGACAAGAATCATCTTATAAGGAACCTGCCTCCTTTGAGGCTCCTGCGTACTCTCCAAATGATGGTGGTGGGATGGTGAGCACTAGCCTCTGGGGATGGGCGACCCCTTTTGCAGGCCCAGAGCATTTCCGGGAATCTGGAGATTCAAAATTCTCAGCATATGTACCCAGATACCACCCTGAGTCTCAAGGCCCCACTCCTTCCCGTCCTGGACGCAGTGGTTTAGGACACCTTTCAGGGGTGAGAGATCAATCGTCTCTGAAGTTCTGGTAATCTTACGATTAGATCCTGAGCCTAGTTTTCAGCAGGTTCTGCCCTGTGGCTTGAGTTGATGGTTTCTTTAACTGTTGCCAACAAGGAAGGGCCTCTGGATTTCCAGCTTTGCTTTGCACTGGTGGCTGATTACCCTGAGCTGGCCATTTTCTCTCTTCAAAGCATCAGTGACGCTCAGCGAGAGCCACCCAATTCCACAGTACCTGGAACCTCTATTCCCTGTTCTCAAACACCGGAGATCGCATGAACCAGTCACTGCCTTCCACCTGTACCTGGGCCAAGTTCACTGTAGGTGACAGTCTTATTGATTGCACTGTCACCGCATGCTGGAGACTATCAATACCCCACCTAGCTTCAATGATACCAGCTGGCTGCTGTCGTGGAAGCATTATGACTTCCTGGACCTTAGGCATTTTTGCCTTAGTGAATTCCTTTATTCATTAAAAAATATTAAAAAATTGTATTTTACTAGAGGGAAGAGGGTACGGAGAGTTATCATTTAATGGGTATAGAGTTTTGGTTTTGCAAGATAAAAACGTTCGGGAGATGGATGGCAGTGATGGTTGCACGACATTGTGAATGTACTTAATATTACCGAACTGTAACTTAAAAATGGTTAAGATGGTAAATTTTATGTTACATGTATTGAACAATTAAAAATTTTTAAAATTATATTTGGCAACGGCATTGATATAAAGACAAATGTATTAATATCATATATTAAAACATTTTCTTGGGGTTCGATTCCCCAATGGGCAAAATTAAAAACAAATTTTCTTCAACCTAAAAGTTTATTTTTTTCCCTTCTGACTTTGAAATTAGAATATTTTTCTGGGCTCCTAAAAGTATTGTGGGCCACCACGTCTCCTGTGCCTGAGGGATGAATTGGCTGTGGGTGGGTGCACAGCCCAGCAAAGGGCACCTGGGTGGGGCACCAACAGTCCGCTGCAATCATATTCCTGACCATAAAGGAAAACTTTAATGACTAACCCTTCACAACATCATCAAAAAACAATCTGGGGCCAGGTGCAGTGGCTCACTGGAATCCCAGTGCTTTGGGAGGCGGAGGGCGGAGGATCACTTGAGGCCAGGAGCTCGATTACAGTGAGCTATGATTGCACCACTGCACTCCGGCCTGGGTGACAGAGTGAGACTCTATCTCTAAAAAATAAAAATAAGGAAAAAATAAACAATTTGGAATTACATTAAATTGATTTTTTAACTTGGGGAGCATGTATATATTTAAACAGTTGGAAATCGGGACTATAGATGCTGGTCTCCTTCTTCAGGTTTTATGTCTTTCAGTAGAGTTTCATAATTTCCTTCATTTACATCTTGCATATTTCATACTAGATCTGTTGTGAGGTTTTGTATCGTGTGCATCACTCTTGTGAATGGGAACCTTTCTCTATTACGTTTTCTGAACGATTGCTGGCATTAGTTTTTGTGCTTCACTCTACACTCAGCCATCTTATGAAGCTCTTATGAATTCTAATAGTCTTCAGTAGAATCTTTTAGATTTTTCTAAATGTATCTTCAGATAACTAGAAGCATTTACATCTTTTTTATCTTATTACATTAGCTAGAACTTCCAAAATAATATTGAACAGCAGTGGTGATATCATGGACTAAGGGTACTTGGGTCCATGGAACGCTGCTCCATGGATCTAGCCTACAGTCCTGTCCAGAACCCCATTGTTTTAATTACATTTAAATACTGGTAGTTAACCACCCCACTACAATTAATCTTGTCTCTCAAAATTTTGTTGACTACTCTGCCCTCATTTTGCTCCTTACCTCCGTGGACGTGCCTTTGAAATTTCACTGTTTAATACGATGTTTGCTAAACAGAACATAGTCATGTTCCGTAAGTTTATTTCTATTTTGCTTCGAGTTTTTCTGGGAATGGCTGCTGAGTTTTAGCAAATGGCTTTTCTCCTTCGATTTACTAATTTTAATGAATGGGAGTGAAAAGGCGCCTCCACCGGGGACGGGACGAGGAGGGCCTCTCCGGGGTGGTGGTGGGACCGGGTACACACATCAGGCTACAGTCTGCGTTCAAACAGCGGACCCTCCAGGGCTGGGGGAGAGGAGGTGAGGAGCCGCCTCACAGCCCCGCCGTGGGTGCCCTTCACCCCGAGGAGGAGATGCGCAAACGGCAAAGGCCGGCTGAAGGTCCTTGTCCCCTTTCACCTCAGGACTTGAAGGCATCCGTGAGCGGCTGCCATTGAGTGAGCCGCCGCTGCAGCCGTACCGCGCGGTCACGAGCCCGGTTTTCAGACGAGGACACTGAGGCTGGAGAGGCCCGGGCGCCCCGCCCCCTGCGCCTCCGGAGCCGGCAGTCCCGGGCACGTCCAGCAGGTGGGGGTGAGCTCCGCACGAGCGGCCCCTCCCCCAGCCCTCCCAGCCCCGTCGCGGGTCCCGCCCGCCGGGGAGGGCCGGTCCCGGCGCCCACCCTCGCCAGCCGGCCGGCGGCAGAGCTGGACGTCGCTGCCTGGCCATGGCGGCGGGCGCGCTGCTGCTGCTGGCGCTGGCGCTGGGGGCGCCGCGGGCGGCCGGCGCGGGCATGGGCGCGTGCTACGACGGCGCGGGGCGCCCGCAGCGCTGCCTGCCGGAGTTCGAGAACGCGGCGTTCGGCCGGCGCGCCGAGGCGTCGCACACGTGCGGCAGCCCGCCCGAGGACTTCTGCCCGCACGTGGGCGCGGCGGGCCCGGGGGCGCAGTGCCTGCGCTGCGACGCCGCCGACCCCGCACGCCACCACAACGCCTCCTACCTCACCGACTTCCACAGCCAGGACGAGAGCACCTGGTGGCAGAGCCCGTCCATGGCCTTCGGCGTGCAGTACCCCACCTCGGTCAACATCACGCTCCGCCTGGGTAAGCGCGGGCTCGGGTGCCGCCGCCGCCGCAAGCCCTGTCCCCACCCACTGGGGGCCCCAAGCAGAGGCCTGAGCTGCCGCGCGCTCCCTGGGGTGGGCTGTGGGATCCAGATGTGGGGGCCTCAGGAACAGGACTGTACCCCCTTGTGGAAGAATAGACTGAGGGGTGCCCCTTGGGGCTGGAAGGGGCGGGAAGCCTCCTGGGAGCCCTTGGCAGAGCCGGGATCTGGGCGCAGTTAAAATCGCCTGCAATGATTTTCCATCCCCTCGACTGTGGGGGCGGTTACGCACCGGGGAGTGGACTAGTCCACTCACTCGGGCAGGGGCTCCTGACCTCGGGTGGGTCCTCTGGTGGTCTTCAGGGGGCCCAGTGGACCCCTGAGGCTGCGTGCAGTCCTGGGGCGTGTTCTGGAGAGTCGGCGCTGAGAAGTTCGTCACTGAGCAGGAAAAGTTTAGCCCTCTGGGCGGGAGGACCAAGTTAGGTAGCTGTTCCAGACCGCGCGGCCACCTCTCTGCCCTGCCCAGGAATCCTTCCTTCCCACCCCCTGCCAAGGTGCAGGAGCCTGAGCTCCCTGGGAATCAGAATCCGGAGTCCGGACCCAGCCCTCCACCGTGGGCAACTGGGGTGCTCCCCGCCCCATTGCAGCACAGTGCCAGCGCCTCTCCTGCTGCCGCCTCCATCCACAGCCCCGGGGGTGGGGGTGGGGGGTCACTGGTCACACTCCCTTAACCTGCCACAGGTCAAAATCTCCCAAGGCTTTGAAAACTCAAAGTACTTTTACAACTCATTTTTGAGTGCTAAACCTGACTTGAGGCTATTTATAGGCTTAGTTTATCCTAGTGAAAATGAGTATTCATACGTTTTGCTGCTGAAATCTCATCTGAGTACAGCCTGCAGCCCCAGGCCCCACTGGGGGTGTTAACACAACATGTGGTATAAGGCCTGCATCATCTTTCTAAACTGTGTGAAGTTCTGATTCCAGAACACGTCTGGAGCCTAGGAGTTTGCATAAGGGATGATGCGATTGTGTCCTCATGTTTCAGATGAGAAAATTGAGGCTCAGAGAGGTTAAGTGTTTTGCCCAAAGGCCCACAGCTGCTAAATGGCAGTCTAGACACGGACATGAGTTCCACCATCCGTCAAATGTGTTGGCTCCTCCCAGGCCTGGGTGACAGCACCCTGGGAAGGGCTGGAAATGACACTGGAGGGGGAGTGGGGAGGATAATGAGCCCCCTCCTGCCTGCTGCCACCCCGAGAAGCTCAGTTCCTCAGGGCCATGTCACCTTCTCTTGGCCTATCTGGACCACAAGATGGGGCTTCTGGGTGGGGTGAGGTCTCCACCCAGGCAAGGGGGAGGGACAGGAAGCCAGTGGGGAGGGGAGAGGCTGGGGGAGCTGTCTGGATGGGGCTGGCAGGACCCCAAGGCCACAGGGGAAGGAATCTGGGACAGGGTGGGGGGTTGTGGGGGAGACACACTGTTCCATAACAGAATGTCACGTGTGTCAGTGGAACCCAGGGGCCCAGGAAAGGGACTCAGCCAGGCACAAGCAAGGTGGGAGGGGGTGGAGGAAATGTCCAAGTTTTGGGATTTGGGACAGTTCCCATTCACTGAGCGCTTACTGTGTGCCAGGTCCTGTGTTTGAGCTGTGCAAACTGGTCGAACGCTGCGTGGAGCCCTTAGAAGCAGGGTGGTTGTGATCCTTCTATAAGCAAGGAACCCGAGGCGTGTGCTTTACCCCTGGCCATCGTTCTTTCCGTTATGTCGTATGGTGCCAGGCACATAGGAGGGAGTCCGGAAGTGTTTGCACAATAAGCAGAGAAGGAACAAATGAATGAATGATGGTGTCACCTCCTCCATCCTGTGCTCTGGGTCCAGCTCAGAGTTCTCTTTTGCCTGCTCTGGGAGGCAGAATGGGGTAGAAATCACAAAAGGGGGCTTTGGACTCAGGCCCAGCAGAGCCACTCACTGGGCAAGCGATGTCACCTCTCTCTGCCTCGGTTTCCTCATCTGTACAATGAGAATAAGAGTCACCACTTCCTGGGGTGGTTGTGTGTGTTCAATGAGCTCACATCAGAGCTGTGACAGTCCTTGTGTGTGACTAGCATGTGTGTGTGTACACTCTGCTGAGGACAGCTCAGGGCTGAGGCTCGCCTGTGGTCGGGTTCTACCGTGGGGATTGAGAAATGCTCTCCTTGGCCAACCCTGCTCCCAAAAGGCATCTGACCCAGGGCCCTGTTTACGCACGAGAGGTGCTAGGGGCTCACGGCAGTCACAGATTTGGCCCCTTTTTGGTTTCCTGTGACCTAGGTTTGCTCTGGGCTAAGCCATGGCTTGCATAATATTGGGGGAAGGCGTGGTCTGGGACTGTCCCCGGTGGAGGCCCTGATTGCCTGAGGTGGGCCAGGGAGCCCCTCCTCTTGGTCCTCAGGCCACCTCTGCTGGCTCTGTTCCCCTCCCTCCCTCGAAGGCTCGTGGGAGGGGAGAGTGGGTGGCTGGCTCTGGCCCCAGGTCCCCTAGAGGGAGTGAGGTGAGGGGCAGGGGGGAGATGGAGGTCCCGGGATGGAGGTCGCTGCTTTCCCAGCCCCCTGCCGCTCCCGGACATCTGTTCCAGATCCTCCCGGCGTGGAGCCGAGCCTTCCTGTCTGGGATGAAAGGCAGCAGCGGGGCCTGGCAGTTCCCAGCCCTCCACCAAGGCCTGGGGAAGCTCTGGACTGGGTCCTGGGGGTGGGGGAGTGTGGGGGCAGTGGACGGTTGTCAGGGTAACAGGGGGTTGTGGGGAGAGTGGGGCAGTGGACGGTCATCGGGGTAACAGACTGTTCACTATGTGCCAAGCACTCGTTGAGTCGCTTGCCAACCTGGCATGGTTGGTTCTTTTACAGACAGGGAAACTGAGGCTCTAAGGATGAGATTGGTTGCCTAGGGTCACACAGGCCAATAAATGGTGGCCCCTGGGGACCCTCCCCTCACTGTGCTTCACTTGGAAATGGACAGCGTCCAGGCAGGCTGGTGCACATGCTTCAGGCGTGGGGAGAACCCAGTCTGAGCTGTGGCTCTGGCGGGGTTGGGGGCGTCCTTCCTTCCTGCTTGCACACTTTCCTGGATTGCTGGGACTCTCCTGGGACCCAGGTGGCTCTGAGCCCTGGAGCCGAGGGTGCCGCTGCAGATGGGCTCCTGCCGCCCCACCTGCCACCCTCACGTCCGGGTTTCTTCATGTGCTCATCCCCCCCGGCTCGTTGGCCTTGGGGCCGTGGCTGTGAGCAACACCACGTGCGGTCCCTGCCCTGCCGGGCTCGAGGACCCCAGCAGGCAGCGTGTACCAAGGAATGCCGTGGATGAGGGTTCGTGCGCTGAGAACGCGCGCTGGGGTGCACAAGCCTCTCTGAGACCTGAAGTGTGGTAGGAGCTGTCCAGAGAGGGAGGGACGTTCAGGCTGGGGGATGAGGGGACAGCACGGGAAGGCAGGAGGCAGCGTGGTGTGTTCTGGGCCTCGCTGGGCCTGGATGGCCCCAGTGCAGGGACTGAGACGACCATGGGGCCTGGCCAGCCACAGCGAGGAGCTGGGCCCAGCAGGGGCTGGACATCAGTCAGGGGGACCGTGGCCCCCAAAGGGCCTTGAAGCCATCTGGGCTCTATCACGTCTTCCTGCCGAGTGGGCGGCCTTGTTTGCCTTGGCTGGGGCCAGCACTGGGGGCCAAGTCCTCCTTCCTTCTCCCTGGGGTTCTGGCTGGAACGGTGGGCCCAGGCAGGTCAGGGGGTCAAGGCAGTGGCCCTGGCTACCCTCCATCCACCCACAGATTTGGCCCCCCAAGGCCTTGGCCCCCTCGCCCACCTGCGTGGGCCTCCGAGGACTAATCCAGGAGTGGCAGGGGTGGGAAGTGCCAGAGCCCAGGAGGGGTGTAGGCAGCCTCCCGGGGCCTCCCAGCACCCAGATCGTCCCTGTCCACCTCCCCCTCTGGCTGCTGCCAGCTGCCCTGCAGCAGGGCCGTCAAGTAGCCACGATGGGCGCTCTTTCTGCCAGATCTTTGCATATGCTGTCACTTCCGCCTGGCACGTTTTCCCTTCCTACCTTCTGCTAACCCGTGTCTCATTCATAAACAAAATGACTGTGCGCCCACAGCGTGTGGTCCCTGTGCTGAGCCCTGGGTATGTGGCAGTGGACAGGTACCCGTCCAGCCCGCTCAGCTCAGAGGTGACCTCCTCCAGGGTGGGGCAGGGGCTTGCCTGTGCATTCTGGCCGCCCCTCGCCCTCCCCCGCAGTCTGGATCACACTGTGCTGAGATTTGGTTTGTTTGTGTGCGTCCCCAGCTCCGAGCTGCTGGAGCGAATGTCCGTTTCGCAGCTGTACCCCTCGCTCGGCACTGGCCCACTGTGCGGGCCGCGGGTAAATGTCAGTTGGGGAGTGAACAGAACAGCAGCTCCAATTTAGTCGTGTGCGTGCTCCGTGCCTGGGACTGTTCTAAGTGCTTCACAGGCATTTGCTTGTTTAGCTCTGTTGTGGTTGCATGCATTTTGCAAACGGGGAAACTGAGGCGCTCCACTGAAGTCACTTGCCCGGTTAAGCCAGGGAGGTCGTGTATTTTGCCCGAGGCCACAGGGTCAGAAAGCAGTGGAGCTGGGCTGTGAAGCCCGGCATGTCCCGGCCACACCACACCTCCTCACTGGGAGCACGGAGCCAGTGGGGATGCGTGGTTCAGCCCTCCCTGGCCGCGCAGACGCGTACTGGACGGCTAAACCGTGGCATCTTCAGCAGCAACAGCCTCCCTCCCCTGCGCGCCTTCCCTCCCGGCCAGCCCTCGCCTGCAGTGGTGCCCACACCCATCTCATGTTTTGGCTTTGCCTGTCGGAATTGTGGTCGGCATTCAGGGCTCCACGTGCACCGCCCTGGCCCAGCCTCCCACCTGTGCCTTTGACTGGGTAGTCTGAGCAGTCTCCTGAGCTTAGCCAGCTCTGCATGTCAGACGAGGGCCCCCACGCTCGGGGTCCGGAAGAAAGGCACCCGTGTGCACGGTGGCGTTACCCAAAGGTAGAGGCAGCCCGTGTCCACTAAAGGTGGGCGGCTAAGCAAAGTGTGGTCTAGCCATGCGGTGGAATATTACTCAGCCTTACAAAGGGAGGAAATTCTGACGCACGTTGCAACACGGAAGGACGTTATGCTAAGTGAAGTCAGCCAGTCGGAAAAGGACAAATACCGTATGGTCTCACTTACATGAGGCTCCTAGAATAGTCAGATCCACAGAGACAGAAGGTAGCATGGTGGGTGCCAGGGGCTGGGGGGAGGGCAGTGGCGGTTTGTGTTTCATGGGGACAGAGTTTCAGTTTGGGACGATGAAGAGGGAGGTGGATGGCGGTGATGGCTGCGCAACAGCGTGGGCTGCGCGTTCAGTTCAGTGCTTGATGCCGCTGAACTGTGCACTTGCGAATGGTTAAGATGATGAACGTTATGTGCCTTTTACCACAATAACAGAAAATCTGTGGAGAAATGTATATATCGGCTCTTTGGGAGGCAGTTTGGTGACGTGGATGGAAAGCCACCAGAATATTCCTGGCCTTAGGCAAAGGAATCCTACTTCTGGGAATTCAAATAAGGAAAGGAGCCTAAATGCATGAAAACGTTCATAAGGGCATTTTTTTTTGTAGTGGGGAAAAATCGGAACCATGAGGGAATAGTTCAGTGGGTTGCGGGACATGAACTCACACGATTGAAGCGGTTCGGTGAAACATAGCTGACGGGGTTTGTAACAGACAGAAAACGCAGGTCTAAATGCTGCATGCAGAAAAAGACACAAGTTAGTATGTGCGGAATCAGATTTATGTGTTAATACCCCTTAAGGGTAGGCACAGAAGAAAGACATCAAACTGGTAAGTGTGTCTGCCCCCTGGACTTTGAGTGACTTTTCTTCCTTCTTCAGTTTTCCTGCATTTTCCCAGTTTTCTCTCATGGAGCTTACTCAAATTTAAAAACCAGAGAGAACACATTTTTACAAAAATTTTTAAAAAGCAACCGCCTTGCCACATTCTGTTTTAAGATGTTTTTCAAAGTTCCGTTGCAGCACAGCTTGGCATTGCAACTCCCAGTCCCTTAAAAGAAAGCGTGTGTAGCAAACAGAGTCCGGATCTGGGAGCAGCCTGGTGTCTGCTCCTGTAACGAGCCGGCTTCGGACCTCGGGACCAGGCAGGGGTTGGTCCAGATGTGCATTCACTAAAGGATGCTGTGCGGAGGTCGCTGCAGGTCGGCGGTGCAGACTCCGCGGCAAACATCTAGCAGCCAGACACCTCCCGGGAGGGGAGCTTGGAGCCACTTAAAAGGTAGCTGGCAGCTAGACGCGTGATCGGAAAAAGGCAGTCACTGGGATTTCATGCAAACGAGCAATATCACGCGATAGGAAACATCCCGGCTTTCCTTCCTTGCCAAGCCAGGAGGTGAGAGAAGAGGCAGCAACATCACAGAGACACGGCAGGGACTTTTTGTTACAAGAGTTAATTAGAAAAGCCAAGAAAGCAACTTAATCCCGGCTTTGTGATGAAAAGTTTTCTGCAAAAGGCAACCAAAAGGCTGAGAAAGGAAACAGCCCAAGATCTTCCAAACAGTGACAAGGATTAAATTTGCAGCCCCAACCCAGACCCTTGCAAGCTCCAGGGGGTTATGGGCTCCCAGGTGATTGAGACAGGTGTGTTCCCATCAGGAAAGCTGAGCCAAAACATCATCTCCAGTGGTTAACTGGTGATGAAACTGCTTGGGAGTATGTGGCTCCCTCACCTCCAGGCCACCAGATATGCTGTTCCCTCTGTCTGGAGTGCTGTTCCCACTGCTTCACACCTGGCTGGCTCTCATGCATTCCTGCTCATCCCACTGGCTTTTGGACTGACCACATGCCCCACATTCACTACTCACCACTGCCCCCTCCTCCTTCTCCAGGCTCCCGCCAGCCTGAACTGCAGGCTTCGCCACAGGGTCGCCACAGCTCTGCTGACATCCAGCCGGTGTGGAACGCCCTTCTCCCCACCTTCCCTGGCCAATGGCTGTTCATCCTTGGAGCCATGGGTTTGGGTGCCTTGTCGATGCTGCCTCAGCCTCCCTGGGCTGCTTCATCCTGTTCTACAAAGACCTGCCTGTCTCTCCCACTACTCTGTGACCCCCCCCCCTTGGGCAGGTGCCATGAATCCTAAGACCTGAGCATGGTGCCTGGCATACAGTAGGTGCTCAATAAATGCATGCCAGTTGGGCGAGTATAGACAAAGCATGATTTGCACCTTTGAGGAATTTCTAATTCCGCGAAGTTGAGGCAGGCAGGCCTGCCGGTGTGGCTAATGCTGCCCCATGTGCGCCTGCAAGTGATAGTCCCCAAATGAGTCTCTTTAACAACAACAGCTGCATTCAGTGAGCACCTACTGTGTGCCAGGCACCTCACTAACTGTTTTACACCACTTTATGGCTGAGATCCCCAGACAGTTCCACCACTGTGCGTGTTTTACTAATGAGGAGTCTGAGGCTCAGGGCGGACGTCACGCAGAAAGTAACTGTCTCCGCTTGACCCCTGAGTCGCCACCCAGAGCCAGGTTACCCTCCCGCTCCGGGCTCTGTGGGGCCGCAGAGAGAGGGGGCTGCCCCGCAGGGGGTTGCTGATGGCCGTGGAGATGTGGAGGTCCCACTCGCCCCCTCCCAGCCCTCGCCTCCTCGCTGATCCAGCAGCTGGGCACAGCAGAGGCTCCCCCCACCGCCAGACACCAGGAGCACCAAGCTGTGTCCTCTCCAACCAGCTGGGACATAAAGCCCATCAAGAATGACACTGGGACAGTCATAAAATCAAGCCGGCCCACATCCGGCACTGACCAAGCAGAATGAGCTCAGATCGGAGAGGCTTATTTTGGGAAAATGGAAACAAAACAAAACCCTTTAATTGGAGCCATCTGGGAGCAGTGGCCTGGGGAGGGGGCGGGAGGGGCCAGGGTGGGGAGCTGAGCTGAGCTGGGAATTCGTGGGTGAGGCTGCCCTGCCCCCACGGGCATCAGAACCAGGCGGGTGAGCTGCTCCCAGCCTGCAGGTGGGGGGGATTGCAGCAGGGCCCCCCTGCCCCATTGTCTGGCCACCCATGGTGCCTGCTCTTCCTCTCCCATCCCAGCTCTTGGCAGCTCTGGGTGTGGTGAATTCCCGCCCCATGACCATGATGCCAGACACCTCAAGAGCCTGGCTGGCCAGGGCTGGACCATCTTTGGACCAGGTCTAAGCCCCAAATATGAATCGAGCTTGTCAGGTCTATTGTTTAACCTGGGGACAGCAAACAGATTTTGTCCAATTAATTATTGCCTAGGGCCTTGTGTTAAGGATTCCGAGGTCCAGTCTGAGCAGAGACATGACTGAAGTGTGCAGACTACAAGTCCGCAGAGAAGTGGCAGGGCATTCAAGACCATTGCAATAAATCAGGGAACAGATGAGGGGCTGAGCGAATGGCAGAGAGGAGGGCAAACACAAAGAATATTCCAGAGGATGAGCTAGCGATCTAGTGAACGCTGAAGTCACAGGGCTGAGGAGGGAGTTGACTCACAAGTTTCTTGTTTTGGTGCATAGAGAGACCATGGGAGGAAGGAAGATGCCTTTACCTTTTTTTTTTTTTTTCCATATGTATAACACAAAATTTGAGTCTCTGCTTTCAGTTCTTTTGGGTACATACCCAGAAGTGGAAGTGCTAGATCATATGGTAATTCTATTTTAGTTTTTTTTTTTTCTTAAATGGACCCCACTAAAAGTCACTGACTTGATTTTAGTTTTAACCTTTCACAAGTATAATCACCAGGTGTGAAGGTGATAAGGGATATTTTCCAGCACTTCTCACGGAAACTCAAATGGTAGGTTCTTCTTTGGGGTAAAACAGCCTCTTCTCGGTTTACAAGGTTATTTCCGGGTTGCAAAAATCCCCTCTCCTTGTTTCCCCCTGTGTTTTGTTTCTCAGTCAGTCTTGGTTGCCACAATCACACAGAAAGTGTGAGGACACTTTTTTCCTGCATCTGTAGTGGAAACCTTGGCAGCAGACGGTAACAGCTCCATGCCTGTCAAATAGATGCATTATTCTAGTTTCTTGAGGAATTGGCAAACTGTTTTCCGCAGTGGCTGCTCCATTTTACATCCCACCGGCAGTGGGAACGAGGCTTGCAGTGTCTCCGTACCCTCACCAACACTTGTTTTCTGCTTTTTGGTAGGAGCCACACTAATGTCTATGAGGCCCAATTTTTTGTATATATAACATATGTCATATTTATAACAGCTTCATGGAGATACAATTCACATACCATACGATTTACCCACTTAAAGCCTGCGGTCCAGTGTTTTCAGTGTATTCACAGAGTTACGCACCCATCACCACAATCAATGTTAGAGCATATTCATCCCCCTCCCCAAAGCAATCCTGTACCTATTAGCAGTCACCTCCCGTTTCCCCCGTCCGCATCCTGAACCCCCAGCCGGGACAACCACGGCCTCCTTTCTGTCTGTGTGGACTTGTCCATTCTGGACGTTGGATGCGAGTGGACTCACGCGGCACGTGGTCTTTGCGGTTAGCTTCTGTAGCGTTTGCAAGGCTCATCCACGTCGTAGCATGTGTCGGTGATTCGTCTCTTTTTATTGCCCAGGAATATTCTGTTCTCCCGTACACCACGTTTAATTTATTCATTCTTCAGTTGGCGGACATTTGAGCTGTTTCCACTCTTTGACTGTCACGAATAATGCCACTGTGACCATCCATGTCTACAATTTTGTGTGGACATCTGTGTTCATTACTCTGGGGTCTATACCGCGGAGTGGAGTTGCCGGGTCATATGGTGACTCTGTTGAACATTTCGAGGAACCGCCAGAATGTTTTCGGAGGTGGCTGCACCATTGTTTATTCCCGCTAGCAGTGTGTGAGGGTTCCGATTTCTCCACAGTCTCACCGAGACGTGCTAGTATCTGTCTTTAAAAAAATTTTTTTTAATTTTAATTTTTTATATTTAGAGATGAGGTCTCGCTCAGTTGCCCAGGCTGCAGTGCAGTCGGCATGATCATAGCTCAACGAAACCTGGGGCAGGGTGGCGGTGGGGTGGCAGGCTGGTGCCTAAAGCCTGAAGACCCCCATCTTGGTGTCGCTGGCTTTGGTGGGCAGCTGAAGCCAGGGAAGAGGAGAGGCCGCTCGGGGCAGGCGGGGAGCAAGCAGAGGGGCTCAGGAGGGGCCGAGGCGGTCAGGGAAGAGGAGAGAGCAGGGCAGACCCAGGAGGGTGGGCTGCACAGAGGCCCGGGGGTGGGGGTGACTCCTGAGGTGCTGGGAGTGCTCAGGCACCCAGGGAAGGCAGGGTCCCCTGGCTGTGGCCATGAGGGGCTGTGGTGGGGGTTGGGGGGTGCTTCGCAAGAGCAGTTTCCGGGGAGTGGCCCAGAGAGGCTGAATCGCAGTGGGTTGAAGGTCGAGGTGGGGATGAGGCCGTGATAGATGGAGACCTGTCTTGGGAAACTTGGATCAGGAAGAAATTGGAAGCTGGAGGGAACGAGGGGTCCAGGAGGATTGTGTTAGGGGTCTGTAGTCATTGCAAGGCAATGAGGCCAAAGGCACAGGTGGAAGGGTTGGCCTTGTTGGGGTATAGCAGAAGAAATAGCTTTCTAATGGTAGAGCAGGCTTTTTCAGGATGCAACAACTTCCTGTTGCTGGACATATTTGAGCAGGAAGAGACGGCTGCCTATCAGAGGTGTGCAGTGCAATTCCTGTGCGGGGAGGAGAGCTCACCTAGATAAGTGATGGCGAATACCTGGGAAGTATGCTGGCATTGTCCACTCCTGTGCCTCCGACAGGCATCACTAATTGATGGTGGCACTGCCAGCCCAGAGCTCTAGACAGCCTTTAACGGTGTGTCCAGGAGAGTTTATGCAGTGCAGTTGTCTGCCCTCCCTGGACCAGGGCTCTGACTCGCCCTTCCCTTCTGTAAAGTGGGTCCGTGTCTTCTTGGCCGCAGGGAAGGCCTACGAGATCACCTACGTGAGGCTGAAGTTCCACACCAGTCGCCCTGAGAGCTTCGCCATCTACAAGCGCAGCCACACCGGCGGCCCATGGGAGCCCTACCAGTTCTATAGCGCCTCCTGCCAGAAGACCTACGGCCGGCCCGAGGGCCAGTACCTGCGCCCCGGTGAGGACGAGCGCGTGGCCTTCTGCACCTCCGAGTTCAGTGACATCTCCCCGCTGAGCGGGGGCAACGTGGCCTTCTCCACCCTGGAGGGCCGGCCCAGCGCCTACAACTTCGAGGGGAGCCCTGGGCTGCAGGTCAGAGAGGGAGTGGCTCGGGGTCGAGTCAGAGGGTGGGACATGGGGGACCTGCTGGCCTGGGTCGGGGCCAGAAGAAGAGTCAGAGGGCAGGACACGGGGGACCTGTGAGGCCTCACGGTTTTCAGACTATACAGCACAGAAGCCTTTGTTGTGTCTGAACCTTTTGCGGATGCCCAGTAATAAACCAGACCGCAGGGGGCTGCAGCTGACTGGAGGTGTCCCTTCCCTGGCCTCCCGTGGCATAGCCCTGTGGCCCCCGGGAGCCCCGTGACAACCACCAACCCACCCAGCCCCTTCCTTATACAGGTGTGGAAACTGAGGCCTGGAGGGGCAGGGACTCTCCAGGGGCACACGCGGCGGTGGAAGGGCGCAGACGGAGCCTGAGTGTCCCCACTCGCAGCTGGCACTCTCTCTGGAACGCTCTGCCGTGGGCCTCGCGCCCTCTGTGAGCTGATAACAGGGCCTGGCCCGAGTGTGTCTGAGGGCTCTCCCACAGATAGATGGGAAAACGTGCCAAGAACGTGAGCTTTGGCGTCAGAGTCCCGGGTTCGATGCTGTCGGGCAGCGCTAGCTACGAGAACTTTCTGTGATGATACAAGTGGCCTCTGGCTCCACTGTCCAGCATGGGGCCATGAGTCACCGTGAAATGTGACTAGCACAACTGAGGAACTGGACTTTACATTGTATTTACTTTTAATGAATTTTAATTTAAATGGACACACGTGGCTAGTGGCCACAGCCGTCCATTCGGGGCCCTCCAGTTCAGCCCATGTGGGTCTGCTCAGGCTTGGGGTCCTGCGGTACTGGCCCCTGCGTGTCCAATTCCCGTGTGTCAGTCGCCACTCAGCCACAGACAGGCGTGCTGGTCTGCTTGGCGTCGCAGGGCCAAGCTGTTGGACAGCTCAGGAGGCCATGACCTTGGTGCAGACAGGCCTCCCTGTGAGACTTTCAAAGCACCTCCTTTGCCCGTCTGGGATAACAAGGCGGCCGGGGTTAGAATCCTGTTTGTTTACGGGGGGACACTGAGGCCCAGAAGAGTTTATGTCCTGCCCAGGCCATGCACCCAAGAAGACATGGAGTCTCTCCAGGACCACCCGCAGGTTCAGTGATTCACCGCACTCAGAAAGCTGTTACACTCACGGTTACGATTTATTGTGATAAAAGGACACGAGCTAAACGAGCCAAGAGAAGAGAGCACGGGGCAGGGGCTTCCAGTTGTCCTCTCCCGGGGGGAATCACGTGGACGGCATTTACTTCTCCCAACTGCGACGTGTGACAGTGTGCACAGAGCATTGCCAACCGGGAAACCCCCCTGAGCCTGGAAGTCCAGGGTTTTTATTGGAGGTTGGCCACGTAGACACGGCCGACCTGTCTCCAGCCCCTGCAGAGGTCAAGCCGACACTGTGTGGCCCAGGACCCCCACCAGAGATCACAGGGTCAGCACAGCCTCTCTGATGTGGCCCAAGGGAAGACACGCCTGTCAGATGGGACATTGCAGGGGCTTAGAGGTCGCTTCCCAGGAGCCAGGGGCAAAGGGCCGGGCCTCTCTTCGGGCCAGGTGAATCCTTTACCCCAGAGCCACTTGTGCAGACATCCAGGCCCTGCTTGTCCCATTACAAGTGTCCACACGTCCTCATCATGATTTTGCTTAAAATTCGTTTCTTCTCCATGGGGCTGCAAGCTCTGTGGCTGAGAAAACCTCAGCCAAGGTCAGTTGGAGACAAGCGGAAGGGCCTGCGTCTGTGCGCTGTCACCTGGGCAGAGGCTTGCGCTGAGACCCGGGGCAGGTGAAGGTTTTCTGACTTGGTGCCTCATGTGTTCTGGACATTGTCCCCAGGGGTGAAATGACCTTTCCAGAAACGCCTCCCCCGTTTCTCCCAGGCAGAAGCCAAGGTCTGAGGACAAAGAGAAGCCAGCCTGGCTGGCCCGCTTGCCCTTGTCCTCTCTCTGGACACATCTGGGGGGCGGGGTGCCTCTGCAGGGGACACGGAGCACCGAGGGATGTGGCTGCTGGGCTCAAGTGCCTATGTCCCCACGGAGGGGCCGAGGACCTTGGGGGAGAAGCCAACCCGGCCATCGCAGAGTCAGGCCACCAGATTGAGGGGTCGCCTGAGCACCATTTAGACCACAAGCTCAAGCCGTCCACCTCCTTCCTCTCCTAACGCCACCGTCTGGATCCAGGGTCTGTCCGCAGCCAGCTCCGGTGCTCGCACGTCCTGCAAGCTGGAGCCTGTGCAAGTTGCAGACACCCACTGTCTGGGTACAGGGCTTTGCTTTGCCCTAAAGTGACCTTGAAGGCATCAAGGAGCCCCTACAATCTGGGCTGGTGAAAACATTGCCCCCAGCTCCCATCCTGTGTCTCAGAGACTTTGCCCCTTCACTGCCGTTGTCTTCACAGACTGCTGGAGCAGGGCGCGGGCCAGGAAGCGCATGCAGGAGCCCCGAGGAGCGTCACTAATGGGCCAGAGACTGGGGGCAGGTTATCGTCCTCTCCGGGCCCCACTGTATGAGGGTGTGGGGTAATCACAGGAAGGCGGGCTAGCCTAGTGGTTAAAGCCTGGACCTGAGGGTCAGATAGACCCGAGTCCCGGCTCTGCCGCGCACTAGCCGCGCCACTTGGAGCGGAACACTTACCCTCTCTGAGCCTCCGTCTCCTCGTCTGTAAATGGGGTAAAAACGATCCCACTCCTAGGGTTGCCGTGAGGACCCAGCCCTAGTCACACAGCGAGGATCAGCAGCTGCTGTGCATCGTCTGCCCTGACATCGGCTGGTTTGAGTTCTCTTGCGGGCACTTTTTCTGGAGAAAGAAGAGTCGTGGTGCCCTTGGCTGCGGATGGCTCGTTGTCTCCAGCCCAGGCCTCAGCTCCTCGGTCCTTCGCTGCTCCGGGGACCAGCAGCACAAGCGTGGCCTGGGCGCTCGTGAGAAATGCGGGGTCTCGGGCCCCGCCCTCCCCTGAGTCGGGAGCTGCATCTGGCCGGGTTGCCAGTTGCATGTGGACCTTCGAGAGGCACAGCCTTGGGTGGCTTGGGGAGTGACCGGCCCGCGAGCTCCAGCACAAACTCGGCTGAACGCGGCAGCTCCCTCTTAGTTTTCTGGGCTGGACCCCTCTCCCCGGCCGAAGCATCCCCGGCAGGGGTCTGAGCTGCTGAGCTCGGGGGGGAGGGGGGAGGGGGTCCCCTGGCCCGAGCCGTGCTGGGGGGAGGACAGACTGCCAGGAGCTCGTGTTCTGTGCTGATGGCCCCGATGGCCGAACCCGGGGCTCCTGGGCTGAGTGGAAATGCTGATTAACATGCGGCACAGCCACCGCTGATTACAGCAGCAGGTGGATGAAAATGTCAGTCTGCACGTGGGTCCCCCGCTCCCCCCACGCTCTCCCACGGAAGCTGCTCACTCAGCGAGCAGCAAGTGTTTATCAAGCGCCTGCTGCGTGCCAGGCAGGGCCTGGGGGTGGGGACGCGGCGAGAACAAGGGCCCCAAGTCCCTGCTCTCCTGGGGCTTCGCCTCTGGTGGCAGAGCTGTCACCTGGGACAGGTGACCTGTCTGCAGAAGCTGGATCCTCAGCAAGTGAGAAGCCGAGAACCCAAGGGCCCGCCCCACGCGGGGCCCAGCCGAGCAGGGGAGGAGGTCGCTGGAGCACGTCCTCCTTCAGATGACCTCTAGAACGGGTGGGAGCCCTGCGCAGCGGGGTCTTAGATGGGCCGCTGCAGCCCGCCCCCCACACCTCTGCTGCCTCCTGAGCTGTGCCAGACTCACGCCCAGCGCTGACACTGGCCTTCGTCCTCCAAACACCCTTGTGGGGGTGTCCTTGTTCCATTTCACAGATGGGGAAATGGAGGCTCCAAGACACTGAGCAAAGTTGCACAGTCCATGGGTGGCCTGTCCGAGGCTGGCGTGGGCCCAGAGCACCGGCTCCTTATCTCTGCAGTGTTCTCAGAATTCGTCTGGGCCTGGCCTGTGCTGCGCCCCAGGAGTCCCTAGGTGGCCAGCTGGCCCTGCCAGGACTGCGGATGGGCACACACGCGTGGTGACCTGCTGATGGTGTCCCTCTCCCTTTTGCCCCAGGAGTGGGTCACCAGCACCGAGCTCCTCATCTCGCTAGACCGGCTCAACACGTTTGGGGACGACATCTTCAAGGACCCCAAGGTGCTCCAGTCCTACTACTACGCCGTGTCTGACTTCTCTGTGGGCGGCAGGTAGGCGGGAGGCAGGCCCAGTCCCAGGGTGAGGTGGGGTGGGGGCGGGGGGGAGCAGGGCCCCAGCGCCGGTCCTCAGAGGGGAGGAGGAAGGCCTTGGTGGCCGTCCCCACCCTGCCTCCCCAGCCCCTGCGTCGGCCGCATCCACTGCACCCTGCTGCTCACCACTTTCTGGACGCTGGGTCTTTGCACGCCGTCCCCTCAGCCTGGAGGTCCTTCCCTTCTCCCCACTGACAGAGAGGTGCTCCCGGTCCCACCCCCACGCGCTCTCAGCGTCCGGTCAGTGCAGTGGGTTTTGTCTGATTCTCCTGCAACATCTGTCGTCCCCTCTGCGAGAAGCAGGGTGCCCAGAAGGCAGAGGCCCAGCTCTGCCTCACATTCCAGGGCCCATCCGCATGTGGCCGCCTGGCACTGGGTGCCCAAGGGGACCGAGGGGGCACGAATGTCTGCAGCATAAATGTTTCTCAGGTTTCTTCTTTGAAAGGAGCCCGGAAGACAGATGTGTTCCTGCCCCAGTCACTTGGGGGCGGCAGACACATCTGGTGGCTCGCTGGTAAACATGTCCGCACCAGGACAGGAGGCAGGGGAGAGGGCGTGCCCCAGGGTCGGAGGTCAGGAGGTCAGGGTGCTGCAGACAGCTGCAAACTGGGGGTGCACCAGTGAGTGGGAGGCAGGGCTGGAGGGCGCAGGTGCAGTTGAAGAGGGTCAGGGCCTTGGCAATTTGTCCTTGTCCCACAGTCACCGGGAAGCTGCAGAAGGGTTTGGCCGGGGTAGTAACTGCCCGCAGCCGAGTCGGGAAGGATACAGGAGGGGAGAGCGAAAACGCAGGTTACAGCTGGGGTTTGGCGGGGATGGGGGGGTGTGGAGAAGCAGCTCCCGTGTGAACGACAGGCCGTGGGGATGGGAAGCCAGATCGACACCTGGCTCTAGGCTTCTGAGGTTCAGGGGCACGGGTGGCGTTGGTGAGATGGAGACAGTGGTGGGGGGCGTGGGGCCCAACCGTCTGCACCTCGGGGCGTCTGCACACTCCAGGGAAGCCTGGGGCTTGGGAGTGCAGGGCCACTGGGGGGCTGTGAGGTCCCCTCTGCTGCTCCCCCGATACACTCTGTGTGTCAGGTCAAACCTCCCAGGACAGGGCTCTTGAAGGGTAGCGGACAGCGCCGTGAGCTCCAGCGCCTGCCCTCAGGGGGCTTCGGGCCAGAGAACATCTGGGCCCCAGCTGTGAAATAAGACCACCCTGGGATCGCCAGCTGGCCAGGGAAGGCTGCTCCTGGCGGGGCGCGGGTGGCCCCAGCAGCCCAGGCCCCATGATGGCCCACAGGATCTCGTTGTCCTTCACTGGGGTCAGAGGGCTTCATGGAGGAGGGTGGTGTTTGCAGCACCCCCTCTGGGACAAGAGTTGGTCCCTTGTCACTTCCCTGGTGACCACTGTCTCCATGACTGCCTCACCCTCCCCAGAAATGCAGGGTGCTGTGAGGAAGCACTGCCACGTGCCTTCCTGCACCCTGTGTCCCCAAATAAGAGAGAGCACAGGGGCCCTGGCAGTGGCCAGTGGTTCGTTGATATTCGCTGAAGGCGGAACGTGGAACGTGGCCTGTGGGAGCCACCAAGTGGCCAGAGGAGTGTCCAGGAGCCCAGGGTCTGTGTGGAGCAGGAGAGGACAGGCTGCAGCGTCGAGCTCTCAGCGCCAGTTGCCTCCGAGGCCTGAGCCTGTTTCCTCACCTGTGCAAAGGGGTTAAGGACGGTCCTCCCTCCCCTGTGGTGCGGCTCCTGCGGGGACACCTTGCCTTGGTCTGGGGCCGGCCCAGAGCGAGGCCGGGAGTGGACGGCCATGGTCATCCTCTAAGTGGCTCAGTCTGGCCCCTGGGACAGGGATGGTTGTGCACAGGGTCAGGCTCTGCCAAGCATGCTGCACGACCCAGAGCGAGTCTTTGTTCCTGCCCGACTCCATCTCCAGATCCTGTGGGTGGCCTGGGGACGCGGGCCCAGGGCTGCGCTCAGAGACACTGGGGACTTGTCCCCTGGATGGGACAACCTCTTGCCCTTTGAGACACGGTCACAGGACAACCTCAAGAGGCAGCCTCTCTGGGCCCCCACGCCCACTGCCCTGTGACCGCTGGGCCCCCCTCCACCCAGGAGACTAAGGTGACGGAGGCGTCCCTAGGTGGGCATCTTCCCCATGCCTCAGTTCTTCCGTCTGTTAAGTGGAGCCAGGACCAAGGTGTGGGCTGTGTAGGACACAAGTGATAACAGGCTCGCGAAGATGAAATGGTTTATTTTGTACAGAGCTCACTACGGCCAGTGCGGTCAGTTCTCTGGCACTGCTGCCCCCGAGGCACGCGGTGGGTGATCAGTAGAGGCCACGATTGAGTGGTGGCCTGAGGGGCTGCCTGGTATTAACCCCTCGTCTGCCCTGCTGGTGCCTCCGGATTCTCCGCCTCCATGTCTTTCCCAGGTGCAAGTGCAACGGCCATGCCAGCGAGTGCGGCCCCGACGGGGCGGGCCGGCTGGCCTGCCGATGCCAGCACAACACCACCGGCCCCGACTGCGAGCGCTGCCTGCCCTTCTTCCAGGACCGCCCGTGGGCCCGGGGCACGGCCGAGGCCGCCCACGAGTGTCTGCGTGAGTGTCCTGGGGCGTCGGGGACCTGAGGCTGCTGGTGCAGGCCAGGGAACAAACTGCTGAAACTCCGCAGTGGGGGCTGCTCCTGGGCGGGCCCGGTGGGCAGCTTGGGGTCCCTGTGCTGCTACAGGGATGGGGAGCTGACGGGAGCCTGGGGGTGCCTTTGTGTCTCGTCCTTTCCCTGCAGAGAGCTCCCCAGACCAAGTCCCCCCAGCAGAGGCGCCATGGCGGAAGGGCCCACAAGGCCGCAACTTGTTCCTTTGTTTTAGCTGCTCCCGGCCCAGGCACTAATGAAAGCCAGGCCACCCCAGGCATGGGGGTGCCGACCTGCCCACCCAGCCTCTCCCACAGGCCCCCAGGCAGCCCTTTGACATCCCACCCCCCACCGCTCCCCGTTGTGTGATGTGGCTTTGACGACCTAACCGCAGAGAAACACTGGGGAGGGGACGGTGCCGTCATACCTTCCCCAGGGACGCGGCGCTGCGCGTGGGGAATCTGCCGCCTTCCCTGCTGGCTGGTGTGCCGGCTGCCCCATCGCCCACGCCCTGCCCTGTCCCCACACAGTCATCTGGTTTCCTTCAGGCTGTCGCCAGGCCTGGGTCCCGGCTGGCGCTACTGCTACTGGCGGGGCCAGCGTCTGCACAGGCAGGCTCCAGGCCTGGCTTCTTGGGCTGGGCCACTGGCAGCCAGAACTGGGGCAGGGAGGGGACAGCCTGTTCTGAGGGACAGGACACTGTTCTAGGAGCTGCCCTGGGGCCCTAATGGGTTCCTGCTGCCCCGCACGCTGCCTCCACCAGGGAGTCCTCCCAGGCCAAGGAAGCCGTGCTGGGCGGCTTGCACGTTCTGGGCCTGCAGCTCTCTCCGTGGTAGGGACACGCCTGGCCAAACTGCTTCTCCTGCCATGTCCTCAGCCCTGTGGTCACATCCTTGTTTCAGGCAGCCCCTCAGCCCTGAATTCTGCCCCATCAGCGTCCCTTCAGTCCATCTCACTTGTGTCCTACACAGCCCACGCCTTGGTCCTGGCCCTGTCACCTCTCCTCTGGGTGCGCGAAGCTCCCTCTTCCCTCCTCTACTTGCAGTCAAGCCTCCTTCCAACGTGCAAATTCAATAGCATCCACTCCCTGCCTCGACCCTCCTGCGGCTCCCCTTGCTCCACGCGGACGTCCCCTGACCACAGCGGCCCAGCCTCCTTGGAGCAACTCTGCCCACCTCTGACTTCACAGCTGCCCCTGCACGACGCCACTGCACGGTGTCCCCTCCCCTCCCGTCACACGCATGCCTGCCGCAGTCCACCTCCTGCCTGCAGCACGCTCCCCGCGCCCGCCCCGCGGCCGACTCCCGCTCGGCGCTCAGAATCAGCACAGCCACGACTTGCTCCCGGAGGACTGGTCCCGGCACCCAGCACGGCCGCAGGGGCCCCTGCCTCCAGCTCCCAGAGTCCCCTTGCTCCGTCACAGCCCTGAGTGTGCATCTGGCCTCCATCAAGCCGCGGCAGCGTGAGGGCAGCAACCAGGGCCACACCACTCGCTGCCCCACGCCCTGGCTCGCCACGGGAGCCGAGATGCAGCCCGGCCTTCACGTGTACTTTTTAGAATGACTTAATGAGCAAATGAAGGGTGACGGGCGTTTTCTGTACACCTGAGTGATCTCAGCCACTGGGAACCAGATTCATGCTATTATCATGGCTTAGAGAACCCACAGGGATTTTGGATTGAGCCCCTCCAGGAGGCTGTCAGCCTCTAATCTGTGACCAGGTGACCGTAGAGCCTGGTTTGCCTGGTCCTGTTTCTGCCTACTGTTTTGACGTATTTACTAACTGTGTCCCTTTTGCTCTTAAGTGTCCTGTTTGGGAAAATCAGTCAGTTGGTCTCCATATCCTTGATCAAGCTGAGCCTGAACTCCATTCTGGACCATGCTCTTGCCCTTCCATGCGCTGCCTGCTCGTTCAGCACAGAGAGGCCGATCGGGTAGCTCACGCGCACCCTCCCACCTCCTGCCCACAGCCTGCAACTGCAGTGGCCGCTCTGAGGAATGCACGTTCGACCGGGAGCTCTTCCGCAGCACGGGCCACGGCGGGCGCTGTCTCCACTGCCGTGACCACACGGCTGGGCCACACTGCGAGCGCTGCCAGGAGAACTTCTACCACTGGGCCCTGCGGGTGCCGTGCCAGCCCTGCGACTGCCACCCAGCAGGTGAGTGGGCCCCGCTGCCCCAGCCTCCACCCGCACCCTGGTCTGGCCTCCGCTGCCCTGTGCCCTTCCTCCCCCAGGCTCCCTGCACCTCCAGTGCGATGACGCGGGAACCTGCGCCTGCAAGCCCACTGTCACGGGCTGGAAGTGTGACCGCTGCCTGCCCGGGTTCCACTCCCTCAGCGAGGGAGGCTGCAGGTGAAGGCGGCTGGGGGTGCAGGTGTGGGGGGCCCAGGACGGGTGCTCAGTGGTGTACTTGGACTGCCTGACGGGGAGCGTGAGGGACAGGATACTGGCTGTCCCCTCCCCTCCCCTCCTCCCTCCCCATCTTCAGCATCCAGTATTCTGCGTTCTGGGGAGGATCAGGGCCGCCCAGCCCTGGGGAGGCAGAGAGACAGACACTTAACAGGACCGGGTGCTGGCTCCTGTGGAAGCCCGGCTGGGCTGGGGGTGGAGGGCTTCCCACAGGCAGCGCAGAGTCCCGGTGCGAGAGAGACCAGATGAGTGCCCCCAGGGCCAGCGGGGGAGGGACGGGGGTTCCAGGCTGGGGAAGAGCATGGCAAAGGCTCAGAGGCAAGTGCAAGGAGAGGCTCAGCGCAGGTGAGCAGGGCGGGAGGATGTGCAGAGCAGCAAGATCCAGTGGGGCCTCGGTGGGGCCTCGGAGGCCTGGGGAGGGTTAGGCAGAGGCTGGTGGAGGCTACGGCACGAGTGCCCGGCGGCCTGTGGGGCTGGGCTGTGGAGAGGCAGAGAGCAGGCAGGTTCTGGAGCCCCTCGCAAGGCAGAACTGGCAGGACGTGGTGATCAGGAGGAAGGCACGGAGGGCGGCCCTCAGGGTCCCTGCCCCAGGCACTCTGGGAGGCCAAGGCAGGCGGATTGTTTGAGTTCAGAAGTTCGAGACCAGCCTGAGCAAGAGTGAGACCCCGTCTCTACTAAAAAAATAGAAAGAAATTATCTGGACAACTGAAAATATATGGAAAAAAAATTAGCCGGGCATGGTGGCGCAAGCCTGTAGTCCCAGCTACTCGGGAGGCTGAGGCAGTAGGATCGCTTGAGCCCAGGAGTTTGAGGTTGCTGTGAGCTAGGCTAACACCACGGCACTCACTCTAGCCAGGGCAACAGAGTGAGACTCTGTCTCAAAAAAAAAAAAAAAACTCACCAGTAGACGGGGACCTGGCTGCTTGCCCGGCGTCTCTCTGGCCTCTGGACCTTGGCACGTGCCATTCCTCCTACCTGGAGCATTCTGCGCCACCCTCCCTGTGTCTAGCAGACTCCTCATTCTTCAGTTCTCGGCCGAGGTGCCCCTCCCACCTCCCACCTGCCCCTCGCCTCCACCCCCAGGCTGCGTCAGGTGCCCTTCCTGGGGCACCTATCACGTGCAGGGTCTGTCCTCACTGGACATGGGGTTCATGAGGGCGAGAGTCATGGCTTGTCACGTGGGTGGGTGGATGGGTGGAAGGGAGGTTGATGGATAGAAGGATGGAAGGAGGGATGGGTGGATGGATGAGTGGGTGGGTGGGTCACTTCCTTGGTCGTCTCGGGAGCAGGGAAGGGTAAGGGGTTTTCTCCCTGGGGCGGGCGGTTCCCACTCTGAAGTTGCTCACTGGACACTCTGCTTGGCAGACCCTGCACCTGCAGTCCCGCTGGCAGCCTGGGCACCTGTGACCCCCACAGTGGGCGTTGCGCCTGCAAAGAGAATGTGGAAGGCAACCTGTGTGACAGGTGGGTGAGCCGACCCAGCAGTAAGCCTTCTGGAAGTGACCGCGGGGGTCCCTGATGAGGCACAAGGCTGCGGAGTGGAGGGAGGGGCAGGGGCCATGGATCTGCCATGGAAGTGGCATCCAGGAAGTTACCCAAAGGCTTTGTGGCACCGTTCACTCCGCCCCAACGCCACTGATGGTTCATCAGCTGAGAAAAGACATCTTCTTTCCCAGCTCAGAATTCTGAAAAGAAAGAGCTGGAAAGGGTAGGAGAGATCATGTCATCCAGAGATGGCAAGTACACGGTGCTATACCGTAACCCCCCGTGCAGACATCACGGATGAGCATAGCAGTCAGGACCACGAGCCCTACTGTGACCTCAGGATCCTTCTCGACACCCTACTTCAGGAAGCCCCTACCAATTGCTCTGAGATTCAAGGCTGTTTGCTATCCCTGTGGTCCCACCATGTTACACATGGGGCATCCGAACCCCAGTGAGACGAAGGGTCCTGTCCACGGTCACACGGTCTATAAACAACCTCTTCCGAGCGTTCAGGTGGCCTCTGAGCTCCGGCAGTGGGGCTGGCAGGCAACATGGGTGTAGCTCCCTGGGTACACGCTGTCTCCTCTTCCTGGCTTTGTGTCTGACTCCCGAGGGCTGCTTGGGGTAGAGCTGGTTCTAGGGCAGGGCAGGGAAGAGATGAGATGAGCCCGGAGCATCTCGTGGGGCCAGAAAGCGAGGCAGTGCTGAGAAACGAACACAGATACGAACAAGGCAACCAAGCCGGGACGGGCTCCTGTGTCAAAAGGACACAGGCGCCAGCCTGAAGGAGCTCCCAAAGCTGGAACGATTTGAGCAACAAAATAAATAATGATACTACTGGATTATGACCAGAGAATGAAGTAAACATCCCCAAATCCGTACTGATATAAATAGATGATTGAATAAATAAATAGAAGGGGGCGAAGGGACAAACCTGCCTTGTGGAAGAACTCCCGATAATGTGGACGGAACGAAGGAAATAGAAAACCCCTGCAGGGCGTGGCCACTGGGCAGTGCTGGCGGCAGTGGGCAGAACTTTAAGGAGAGACAGGATATTTGCGTAGCCTCAAAACAGCTCCCTCAAAATACTAGTTAATGGGCCAGGCGCGGTGGCTCACGCCTGTAATCCTAGCACTCTGGGAGGCTGAGGCGGGCGGATTGTTTGAGCTCAGGAGTTCGAGACCAGCCTGAGCAAGAGCGAGACCCCGTCTCTGCTAAAAATAGAAAGAAATTAATCGGACAACTAAAAATATATAGAAAAAATTAGCCGGGCATGGTGGCGCGTGCCTGTAGTCCCAGCTACTCGGGAGGCTGAAGCAGGAGGATCGCTTGAGCCTAGGAGTTTGAGGTTGCTGTGAGCTAGGCTGATGCCAGGGCACTCTAGCCCGGGCTACAGAGTGAGGCTCTGTCTCAAAAAAAAAAAAAAAAAGATACTAGTTAATGACTGTGGTGGTTTAACACATGTCCACAAGTTCTTTGCTACTTCTCCTGCCAGGAGGTGGAGCTTAAGTCACCTCCTTTTGGGAGTGGGCTGGGTTTAGTGACTCCTTTCTGCCGCCTAGAACACGGCATTGTACAGTGGAGACTGGCAGGCCACACCCTCCCCAGGTCACGAAGCTAACCGTGCTCCGGTGCCACGTGGGTTTTGCGTGCCCCCGCGTGGCGTGATGAGACGGGCACTTCCCCTCTGCGTCTTTCCTCCCCAAACCCATAACCCGTCTACTTATGAGAAAACAGACAGGCCCCTACTGAAGGGCAGTCTAAAAAATACCCGCCCGGTGCTTTTCAAAAGTGTCAAGGTTATGACAAGCGCAGAAAGACCAAGACGCGGTCACAGGTGGAGGAGAACAAGGATAGCACTAAACGCAGCGCCACAGCCTGGGTGGGGTCCTGGAGCAGAGAACGGGCAGGACTGGAACGTGGAGAAACCCTGACCAAGTCCGGAGCTCAGTTGACGTTAATCAATGTTAACGCCTCAGTGTTGATAAATGTACCTGGTAATGTCGGGTGTCAGCCTCAAGGGATGCTACGTGAAGCAGATAAGGCAATCATCTGGACTGTCTGGGCAACTCTTCTGTAATTCTGGAAAAAAAATGTTAAAAAGTTTCCCCAGTGATTTTGGACTCATGCCCTGGGCCTGCCCCTTCCTAGCCGGCTCATGTGGCCCCTGTGGGCATGTCCTGCCTCCATTCCAGGTGTCGCCCGGGGACATTTAACCTGCAGTCCCACAATCCCGCCGGCTGCAGCAGCTGCTTCTGCTATGGCCACTCCAAGGCGTGCGTGGCCGCCGCCCAGTTCCAAGTGTATCACATCCGCTCCGATTTCCACCAGGGTAAGGCGTGCCCCCTGCAGCCAGCCCAGCCGGCAGGCCGTCCTGCCCTGGGGAGATCTTGCGTTGGTGGGGTGGGTGGGAGAGGCCCCTCGGCCCCCGCCATGGTGGAGGGGAGCCCTCACAGCCTAGGTGGGGTTGGGTGTGAGACGGTGGCTCCCCAGGACCTCCCTGCAACCCCTGGGTCACTCCCGGGTCCCTGACTTTTTTCTTTACACTCCTGGGTGGGGGCCGGGGCCGTGGCGCCCTTTGGATCCTGGAGGGGAGTTTCTACTCACCCTGTCAAGATTGCCTCCCTTGGTGTGTCTAAAGCCTGGGGATTCAGGCTCAGTCTCCTGGCGTCCACTTAGTGGGCACCTGCTGTGTGCCAGGCATCGTGCTAGCTCCCGACGTGCAGGGAATCTCATTCCCCTCTTACAGTGAGGTAGCTGAGAACCAGGAAAGGTAGGTCACTTGCCTGAGCTCACAGAACTCAGCCGTTGGTGCTGGGGTTCATCGCTCCTGAGTTACCTGCCGTGCGGGCTCTGTCTGGGTCCCCGGCTCCAGGTGGCACAGCCGGATTTTCAGAGCAGAGCTCTGAGCTTCCCGTCAGATCAGAGCGTGCCTAGGCCCCAGGGGGCGCCCCCTCCTCCCGCCTGGCCCCCCGGAGGAGTGGGGACGGGGACAGAACCTCAGGGCTGGCTCTGGAGCGCCCCAGATGTGGGGGCCGCACGCCCTCTGCTGGACGCCGCGCAGAGAGCAGGACCAAGGGGCCTGTGAATCGCGGTTGTGTGTTGCCCGGAGTCCAGGTGTCAGCCAAGGGCCAGGCTCGTTTCCTAGACCCTGAGAACAGTGTCAGGATCTGTTGTCACCTGGAGCCGGGCCTGGGCTAGGTGCTGCAGGGGTGCCACCTCATTTTCTCTCACAGTTGCCTTTGGCCAGCGGTTCCCAAACTTTGGTCTCTGGCTCCCTTTATGTTCTTGATCTTGAAGGTTCCTGAGGACCAAAGCACTTTTATTCATGTGGATTGTTTACACGGATATTTACTGTATTACAAATGAAAACAGTAATTTTTTAAACACCTACTTATTAATTCATTTTAAAACAGCCATAGCGAACCTATTACGTTATAAAAATAACACAGTTTTGTGAAAAATAACTCTTTCCGAAAAATAAAACATTTTGTGAGAAGAGCGCTGCTCGCTTCTCGTTTTCATAAATCACGTTACGGTCTGGTTGAAGAGAAGCTTGTGCTCAGTCGGCTCCGGCCACTCAGTCTGCAGTGGTGTCGTGCTTCCTGCAGCTTCTGGAAAGCTCCACTGAATGCTTGCAAGGGAAAAAGAATGAGAAATGCAAATAACATCTTACTGTTAGTGAGAAGATAGTTTGCTCTCACGGACCCTCAGAAGGGGTCCCAGGGATCTCCTGGGATCTCCGGACCAACTTTGAGAGAACTGCTGCCTGGGCCATATGTGCTTCATTATCCCCACTTTGCAGATGAGGAATCAGCTTCAGAGAGGTTAAGTAACTTGCCCAGAGTCACACAGCCCACAAGGAGCAGAGCCTAGTCCAGCACCGAGGAGCCTGGGCCTCCCCTCTCTGAGGTCTTCCCCCTCTCTCCATCCCTTCCTTCTCGGCCCCAGGTGTTGGGTCTCCATCCCATTTCCCAGCTGCCCCCTAGAGAGCGCCCCCTTGAGGTCATTTGCTCTGTGCCGGACTGTGTCCGGCTTTTACTGCCGCGGCCAGAGGGAGGAGGACGGACTGAGCCAGCACTGGGGACCAGGATGCCTGGGTTCCTGTCCTGGCTGGCCCCCTTCCTAACCAGGTGGCCTCCCTGCGGGCAGTGGTGTTAATGACACACATACCCAGAAAGACCTAGTGAGGTCACGGGTGAGAAAGTTCTCTGAAGCCCTGAAGACAAGGTCACGTCCAGTATTGTTACCGATGGCCCTGATGTCCTTGGGCCCCCATGTGGGCATCTCCGGTCTGTGTCTTCATGTTGAGCTCAGAACCCCCCTGAAGGGATAGGGCAGGCCCCGAGGTCTGTCCGTGCCCCAAGCAGAGCCTTCTCCTGGGCTCCCTCCCACCCTAAGACCTCTGCTGGAGCTGTCACCTGGAAGCCACCCCCCAGGGCCTCACACTGACGGGCATGTTTGTGTCTGTGTTTGCTGTCTAGGAGCCGAGGGCTGGTGGGCCAGAAGTGTGGGGGACCCCGAGCACCCCCCGCAATGGAGCCTGAGTGGGGTCCTCCTGAGGCCGGAAGAAGAGGAGGAGCTCACGGCACCAGGTACCTGCCAGCCCCAGGCCGGGCACACCGCCCTGTGTGGGTTTCCTCGGCTGCGGTAACAAACTGCCACAAATGTAACGGCGGCAAACAGCACAGATTTACTCCGTTAGTGTTTGGGAGGTCAGAAGTGGCTCTCACGGGGCTGAAATCAGGGTGCCAGCAGGGCAGTTCCTTCTGGAGGGTCCGAGGGACAGTCCATCCCTTGGCTTCTCCAGCTTCCAGACGCTGCCTGCGTGCCGTGGCTTGTGGCCCTGTTGTCTTCAAAGTGGGCTGGGTCTTTCCCACGTCCCATCCCTGCCTCCGACTCCCCCGGCTCCTTCTTCCGTCTTTAACGGGCCCTTGTGATTACGCTGGTCCCAGATGGATCATCCAAGATGCCCCCCCCACCTAGGGTCAGCAATTAGGACACGGACACCTTTGGGGGTCGTTATTCTGCCATCAGACCAGGGTGTGGGATGAAACCCCCGTTTTCCTGGTCACAGCCTTGCCACCCGGGGCTCCTTCAGTGCCATGGAGCACCCCCCCCGCCGGCCGCTGTTAGGCCCCAGACAACCCCTGCGCATTTTCCATCTGCCCCATCAGCCCACCAGGCTACCACGCCCCGTGCCCAGGGCCGTGGGATTCCTGCAAAGGGAAGGAAGATCTTAGTTTTTGTGCACCACCCCCGCCATTCGGGAACTCGGGTCTCCTGGCTCTGTCTGTGTCCCAGAGCCGGGAGCTTGGAGCCCATTCTTAGCTCTACCGTGGCCAGATCCAAATCTGCTGGCTGCCGGCCAGTCCTGCCCTTTCCCTCCCTCTCCAGGAAGGGCTCGGTGAGGATGCCACAGGTGTCAGGAGCGTGTCCGCACAGCCAGGAAGCAAAGAACCCTCAGGCCCTCTCGTGGGGCAGATGCTCCAAGCTCAGAGGCCCATGAGCGAAAAACGTGCTCATGGCTCTGTTGACATATTTGAGAAAAAGGAGTTACTTGCTCAAGAAGTGTTTGCTGGGTGCTGTGCTGGGTGCTGGTCACACTGCAGGGGCGAGGCGGGTGGACGCCCTGCCCTTACAGCGCCCATGGCCGGCAGCTCCTGGGGCTCCCTGGGCAGCTGGGGGTGAGGGCGCGGCAGGGAGGGAACACAGAAACAAGCCTCTGGGCTGCTTGGTGACGGCTCTCGGGGTTAACGAACACACGTACTCTCTGGCCCAGCGGGGCCCCTTCAGTGTCCTGCCTACTGGCATCTGTACTCGGGGCAAAGATGTGTAGCCCAGGTGTTGAGTGAGGCAGAGGGGGCTGCTGAGTCTGTCGCTGGACTGTGATGCGGCCGTAACAGAGCCTGCGAGTGGCAGAACGGTGCATGGCATCATCTTACATGCAGCGTGTGTGCGGACGAGGACGACAGGTGAGCATCGCCCTCGCGCTGGTGATTGAGGCTGGGCGCTGAATTGGGGTGCAGCTGGGGTGGGGCCGCCAAGTCCCAGGGCTCTGAGACTGCTCCCTGCGCAGGCGAGCAGATCCTCCAGCCAGAAAACGCTCTTGGGCAGAGGAATGCGGGGGCTTTCAGCTTGTTCAGGACCTGCCCACCAAAGTTGTCACAGGGCAGGTGACCAAATTTGAGGGACCCATTGTGGAATTAAAATTTTCCAAAAAAATAGAGGAAAAGTGCCATTAAAGGTACTAAGATATAAATGCTTTGTCCTTTCTTCTGCAGTTTCACCCTCAGTTTGTCATGGTGTTTTTTTGTTTGCTATTTGATGTCATTCTAGGTAAAGAAAAATTAACATTTTAAGTTATTGGCATGAGTTTTATCACTCATTTTGATGTTGTGCAGTGCTGACCCAAGCAAATACTGGAGCGTTTAACTCGTGTGGAATCACTGAAATGACATAATCTGGTTTTCGTAGCTCATACGTAGATGCGTATTTTGTTTTTACCAGAACAGTGGAAACACTGCACAAAACGCCTCCAACCATTGTTATTTTGCTTCTCGATATGCACATGTTCTACCAACACGGTCTGCCCTTGCTTGCTCGGGAGTAAGCAAGTCTGCAAGGAAAAGAGGAAGGAAGGGTGGCCCGTTCTCTCTCCTAGGTCACGGTTTTCTGCACAAGTGTTTGGCTAACACAGGGAAATAACACGAGAAGGCATCACACAGGCCTCCTTGGTTGTCTGTGTTCTCAGAACACCTGTGACTTCTTCCCACTTTCGGAGCAAGTTCTGATGGGAATGGGAGGCGTGGCCTGGGGCCTGGCAGCATCTCTGCTTAAGCAGCCAGAGTGCGCTTTCCACGTCCTCGCCTTGAGTCCAACCTCCCACATGCTGGGGGCACGGAAATTCTGTGCTCATGCGCCATCGTGAAGGCTACACGTGAGTGGGTGGCAAGGCCCTGCTCATGTACAGACTCCACTGTCCCATCAGACGTCACTTACAAACCCAAGTTCAAAGATAAAATTTTTAAGAATGTCAAGACAGTGACAGCAGAGCGTGAAACCAAGCGTGGGGCCCAGCGTGACTGCCTGGGTCACATACCTGTGAAGCCAGGGACAGACGGGCCGCAAAGGTGTGCGCTGGCCACCTCCAGGGTCTGCTGTGCAGGGAGCCTTGGTTTTCTACTTAACTACAGTTCTGTCTTGTTTGAACGTTTAGTTGCCAATAAAATCAATATGGACACTTAAAGTCAAGCTAACTATATGAAGAGTGTCAAAGCTTTCTTCTCTTGTCTTCAGAGAAGTTCCTGGGAGACCAGCGGTTCAGCTATGGGCAGCCCCTGACACTGACCTTCCGGGTGCCCCCTGGGGGGTCCCCACCCCCCGTGCGTCTGAGGCTGGAAGGGGCAGGCTTGGCCCTGTCTCTGAGGCACTCCAGCCCCCAGGACACCAGGCAGCCCGGGGAGGCGCAGCTCAGCTTCCTGTAAGTGTCCCCCTCCATCCTGAGAGATGGAGGTCAGGGTGGTCTCTGAGGTCCGGGCACACTTCCGACGCCCCTGTGGTCATTCTGTCCTTGGCGCCCCCTGCCCCGTGTCGGGTTCTTGCATTGACTGCTTCTCCCTGCCAGCCTGCAGGAGACTTCCGAGGACGTGGATCCTCCGCTGCCCTCCTTCCACTTCCAGCGGCTCCTCACCAACCTGACCAGTCTCCGCATCTGTGCCGGCCCCAGGAGCCCAGACCCTGCCGGTCAGTGATGATAGCAACGTTCCCCCAGGACCTGAGTGCTCGCCAGGTCACAGGACTGGGCTGGGCTCCTTTGGGTGTGGCCTTGTCACCTTCTCACAGCACGGTAGTTATTGTCCCCATTTTACCAAGAAGGAATTTGAGCTCAGAGAGGGCAGGACGCTTGCCCAACGTCACATAACCTGTAAAGGCAGCAGGAATTGTGGCTGTGGACAGAGGAAGGGGCTGGACAGGTGAGGGGCCTAAGGATGGACAGCTCTAAGGAGCAGTTGTGTGGCCAAAGAAGCAGCCAAGAGGGTGGGCATGGTCACTCCACCGTCACCCTCAGTCCCTGCAGCCTGGGTTTCCCAGGAGAGCAGCTCCCCTGCTGGTGACTGGCGGTATTGCACCGAAGCCGCCCCAAGAGTGGGTTGGTCTGGTTTTCTGTGTCTTCCCAAAGAGGGGGCCAGGTTATCACACATCACTGACAGGCACTTGTCACCACCTCCCACCCTGGTCTCACAGTGATTGACATGGTTTTCTTCCGACCTGTTCTTAGTGATAATGTACCTCAACACAATGTGAAAAATCAATATATAATAATATCCTAACTATAACGTACAGAATACATAAAAAGGGAGGAAATGATATAAAAATAATCCTGTGAGTTCCAAATGGTCCGTGCTCAGGCATGAGCACACTAGAAGACATAGGAAGTGGTCAGAGCTTCCCCGATGTAACAAGTAAGTTTGGGTTTAGGAGAAGCAAGCAGCTCAGAAGCCATTTACATGCGTGGGGGGCAGGGCGCGGGAGACAGTCTGGGTGGCCAGTGCGAGGACAGAAGCCAGTGTGGTCAGCAGTAACCCGCAGACGCAGGTGAGGAGTCACTGAGGGCAGCGGTCACCGGCAGGCCAGGGCACAGGGAGCGAGGGTGGCACAGCTCCGCCACCTTCACCGTGAGGGTCTTAGAAAAGTTTACTTGGGCTTGGTGGTTTCGTTTCAGTGCTTCGCGAGGGAGAACGCTCGGCAGAGTGACCGTTCATTTGTGGGTTAACCCTGTAAAATCAGGTTTCAAACGTTCAATAGGGTATGATTAACCCTTATTCTTTAAAGGCTTGTAGTTGTCATTTTGAAACATAACTCAGTGGGATCATGAGTGGGGAAGCTGCAGAAGGGCCACTGCGGGATAGGTTGTAATGATGATGGTGGCTGAACCCAGGGGCTGGGCTGTCGTCGCCGGGTGAATGGTTGTCGGGGAGATTCTGAACAAAACAAAGCACGGTGTTCCTCCACCTGCGCGCCGGACAATTCCACGTGCACTTACAGCATTCAGAAATGCCTCGTAGCCCGCGCGGTGGCGCTCGCCTTAGTCCCAGCTACTCAGGAGGCTGAGGCAGAGGGATCACTTGAGTTGGAAACCAGCCTGGGAGATGTTTCGAGACCCCGGCTGCAAAGAAACGAGCCTCGTGCCTGTGTGTAAAGTGGAGTTGGGGTGTAGGCTCGGATGTTTACAGAGGGGTTTTCTGCCCTTTCGGCAGGACGTTCGAGGGTCACGGGGAGTTTCTGCACACATCCCTGTGATAACATCGTTGATCCATAGACCGCCTTTGTCCACCTGGGCCTGCCGCATACATGAACAGGAAGGTCTGGGGAGAAACACGTGCAGACCTTCCTGTTCTGCTCTGCAGGCCAGGTGTTCCTGACCGAGGTGCAGCTCACGTCCGCCCGGCGGGGGCTGTCCCCGCCGGCCTCCTGGGTGGAGACCTGCTCATGTCCCCAGGGCTACACAGGCCAGTTCTGTGAATCCTGCGCTCCAGGATACAAGAGGGAGACCCCACGAGGGGGTCCCTATGCCAGCTGTGTGCCCTGCACCTGTAACCAGCACGGCACCTGTGACCCCAACACAGGTGAGTCTCCCAGCACCCCATCCTGAGGCCCCCGGGGCTGTAGCCACAACAGTGAGATGAGCACTGACCCGGATGGAGTCAGCCTGGCACAGGTGCCAAGGAGCTGGCCAAGCTGTGGGCACTGAGCCATCTTGCACTGCCTGCCTGGGCATCTCGCATTTTAATAAAAGTAGTGACTGGAATTTATTGAAGTATCGGGCTCTGTGCCAAGGACTTTGTATGCTTCAGGTCTCTGCAGCCGTCTGTCCCTGGCCCACCCTCTCTCTGGGCTGGCCCTCCTCCTCCCAGGAAGGGACAGGTAAAGGCCTCAGCGGTCCTGCCGTGCAGGGGCTGCCGTAAGGAACGGCAGAGGCATTAGCACAGCAGGTGACGGCGGGGGGGCTCTCATGAAGGTTATGCAGGTAACAGCAGCTAACAGGTGTCCATCTAGAGCCACAAACCTGCCACCCTGACACCTTAGTGGCCTATGGCCTTGGCAAAGTCACCCCCCCCCCGTCCCTTGAGCCTGCTTGCTCCTCTATAAAGTGGGGACGATGACGGTAAATACACCACTGAAGTTGTCCAGACGAGGCCACGCAGAGGTCAGGAAATCCCCAGGCTCTGAAAACACAGACGTGGTTTTCACCAAAGCTCAGCCATTGCTACCTGAGCTCACCTTACAGTCTTCGCCTGGGAAATGCAGCAAGCAAAAGTCCCTACTCTTCAGTGCTGTTGGGGAAATAATACAATAGCGTCACCAGCTTCCTCCCCGTGCTAGCCACCGCTCTGCCTGCTGCATCACCGAGTCCTGCAGAAATCCCTGGGAGTGCCCGGACCATTGCTGTCCCAGCTCTGGTTGGGGACCGTGCGGCCACATGGCCAGCAGGTGGCAGAGCCGCACTGCCCTGTGGCCCAGACTCCAGGTCAGCTGGTCACTCCAGCTGTTCCTACTCAGGCTTAGAGGCGCCCACCCGCAGAGAGGGCTATCTCCAGGTCACGTGGCCTCTCCCCGGAGCCCCTGGGCTCTCTCTGAGAAGGGGAAGACCAGCTCAGCGTTTTTCTCCCTGAAAAGATAGCAGCCTGGGAGTTGGCAGACCTAGCCAGGGCCCGCAAGCACACGGGGGCATCCTCCCTCCTCGTGCCCAGGCAGGCATCACTAATCAAGCTGGATAGGGCCTCATAATCCTTCCTGCGGCACTGCTCCAGGCAGCCCCTCTTGAGAAAGCAGAGTCCTTCTACGCGCTGGGACCAGGTTGTTACCCGCCATGTAGCCTCTGGCCCTGCCGTGACTCCCACTTTGTTGGGCAAGTCCTCATCTTTGAAACGGGCAGAGCCCCGCTGCCTGGGCTGGGAGGAGTCACAAGCCTTTGGGTGCTGGGCCCAGGCAGGGACAGTTCCCCTGGGTGCCACCCCTGCTGTGCATGTCCACCCAGGGCTCCCACTCATCTCCTGGCTGGGCACTGCTGGGGGCCTCCTGCAGGGGTGGCCTCGGTTAACCCTCTCTAAACCAGGTTTCTCACGTGACCCCTGGCAGTGGGGCCTCCCCACGTGCCCGGGATCTGAGCAGATGCCAGGAGCTGTTGGGCTGGAGGAGGGGTTTGCAGAATCCACCATCTTCCCAAGCCAGAGGCAGGGGCGGGGTTCCATTCTCTGAGACCAGGCAGCGTCCAGGTACCCCCAGGCCCCACAAAAGGAGCCTCTTTGCAAAGCTGTGTGCAGGCCTGAATCCCAGATCAGTGTGTGCCTCAGGGCCGGTCAAGCTTCCTTTGGTCCCTTTGAGTTAAGAGGACAACATCGTGAGAGTGAAGGGTGGCCACGTTGCCTGTTGGTTCAGAGGGCTTTCGCAATCCAAGGATTAACGGTACCGACCGTCTGTGTGCCCGGGAGTGTGCGAGGAGCTTTGAATGCATGGCTCATTGAACGCTGGTGAAGGCCTTTGAAGTCAGTGCTGTTGCTATTCCCACCCTGCAGGTGAGGGACTGAGGCATGGGTGTTAGACGACTCGCCCAGGTTCGCATGGGCTGTAGTGGCAGACACGAACCCAGGCTGGATGGGCTCCGGCCTGGACTCTTCAGCCCAGCCGTGGTGCCTCCACTGTGGGAGGGTTCCCGAGCCACTTCTACCCAGGATGTGCTCTGTGACCTCCCCCATCGGAACACCCACCATCTCGGGGTGTCCTGGGGTCAGGCAGCAGTAAGCAGGTGTTTGTCTTGCCCCTCAGGGATCTGCGTGTGCGGCCACCACACCGAGGGCCCGTCCTGTGAGCGCTGCGTGCCTGGTTTCTATGGCAAGCCCTACACAGGCCAAGCTGACGACTGCCAGCCCTGCCCCTGCCCCGGACAGTCAGCCTGCACGACCGTCCCGGAGAGCGGGGGGGTGGTGTGCACCCACTGTCCCCCAGGCCAGAGAGGTGAGTGGCCCCACGGGAGGGCCCAGCTCTGATGCCCTGACTCTGCCCTGGGTTTGGGGTGTGGCAGGTGGGGAGAGCCCAGTTTAGGGGTGGCAGGTATGACTTCTGGGGTCACTGAGTCCCTTAGCCCCATCGCCAGGGCCCCAGGCTGCTGTGGGTTTCTGGCAGACTGTGTGTGGGCCATTGAGCTTTTGAAAACACCTGTGTCCGGGCCCTGGCCCAGAGAGCCTGGCGTAGCTGGAGGTGCAGCCCAGGAACGTGGATTCCTAGCAAGTTCCCAGGGTGATTGCGATGCACAGCTAAGGCGGAAACCTTCGATCAAACTTCCAGCTTTTAAACATGTCATCAGGCAATGTGTGAGGGAGAAACTCCCCGGCCCCCCGGCCTCTCCCTTCTTCACCCTCAGAGACAGCTCCAATGTCTGATTTTTTCAAAAACGGCTTTATCAAGATTTTATTCACATATCCAACACTTTACCCACTTAAAGTGTACGATGACCTTTGGCATGTTGCATTAACAATATTTTATTGTGGTAACGCACATAACAAAATTTGCCGTCTTCACCACTCTTAAGTGTGTGACTCAGTGTCGTGGAGCATTAATACATTCACGGTGTCACGCAGCCATCACCACCCTCCGTCTCCAGACCGTTTCCTCATCCCACACGGAAGCCGTACCCATTCAACTCACTGTCCAGTAGCACTCCGCCTGCGGCCCCTGGCGACAACTGTCCTACTTTCTGTCTCTCTGCATTGATTCCAGGTGTCTCATTTACGTGGACTCACAACATTTGTCCTTTTGTCTCTGGCTTGTTTCACTTAGCGTGGTGTTTTCAAGCCTCCTAGACGTCTGGTTTTGCTTTCAGTACCTGTGGCTGCACTAAATCTGTCCTGTCAAATGAGCTGCTTCTCCATCCTGTCAAATCCCATTCTGAGCACAGCTCCCTGGCAGCCAGCAGGGCTGGGCGTACGGCCCCAGAGTGGGCAGCCCAAGAACCAAGGGATTGAGGTCCCACTGTGGGACCCTGCACCCCACCGGCCACCACGCTGTCCCTCCATCTCCGTAAACTTCCCCACGTGTCTGGCTCCCAACTGTGGCTGTCCTGATCTGCAGATGTGAGGGAGGCCCACCCAACGACAGCGAGAGAAGCTCAGGCCAACCTGGGCTGAGTGCACCGAGGGGAGGATTTCAGGGGAGCAGGCCCTGGGAGGGAGGGTCGCCTGGATGGACTGTGGATCTGGGGCCTCCGCCAGGCCCGAGCCCCCTTCTTCATCCACACCAGCGTCCTTGGCCTTGTGAGAGCCTGGCACACGCAGAGCTCACCTGGACGTCTGAGGCGGGATGCTCCCCACCCGCCCAGGATGACACCTGCCCACCATCCTGACCCCTTGCAGCCCTGCCAGGATGCCCGGAGCCCCCTCCTGGCCTGGGAGCTGTCCCACCTGGTTCCAGGTGGATGGCCTCCTAACTACGGGGCTCCCCTCCCTCCTCACCAGCTTCCATCTTCCCCCGCCCTGCCTGGCTTCATTTCTAGTCTAGAATCCCAAAGGCAGGTGCTAGCCTCGACCTTCACCTCTGTTCAGATTTTTCTTTTCCTTTCTTCCCTTTTCTTCCTCAATATCCCTCCTTTCCCTTTTCAAGGTTGCCCTCAGGGGCACTGACTGGATTCCAGCTGGACTGATGCATTTTGAGGACACAGGGAGCTCACATGTGTTTTTCACATTGACAACAGCTATTTTTTAAATCCTAAAATCGGTACATACTCGTTACGATGATTGAAGCAGTGTAGAAATCTGCAGAGCAACACAAAGATGCACAAGGCAACTTCACACGCCCTCATCTCGCCACCCCGTGGGGGCCAGGGCTGCTCTCGGGGTCTGTGGGTCCCCCAGACTTGTGTTGCATGTAGGTATACGCAGGTGTGTTCACACGAACACACAGCACAAGTATGTTTCTTTATGCCCGTCTGTCCCCAGTGGACATCCCAGGCCACCACGCTCCAAAAGCCTCCTTGACAGCAGCTTTTCTGGGGCTCACAGTGACCCTGGGGGCTGGAAGATGAGGCGACAACTGCAGGTCAAACCCAGGGAGTTGGGCAGGAGTCTGAGACACACGGTCCAAAGCAAGCTCAGAAACCACAGGGAGCAGGGCCAGGCGCGGTGGCTCACGCCTGCAGTCCTGGCATTTGAGGAGGCCAAGGCAGGAGGATCACTTGAGCCCAGGAGTTTGAGGTTGCCGTGAGCTGTGCTGACGCCATGGCACTCTACCCGGGCGACAGAGTGAGACTCTGTCTCAAAAAAATAAAATAAAAACTGCAGAAAGCAGAACAGGTGACCAGGAGCAGCACATGGAAGAGCAGCTGAGGACGATGGGAAGGAGGGAGACAGGGACATTGGACGGTGGCAGTGCAGGCGATGAGGAGGAGGAAGGGTGATGAAGATAATGGTGAAGCTGATGTGAGGTGAGGATGATGAAGGTGACTGAGGTGCTTGTGGACACAATGGTGAGGGTAGTGGTGAGGATGACGAGGACGAAGAGGTGACGACAGCACTACCACGGAGCACTTATCACGTGCCAGGCTCCACGTTAAGTGCTTTGTGCAAATATGTCGCGAACCCTCTCAACAGTCCTGTGAGGGAGCTGCCCTCGCTGTCCCCACTTTACAAAGAGCCCGAGTTCAGAGAGGCACAGTGGCTTGCCCGAGATCACACAGCCAGTGGGCAGCGCTGGGGCCCCACGTCTGCCCGACCCAGGAGCCTGAGGGTGCCCCTCCCCCGTGGGCCCCGCGGCTGGCGCCCTCACACCTGCCCCCGCTACACACAGGGCGGCGCTGTGAGATCTGTGACGATGGCTTTTTTGGGGACCCGCTGGGGCTCTCCGGGGCCCCCCAGCCCTGCCGCCAGTGCCAGTGCAACGGCAATGTGGACCCCAACGCCGTGGGCAACTGCGACCCCCTGTCTGGCCGCTGCTTGCGCTGCCTGCACAACACGACCGGGGATGGCTGTGAGCGCTGCCGGGAAGGCTTCTACGGGAGCGCCCTGGCCCCGCGGCCCGCAGACAGATGCGCGCGTGAGTACCCACCCCCCGACCCCCGGTGGGGCACAGTGGGCCCCTGTCCTTCGCCCTGGCTCGGGGTCCAGGTGGGGCGGCCCCTCTGCGAGGCTGTGCAGCTGTGGGCGGGTTGCTCCCCTTCTCTGTCTCGTCTCCTTGCCTGGACCGGGTAAGGGTTTGGTCTCCTCCGGGTCTCTTCCACCCCTGAGATCCAGCTCTGCTGCTGCGACTTGTTCCCTGCCTTGGTAATTTAGCGGTTAGCTTGTAAGGCTCACCCAGTGAGGGTGACGGTCCTGCCCCTGGGTTAACACTCAGCCCTCTGTGCCCCTCGGGGCCACAGCAGCCTCAGCCCGTAGAAGCTCCCAGAAGCCCTGCAGGAGAGAAGCACTGCGTTAAGCCCCAGACTGAGTTGCTCCTGGGTCCTGCTGACTTGCTTTACGCAGCCCCTTCGGGAAGTGCCGCGCTGGCCTGGGTGAGATGCTGCCCTTGCGGTGGCCAGGAGAGCAGGGCCACGTGACCCAGGGCAGTGGGTGCAGGGCTCTGCCTCTGACCCCCGCCCGAGTCGCTGGCCTTCTCTCCAGCCTGCCAGGGCCCAGGGCATAGCCAGTGGGCTGAGATTTGAGCTCAGCCCTAGAACCTTCTTCCGGGAGGGGCTTAGGAATCTGGACTGAATGTGCGTCATCTTCAGGGGCGCCCCCATCTTCCCTGCCTCTCCTGGACACCCAGAAAGGCTGAGCAATCTGCACTGTTCCCCAACACTCCTTCCTGCTCCCACCCCCAGCCTGCAGCTGCAACCCCAGGGGCTCGGTCGGTGAGCAGACACCCTGCGACCCAGTGACGGGTCAGTGCGCCTGCCTGCCTCACGTGACTGGGCGGGACTGCGGCCGCTGCAGCCCAGGCTTCTTCGGCCTCCAGCCTGGGAGGGGCTGCCGGAGGTAGGTGGGTCAGGGCTGTGGGTGCCCTGGGGCCTTACCCAGGGTGGAAGAAGGTATCAGGCAGCCTCCAGGGAGGGGCCTGGTTGGAAAGGTGTCGTCCTAGGCCCACTGCCAGGTACACTGTGCCCTTCACCAAACGGGGACAAAGGGACTATCCCTTGGCGTCAGACTCATGGCCCTGCCAGCCCCGGTCTCAGGCCAAGAGCAGCCCTAGGGGATATCTGAGTGGGCAGGTGGCCAGTTTGATCTCTGATTCCCTTCTCAGTGACGCCCATCACTGGGTGGCCTTTTTGGCCACAGTGGCACCTTAGACAAGTGTCTTTAGGGAACAATGGAGGACTCCAGGGAAATGCTGAATGAAGCAAACAGGTTTCTTCCTTGCGGGACTTCTCAGAGCCTTTAATATGCTAATTGCATTGTGACTTTCCAATGGAGGGGTATAGTCTCTCCAAGATGTATTTGTTCCTGTAGCCTTTTTTCTTATCTTTTGGCAAGCATCCTCTAAGACTGGTACTTCCCAGGGCACAGCTTGGGGAAGCTGATGACGCACTGACAGGATACAGGCCTGGAGGTAGAGTGCCGTGATCCGAAGGCCCCTGGCCAGCTGCAGCCTGCACGGGCCGGGCTAGGAGTGGCCCAGAGCTTGCCTCAGACCAGGGTTCTTTCCCTTATCACAGCTGTAAGTGCCACCCGCTGGGCTCCCAGGAGGACCCGTGCCACCCCAGGACTGGGCAGTGCCCCTGCCGCCCGGGTGTTGTGGGCCAGGCCTGTGACAGATGCCAGCTCGGTTTCTTTGGCTTCTCCATCAAGGGCTGCCGGGGTAAGGAGTCTGGGGCCTTCCCGGGCTGCCTGGAGGGTGGGCCTGAGGTCTCAGGGCAGGATGACCAAGGGGAAGGTGCGCGTGGCAGGAGAGAGGATGGTCAGACGCAGGGCAGTTCTCCTAAGAGCAGCTAAGTTCCTGTGTGCCTGGGGCCATCTTGTCACCTCTCTGGGCCCCGGTTTCGTCACCTGCATGGTTGGGCTGCATTGGCAGTTCCCAAACCTGGCTGGTCCTCAGATCCCCAGGGGACATTCAAGGAAGTCAGGCTCTCAGTGTCCCGTCCAACCTCCTGAATCAGAATTTCCAGGGAAGGGCCTGGGAATCTATGTGAGGCTGCCTGGGGGCTTCTGGGAGCTGCCAGGTATGAGGACAGGGGGCCAGGGGGTTCCAGCGTGGGGCCGGCCATCAGGGCACCCAGCGCCTGCTGCCACCCCACTCCAGCCTGCAGGTGCTCCCCGCTGGGCGCCACCTCGGCCCAGTGCCACGAGAACAGCACGTGCGTGTGCAGGCCCGGCTTTGCGGGCTACAAGTGTGACCGCTGCCATGACAACTTCTTCCTCGCGGCGGGCGGCACACAGTGCCGGGAGTGCCCACTCTGCTACGGCCTGGTGAAGGAGGAGGTGAGTCTGCCGGCCCAGGCCCGCTCCCCCATCCTGTCTATCTCACATTCCCAGCGAGCGCCAGCTGCGTGCCGAGTGCCAGGAACGGCCCGCTCCTCACCGGCTCTGCGAGCCCGGGGCTGCCCTCTCCTTGTGCCCGCCCTGCCTCCCTGCCCATCCAGTCTGGCCCTTCCCCTGCTCCAGGTGGCACTTGTCAGCTGCCCTTCCCGACCACCCTGGGCCGAGGTCCCACACTTTGTCAGGTTCAGTAGGGATGAGACCCCAGACGACCCCTTGGTAGGGAGGGGCAACGGGAGGCGATGCCCGTACTGGGGCAGAGATAGAACTTCAAGCGGGGTGGTGGGGCGGTGCAGGAGGCCAGGGCTCGAGCTCTGGGGTTAACCCGTTGGGGTCCCCCGCCGCCCCCGCCACATTAGTGTCACGTATGCAGGCAGGCAGCAGCCCTCGTAAGCCTCAGTCGCTCTCCTGCTCCAAACCCTAGATAGGTCGGGCCTGCAGCCCCACCAGAAACCAGGGGCAGCTTTCCCACATGAGGTATCGTAGGATGATAAGGTGGCGTGTACGGAGCATCAGGTGACGTCCCCAGCTGCACGTGGGCTGGCCCCCATGATCAAACCCATGGATGTTTCTGCAGGAAAACAGATGAGTATTTATACCAAGTGGGTAAATAAAGGCCACATGTAACCTGTTTCAGAACAGTTTTACTTCCAGATCAGCGCAGGTCAGATTTTCCTGTCGAGTAAGGAACGGAAAGCCGTGTGGTCTTTCAGAGTATTCCGGATTTCGGAATCAAGGACAGGGCTCCGGACCTGTGCCCTACCACTCAGAGTGGGTGTGGGGGCTGGGATCTAATAAGTTCTTTGTAAACGCAGTTATTGTTCATATGGCTAAGAGGCGGGGCTGGGGACGTTCATAGCACACTCAGCCAGCAAATGTCCCCGGCACGCCTGCTCTGTGCCAAGTCCTTGGCATGCAGGGAACAGGACGGACAGAAATCCTCATGGTGCTTCCCTTCTCGCCCCTCCTTCGCTCCCATGGTAGGACAGAGGTGTGGTCGGCTGAGTGTCAGCAGGGGCCGTGGGCGTGAGAAGGGAAGGGACAGCTATGCCGGGGTGGGCAGGGTTGGCTCTCAGAGGTGTGTTGTGCCCTTAGCTTCGAGGCCCCAGGCAGGGTTTGGAGAAGGGAACCTGCAGGCAGAGCAGGCCGGGCAGAAGCCAGCAGGAAGTGTTTGGCCAGGACTTCAAGCCTCACGTACCTTTTCTTCCTTGTCCCCTCCAGGCGACCAAGCTGAAGGCCAGACTGACCTGGTTGGAGGGGTGGCTGCAGGGGTCTGACTGCGGCAGTCCCTGGGGACCACTAGACATTCTGCAGGGAGAGGCCCCACGGGGGGACGCCTACCAGGGCCACCACCTGCTGCCAGGTACGGCAAGAGGGCAGAGAGGGACACCGGAAAGCATGGGAGGGCCATGCGGCACCTTTAGTATGGTCTGACTGACGCTTTGAGTGCTCTCGCGATGCGGTCCTGTAGCCCGCGGACCTCCTGCGATGTCCTTAGGCCCCTTGTACTTGTCACTCTGTTAATACCAGCCTCTGTCCCTGCACCCCTTGCCCCACCCAGACTCTAAGCTCAGTGAGGACAGGACGGGTTCGTTCGTTTATTCACTCTCTCTGCATGCTGAACAGGGTCCTGCTGCCTTGATTCTGGGCATTTTGCTTGTTTCATATCCCCAGTACTGTGCTTGGCACGTAGAAAATAAGTTAGAAAAAAGGAGGAGACCTGTTACTAAAGCCAGGTGGGACTTGGCCCTGGGGCACAGAAATTCAGCCGGCGCCGAGAGCAAATGGGTTGCTTGGTGAACTTTCCCGTTCATGAGCCCCTCCGCTCCTTTCGCAGCCTGACACAGGGGAGCTGGGCACAGGCTGGCAGGACTGACCAGCGAAACGGGGCTCTCAGGGCCACATCTTAAAACACCCACACGTGAGCGGCATTGTGAATTGCAGAGCTGACTCGAGCGGAGTGTCGCTGCTGTTCCCGATTCAGGAATTGCTTTTGTGGCTCTGGAAGGCCTGGGTCCCTCCTGGCCCCCGTGTGTGGCTGACTTGAAGCATGTGGCACCTTGGGTCGTGATTTGCCTTCTCTGGGCCTCAGCCTTTCCATCTGTCAAATGGGGAGACATTTCCTTTGCAACTAACTGTTGGTGCCCGGGGCTGGTGATGAAGTTCAGCTTCCAGGAGAGTGGAAGGCACAAAATGGGGTCCCTGGGGGTGGGGGCTTTAGTGTGACATCTCCATGGCTCTGTGACTCTTGGGCTGTGGGCTTCCTGCAGGGGCCCGGGAAGCCTTCCTGGAGCAGATGACGGGCCTCGAGGGTGCTATGAAGGCCGCCCTGGAGCAGCTGCGGGTGCTGAGCAAGGGTGCCCGCTGTGCCCAGGCCAGAGCCCAGAAGACCTGCGTCCAGCTGGCAGACCTGGAGGTGGCTCTGGCGTCCTCAGAAGAGGAGATTCTGCACGCAGCCACCGTTCTTCAATCTCTGGTACCCCAGGCACCCCCTCCTGCTGAGCCTGAGCACTGATCCCTACCCCAGCCCTGCCATTGCCCTGGTGACCCTGGGCAGGCCTCCCCACTTCGGGAGGCTCAGTTGCATCTACAAAATGGGGACCGCTCTGAGCCTCCTGCGTGGATTCGGTGAGAAAGTTTGCAAAAAGCGGGCACGTGGCGAGTAGGCGGTGGATGCGCACTAAGTGGCAGGCGGCGTCATGTTTGGTATCTCTGCGTCCTGCGGCTCTGCTCCCCGGAGGCTGACTTTGTGGCCCTGCCTGTGTGTTTATAAAATTACTGGCACCGTTCAGTTCTGCCCAGTAATTTAGCGAGACGTGGCCCTTGACCTTCAGGCCTGGGCCATCCGTTTCTCTTTTCCTCTTTTCTCTAAAGGTGATTCCTCAGGAAGGGCCTGGCCAGCCCAGCCCCTGGAGCCATCTGGCCACAGAGGCCCGCACCCTTGCCAGGAGGTGAGCCCCAAGGCGCCGGGGTCCAGGGTCAGGGTCAGCCCCACAGAATCAGATGACACGAAAGCTGCCTGGCGGGGGGTGAGGGAGCAGGTGTCACCACCATGAGAAGAGAAGGATGGAAGCTGAGTGTGAGCCCAGGGATGTTGGGGGCAAAGCTTGGACTGAAGGCATCTGAGAGCATCCACTGGCTTTTTTTTTTAATAACAGTTTTATTGAGATATAATTCACACACCGTACAATTCAGTGGTTTCACTGTACCACAGAGCTGTACAACCAGCACCACCGCTAGTCTGGGAAGGCAAGAGGCCATGTGGCAGGGGTGTGAGCTCCCGCCCATGGTCAGACGGGCATCTTCATACAGCCACAGAGGCAGCGCCGCCAAGATTGAAGCCGCCGCCCGGAGGGCCCTGCTCGCCTCCAACGCCAGTTACGTGCTTCTCCGGAGTCTGGTGGAGGGTACGGTGGCCCTGGAGACTCAGCGGGAACTGGAGGACAGGTGAGACCTCCCAAGTGTGGGTAGGAGCTTGGGGTTGGCCTCCTGGAGCTGTCGGGGCCCGGCCAGAGGCTGCTGGTCCCGAAACCGACTCCCCTGAGCCCTGACATTCTTTGTGGTGGGTCAGGATGTCTGGGGTCTGCGTCCCACTCGGAGCAGGGCCTCGGGGTCTGGGCCCACTTAGGGGTGAGTTACAGGAACCCACTTGTGCCCAGGGGACGCAGCTCAGCCTCTCCAGAGAAGGCACGAGGACTGAAGCCCAGAGCTGCGGTGTCCCCTGGGTCCCCACCCTGAGGACCACTCCTCTCAGCTCCTCTCCAGCGCCAGCTCCCTCCTCTGCCTCTGCAGACCGGCCACTCCGTGTCTCTGTAGGGGTGACCCCCCATCCCTCGTGGTTCAGGGCTCAACGGATGCCCGCCAACACCTTGCCGAGCCCCAGGGTGACGTTACTAGGCGTGAGAATCAAACCGGCTCGGCTCAGATCCCGTGTCCACCTTGAGCCAGTCGGCAGGGCCAGAGTGAGGTCGTGTGATCCACTCTCGGGGGCGGGACCCGAGCTCTCCGAGAGGGCCCAGGGGTGGGAAGGGAGCCAGGGTCTCCACCCAAGCTGTGCATGTGTGGGGAGGTCTGGGCGGGGCAGGGTGTGGACAGCTGGACAGGACAGAAACCCCATTCTAGTTGGTTACAGACCCCGGGCCATCAGGGGGAAAGGGCCGTAGCCGTCATGCAGCCCAGGGGTCTCCACTCACCAGTGGGGAGCGACATGCCCAAGGTCACCAGCAAGGGCAGGGCCAAGCCAAGACCAGGGCCTGGGCCACTGTGCTTCCCACACCATCAGGCAGTTTCCTGTTCACGATTCACCCGGAGGAACCAAACATTTGCAAACCGTGCGAGTCTCGAGTGGAAACCCAGCAAAGCCCTTTCAGAAAAATGTCACTGAACCGAACGAGCAAACAATGATGTGGTCCTTTCCCTGCCACTTTCCGAGGCCAGCTGCTGGCTACTGACCTGCAGAGGACACCTCTGCCTGGGAAGTTGGGAGAAGCCTTTGCACATCCGGGGCTGCATTCAGGACCCCAGACAGTGATGGGGAGGGCTGGCCCTGCACCTACCCCATGGGCCATCCTGGCTTCTGCTTCCTTCCAGGTACCAGGAGGTCCAGGCAGCCCAGAAGGCGCTGGACACGGCTGTCGCAGAGGGGCTGCCCGAAGCTGAGAGGGTGCTGGCCGCCGTGCAGCAAGTTGTCGCCGCTGGCACCCCGCGCCTGGCCTCGCTGGCTGCCCCTGGAGCACCGGTCAGCTGGGTCATCCTCGGAGCTCTGGGTGGGGTGGGGCTGAGGGATCTAGCAGCTGGCAAGACCAGGGGAGCCAGGCAGAGGCGGGTGACAGGGCTTGTTTTGAACTATACAGCAGTCGATGAAAAGGAGAGAATTTACTATGGGGCTTGGCAGTCAGCTCCGCCCGTCTTTGTTGATGATGACATTGAGGTTGGAGCCTCCTCTCCGCTTCAGTGACGTTAGCAATGACACCGGCTCTGCCACTCCAGCTCTGTGACCTTCGCCAAAGACTGTCCCTCCCTGAGCCTCAGTTACTTGATCTGTCACATGGAGCTCGCCCATTAGGTTGTTTCAGGGCTGCTTCCATGGGGCTGGGAGGGGATTGTGAGTAAAGCCCAAGGTGGCCAGTTGGCCCCTCTGGATCAATGAGGTCTGTCTGTTCAGTAACCCCAAAATCCCAAACCCCAGCAACTGAACTTTAAAGACGGACTAAGCTTGTGCAGATGCACTTGGGACAGAACCTGCGCCATGCTGACTGCCCCAGGCTGGTTAGTCGCGGCGCGGAGGTGTTGGACGACGTGCAGGACCCGCGCAGGTCTGCTTCCCTAAAGTCCGGAAACTCCTGCATCGTGGAGCACACCCGGCCCCCAGGGTTTCAGCTACGGGACTGTGGCCCCGGGGAAGGAGTCTCACTTTGCAGCGAGGGAACGTGAGTCAGGGAGGTTGGGGAGTTGCCCACGGCCATGCAGCTAGAAATTGGCGGGGCTGGAGTTGGAGCCTCAAACGGCAGGTGCCCCAGCCTGGCCTCTCCGCCTCCCAGGGCCCACCGAAGCCCCATCCCTGCTGTCCCTGCCCCTGGGGCTTCCACTGTGCCTGGGGCATCAGCGAGGCCCACCGGGCTTTGAGGCTGGGGTTCCACCTCAGCCCGGCGGGGCATCTCTCCCAAGTAGAGGACCGGCCCCCTGCCCTTCCTGCCGGGCACTGCCTGAGCCCACCGTCTCCCTGCAGCCTGAGGAGGGCGAGGCCGAGGACTTGGGCCAGAAGGCGAGGGTCCTGGAGAGGACGGCTGCATCGAGGGAGCGCGTGGCCACTGAGGCCACCCGAGCCCTCCAGGACACTGCCCGGGCGGTGCTGCAGAAGGCGGAGCCCCTCGTGCAGGTCAGCAGGACACCGGGAGCAGGGGGATGTCCTGCCAGGGGCCTGGGACTGGGGCTGTGGGAGGGGGATGGGCAAAGACAGGAAGTAGCCCTTCCCGTCATTTGGGCACCGGCCCTAACCTCAGAGGACTCAGAGGCAGCCCAGGCTAAGGGAAGGGATCCCGGTTTCCCGAGAAGAGAGTTATAGTGTGAGAAGAGACAGCACAGACGGACGGACAGACGAACGGACGGACGACAGCTCCAGCGGCCCCCAGGGCCACACCCACCACCCTCTCTCAGGATCAGTCAGAACCGGGATGGTTCTTTTCCTTCCTTCCTTCCTTCCTTCACCTGATACTCAGTGAGCACCTGCTCTGAGCAGCCCCTGGGACCACAGCGCTGGGCCGCGCCGCGTGTCCTTTGCAGTCCGGCGGGGGAGGCGGCATCAACGATCAGAGGATTCAACAATTACGGGGCGAATTTAGCCTAGTCCAGTGGTTTCCAACCTATGAACGTACAAAAGACCACTTTAAACATTTTCTTTAACTTTTCATTTGGAAGCAGTTTTAGACTTACAAGAAGGTCGCAAAGAGAGTGCAGAGAATCGGCACACACCCTTCGCACAGATCCCCGAGGTTAACACCTCGCCAAACCCCAGTACGAGTATCACAGTCAGGAAAACAACATGACGTGCTAACAATGAAGTATCGAGGCCTTATTCGAATCCCGCCCACCCTCACAGAAACGGCTTCTCGGGAGCCATCCTCCGCTCCCTTTTGCAGACAGGAGAAGGGCTTTCTGTGAGGAGTGAGAAGGTATCTGAAGGGCTGGGCCCAGCGCCTGGCACATTCCTAGGGAGCATTGCTGTGCGCGAGCCTTGGGGTGGTACCCTTTGACCGGGTCCACTGGCCTGATCCACAGTGAGGATGCCAGGAAGAGAGGGGACCCCCACAGGGCCCCTCTTGAGAGCAGTAGCAGAGTCAGACCCCCATGTCTGCCAACACCACCCCCCAGCACCCCTTCCTCCTCTCTCCCACCTGCCAAGTGCTCAGAGTTGCTTGTTAAGGTGGCGTTGGGTGGCTCTTTGGACGCATGTTATCTATCTATCGATATTTATTTATTTTATTGCAATAAAATTCAGATAACACGAATTAACCATTTTAAAGTGTACAATCCAGTAGCATTTGGTGCACTCACAATGTTATACAACCTCCATCTCTATCTAGTTCCAGAACATTTTTATCACTCAGAAGAGAAGCCCTGTACCCATTAAGCAGTCGCCCCCCGTATCCCCTCTCTGCAGCCCTTGGCAGCCACCGGTCTGCTTTATCTCTGCGGATATTCCTGGTCTAGATCTTTCGCATGAATGGACTCACGCAACACGTGGCCTTTGTGTCAGGCTTGGGCTTCTGTCACTTAGCAGGTTTCTAAGGTTCATCCACACCGTGGCCTGGATCAATACTTCACTCCTTTTTAAGGCTCAGTCGTGTTCCAGTGTACGGATGAACCACATTTTGTTTATCCATCCGTACATCAAACCCAAATCCTTTAAGTATCTAGTCTTGTTTGATGGCAGCGGGGAAGAAACTGGTTTGCTGCGTGTAAAAGTCTCATAATGAACAGGTTCACTGTGTCACGCCCGCTGGCGGAGACGTAGCACTGTCCTGAAAAGAGATGTTCAGTTGCTCATCTTCCCGTCGGTTCTTGCGTTCCAGTTTTCCTCTGCGCTTTTGTGGGACAGGTACCTTCTTGGGAGACAGATTCAGGTCTGACGTTTGTATAACAGATCAGGTGTTCCTAGCAGACAGCGTGGTTCAGTCCGAGTTTGGGTGATGTTTTGGGCCCCTGTATGTGTGGTTTGGTGCCCGCCTGACCCACCTCCAGGCGGTGCACCTGCAGGGCCGGTGGCCTAACCTCTCTTCTCTCTCCAGCTGCACCAGGAGGCCAGAGCCGCCCTGGCCCAGGCTTCCTCGTCTGTCCAGGCTGCCACAGTGACCGTCACGGGAGCCAGAACCCTGCTGGCTGACCTGGAAGGTACATGTGTCTGGCTGAGCTCTAGGCTCTGTGATGCACAGATGCCCCCGACACCCACTCACCTCTCGCCTCGGCCGGGGCAGGCTTGGTCGCAGAGGACAGAAGTCCCGTCTGGTGGGCTTAAGCCAGGCAGATGGCTCCCTCCATCTCTCAGGGCCTCTCCCGTGGCCGCTGTCTCCCCATCTGACTCGCCACTCACCAGGTGCCTGCCCACGTGGCTGTCCTGTCCAACCCCCAGTGTCACCAGTCCACATGCAGAGCCCCTGGGGACCAGATGGGAGGAGAATCTGATGTCATTGGCTGTCTACTTCACTCTTCCTGGGGGTCCAATTACCCAGTATAAATATGGCAGCGCTGGTCCAGTGCTGAGTTGGAGCTACAGGGAGGGGGCTGAATTTCTCCCTAGAAGGCGGTGTGGGTTGGTGCCAGTCCAGATATCTTTCGAGCTTTAGGAAAGTGAGGCAGAGTGCCCCTAGTTTACAGATGGGTAGACTGAGGACAGGAATTGTTGTCCATCCCTGGGTTGGAGCTGAGCGGGGAATAGAAACCAGCAAGTGTGACGATTCTCCACCTCGGTGACCCCCTATGCCACGGGCTTCTGCCTTATCCTCTTTGCTCCGGAGAGAAGCCCCCTCGCCCTGTCTTTGTGGCTCCTTGTCCAACAGACTGGATAAGGCAGGAGCACACCTGAGCCCCGGAGGTCTCCTGGGGTCTGAGCCCAGCAGTCAGGCCTTGGCCGTCATCCTTGTGTCCCCTCCCACCCTGCCCGCAGCCTGCAGGGCGGTAGCTCCAGCCACAGGGTCGGGGACTAATCAACGCCTCCTGTTCTGTAGGTTCTCGGTGACCTGCAGTCCTGGTCGCCCACTGGATATGGGGCTTCCTACGGGACAGACGTGGCTGCATGTGCTTTTGTATCTGAGGTCATATTTAGGAAAACGTACATCCAATGGTATATGATGGTGGAATATTAGGATCTTAGAATGTTGGAATTATAAGGGGTCTCAAAGTCTGTTGCAAATCCCGTGCCACGGAGGGGGCTCATCTACCCTCGGTCTGCCCATCTCCAACAACGGGGTGCTCGCTGCCCTACAAGGTACCACCTTCTCGCCGTTGGATGGCTCTGAGAATGAGCAAGTTGTTGCGTGTGCTGGACTAAAATCTGCCTCCCTGCTACTGCTCCACAGTCACCCGAGGGCCCCCCTTGGACCCCTGATCCCAGGCCCTCCTTCCCATTCCCACCCTGTCTCAGAGACACCCCCTCTTACCACCGGTTGGCCTGTGCTCAGCTGGTGTTCAGAATGAAAGGAACATTCACGGAACGAAATGTGGGGCAGCCTTCCCCAGGGGCCGAGGGTCTCCTAGACTGCAGTATGTTCTGTAACATCAGGAGAGGGTTTGTGTTCAAATAAGTTTGGGGAATATCTCATACTGTAGCACCCTCTTGAGGCCTTATAGAGCTGTGGTCCCCAACCCCTGGGGGTGGGGGTGGACTGCAGAGCTCCACTGGCCTCCCCCTGCCTTCCCTTGGAGGAAAAATTATCTTCCATGGAACTAGGAAGCGGGTGGGCAGGGGGCACAGCAGGAGTTGGGTGGCACGGTGAGTGAAAGCAAAGCTTCGTCTGTATTTACAGCCGCTCCCCATGAAGCTGGTCCCTGGTGCCAAAAAGGTTGGGGACTGCTGTTATAGAGAACCTTTTAGAATATTAAAGGCTCTGAGAAGTCCTGTAATAAAGAAACCTGGTTCACTTTACTTAATTGACATTTCCCCCTTATGTTTGTTTACTTTTTTTTTTTTTTGAGACAGAGTCTCACTGTGTTGCCCAGGCTAGAGTGCCATGGCGTCAGCCTAGCTCACAGCAACCTCAAACTCCTGGGCCCAAGAGATCCTCCTGCCTCAGCCTCCCAAGGAGCTGGGACTATAGGCATGCGCCACCACACCCAGCTTATTTTTTGTTTCTATTTTTAGATGGGCAGCTAGTTTTTTTCTATTTTTTGTAGAGACAGGGTCTCACTCTTGCTCAGGCTGGTCTCAACTCCTGCCCTCAAGCGATCCTCCCGCCCTGGCCTCCCAGAGTGCTAGGATTACAGGGTATGAGCCACCACCCAGCCAAGGCTTGATGCTTTTTAAAAATTCAACTTTTATCTATGTAATCAGTATTCCTTATGATAAATTTCCTTTAGAATTTTATCATAAAGGAAAGGAAAAAGTCTCTTTTTATAAAGAGGGAAACTGTGGCTTCTTAGATAATAAAATCTGTGAGAATTGTAACACTTTCCTTTTTGTCTTGGCTGCTTGGGAGCTCACAAGTAAATGGCACATTTGGTTCCTACAATGTCATTATCCTAATTTTCTGGTACTTCTCACTCCTCCCCCTTCCTCTCTTGTCCCTCTAATTACAGAAGGCTCTTGGTTTTCTACGGTAATGATCCAATCATTGATTTATCTGTCACTGTACACTTCTGCAAAGCTTTGTTAGAAATAGGTGGTGCGTGAAAAGACATGGACTCTGCTATGGCCCCAGCCCTGCCACTGGCCCAGGCCTTGACCACCGTGTGACTTCATGACTTTGGTAGATACTATTAACATGTCATGATTAAGTTCACTGAGCAGCATGTCCCGGCTGAGTCTGAGAGGGTCGTACACAGGCCTCATGCATCTTGAGCTGCACTCACGTTGTCAAGGGTCCGGGCCGGTCAGGCATCTGCCAGTGACCTCCTGGCAGGCCCTGGAGGCGTGAGCCCGGTGCTCCTGACACAGCCTCGTGGGTTTGCAGGAATGAAGTCGCGGTTTCCTCGGCGCGAGGACCAGGCGGTGCTGCAGAGGAAGGCAGGCGGCGTCAGGGCCAGGCTCCTTGCAGACGCAAAGAAGAAGACCAAGCAGGCGGAGAGGATGCTGGGCAACGCGGCATCTCTCTCCTCCAGCGCCAAGAAGAAGGGCAGAGAAGCGGAGCTGTTGGCCAAGGGCAATGCCAAGGTCAGGGCCGTGGCCATGACGACCGTGGCCTCCCACCTTCCGGGCCTGTGGAAGGACTGCTGTACGAGAGCTGCCCCGGTGGCCCTGCCCAGGGTCTGGCTACTCCACACTAACTGCACGGGGGCCAGGCCGTTAGCTCAGAGCGTCAGGTGGTGGCCGCGTTGGCTCCTCATGAAATAGGTGTCCTTGCTGTCCCCATTGCACAGGTGAGGACGCTGAGGCCCAGCGAGGTTCGTGGAGGACTCACGCCTGGTCTGTTGGGCTTCACTGCCCAAACCCTAGGCGTTTCCTCATCTGGGGCCACGTTCCACCCGATGTGTGCCTCCCAGCTCTGTTGCTCGCTTTGTTGCTCAAACCCCAAGTGAGCTCTGTTGGGGTTGCCTACGGATTTGCAGTGGGCCCCAGGCTTGATTTCTTGTCATGCCACCTGGACTTTGCCCAGCTCCTGCTCTCTGTGCCTGTGTCCCCATCTGTGGAATAGCTGGAATTTCTCCTCCGGGGGGGACCGAGTAGTACCCAGCAGTCTGCACTGCCCCTCGCACCTGCCCGCACTCAGTGCGTGTTCGTGGAATGAACGATCTGGTGCGTGACGCGGATGACCGCCTGGCAGTATCGCCACAGAGCTCTTCACCGCCGCGCTCACCTCTCTCCCGCCCGCCCCCCACAGCTTGCCAAGGCCTTGCTGAGGGACGGGAAGCAGGGGCACCGCCGTGCCAGCCGGCTCGCCAGCCAGACGCAAGCCACGCTGCGACAGGCCTCGCGGCAGGCGCTGGCCTCTGCAGTGCGCAGGCAGGAGCAGGAGGAGGCTGAGCAGGTACGTGCGCCAGGCCCCACCATTTCCTCCCGCCCTCACAGCGGGGCGGGGGCGCTCAAGCTGTTCCTCCTCCCCTGGAAGGTGGGTGCCGGGCTGAGCCAGCTGGAGCGGCAGATCCAGGAATCGCGCGTCTCCCTGGAGAAGGACATAGAGGCCTTGTCAGAGCTACTTGCCAGGCTGGGTAAGGAGACCCCGAGGCTGGGCCCTGAACCCCTGGGCCCCTGGGGCACCTCCAGGACCTTCCCTCAAGGTCCAGTCCTGGGGCAGACTTCCTCCTCGTGCTCACCTTCACGGCTTCCCCCATCCCCATCCTTGGGTCCTTCACGCGTTCGTAACCGCCCCAGGCCCTGGGCCACGGGGAGTGGATGCACGGTGCATGACTCTCTGTGCCTCCAGTGGCCTCCAGTCTGGGGAGGGAGGGAGACACAGAAAACTCACCACAGGCAGGGACACCTGGCTACCAGGTGGCTGGCTGAGCCCTCAGTGACCGAAGGTTCAAGAGAAGAGAGAATATCACAGAAGCAAGTGTGGCATCGAGCATCGGGTGCTGGTTTGGAATCAGACAGGCCAGGATTCGAGTTGGGCTCTGTGTCTCCCTTGGCTGTGAGACCTTGGGCCAGTCACTTCACCTCTCTGAGCCTCAGTTCCCCCATCTGCAAAATGGGAGTAACCATGGGGCCATTTAGAAAGTGCTTACCACAGTGTGTGCTGTGTGGTGAGGGGCAGTAAATAGTGACTCTTAGGAGGGAGGCAGATTCGAGATGGGCCTTAGCAAGGAGGCATTTAGATGAAGGGGAAGGCACACACCAAGGCCACCAAGGCTGTGGGGGGACACGACAGTCAGAGCAGTTGGGCTGAAATGAACAGCATGTGGAGTGCGGTGGCATCATCATAGCTCGCTGCTGCCTCAAACTCCTGGGCTGAATCGATCCTCCCGCCTCAGCCTCCCGAGTAGCTGGGACTACAGGCATGTGCCGTCACACCTGGCTAGTTTTTCTATTTTTAGTAGAGATGGGGTCTCACTCTTGCTGAGGCTGGTCTCGAACTCCTGAGCTCAAGCAATCCTCCAGCCTCAGCTTCCCAGAGTGCTGGGATCACAGGCACACGCCACCACGCCTGGCTAATTTTTCTATTTTTTTGTAGAGATGGGGGTCTCTCTAAGAGGCTAGTCTTGATCGCCTGGCCCCAAGCGATCCTCCTGCTTCAGCCTCCCAAAGTACTGGGATTATAGGCGTGCACCACCATGCCTGGCTAAACAGCATGCATTTTTAAAAATTTTGGTAAAATACACATAATAAAATTTTTCATCTTAACCATTTTTAAGTGCACAGTTCCGTAACATTAAGTATATCGTGCAACTGTCCCCACCACCCATTTCCAGAACTTTTTCATCTTCCCAAACGGAAACTCTGTCCCTATTAAATAACTAACCCCCCACTCCCCTCCCTGAGCCCCCGCCAGCCACCACTCTCCTTTCTGTCTATGAATCTGACTCTAGGACCCTCTACAAGTGGAATCACGTGGTATTTGCTCTGTTTTGGCTGGTTTATTGCACTTGGCGTGATGTCTTGAAGGTCCGTCCACGTGCGTTTTCAGTTACCGTTATTAGTAAGAAGAGGAGGAATCACCACGTTCGACATTTTTCCTGGACCCCAAGCCTGTGCTGAGCCGTTCACACATGTGATCTTGCAGAGTTCTTACACTGACCTTTGGACGCAAGGACAGTTACCCTCTTGCCATTTTGCAGATGAGGAAACTGAGGCAGAGAGTATAGACGATGTGCTCAGAGCTGCGTAGCCAGTCTGTGGGAAAGCCATATGTGGGTCTGACTGACTCGGTGCGTGCTTGTAGCCACTCGTCTATACTGGACGCCCAGCACAGAGCAAGCGCTCTATGAGTGTAGACCACTGTGGCCATCGTCACTGTCAGTCATCCACTTGACAAACTCTGCGCCTCACCGTGCTGACCTGGACCCTGCCCCTGGGAGCCCCAGACGGTCGGGGCAGGTAGAGTGGTGGCTGTCACCCAATTCCGAATCTCCTCAAAGGCCGGCTGTTTGGACTTTGCTGTGGGCCAGGGGCCTCTCGAGGCCTTTGCTGGGAGCGGGACTTGCCCAGGCCAGCGGGGCCCCACTCCCCGGCTCCGCGCCTGCAGCTGCTTGCCTCTGGCGCAGGCTTCCCTGCCTGGAAATTCAGGGCCTCGGGGAGCCCTGGGGCCTAGTGGGGTCCTGTGGGATTAGAAGTCACTGGGACTTCCTTCCCCATCCCTGTCACTGTCCCACCTGGCTGGGCTCTGTCTTTCTATTGAATGTCACACTTAGAGACAAGGTGACAAGGGCCAGGTTGGGGAGGCAGCCTCTGGATCCCATTCCACCGTCACTACCAAGTTCTGATGTGAGCACCGGGCCCCACCCCCTTGTCTGGGGCTTGGGGAGGTGCAGAGAAGTCCTTAACCCCGAGGACAAGTGCTAATGCATGCAGCGGCCGGGGCCGGGACCCTGCTCCAGCTGTCCCCAGCCTTGCTCTGAAGCCAGAGACCCTGCTGTTTACCCCAGTGACAGCCACACCCTGGCACACGGATGGCATCAGTAAATGTGTGCTCTTGGTGAATTGATGGCAGCATGATCGAGCCAGCAGAAACCATGGGGACCTCTCCCACATACACTGCTTTGTAGATGAGGAAACTGAGGTTCAGAGAGGACCCACCTGAGGCCTTCATTTTACAGCAATAATAGTAACACCATCAACAAAAATTAACAGTTGTCTGGTGCCATCTAGGGGAGAGTTCCAGAGTCTGCACATGAGCATTTTGGGGTGCCTGGGTCCTTGCCCACCTCACCACACAGCTGTCTTGGTCCCTGTCTTTCCCTGGTGGGTGGTGGACAGCCAGAATCCTGGCAGGTCTGAGCTGGGGACAGTCTCAGGGGAGGGGGCTGAACAGGTTCCTGGGGCCTGCAGGGCAGCCGGCTCATGCTGAGGCTGTCTGTGTTCCTCTACAGGGTCACTAGACGCCCATGGAGCCCCAGCCCGCACCCTGAACGAGACTCAGCAGGCCCTGGAACACCTGAGGCTGCAGCTGGACTCGCCGGGGGCCCTGCAGGGGAAACTGAGGCTGCTGGAGCAGGAGTCTGAGCAGCAGGAGCTGCAGATCCAGGGCTTCGAGAGTGACCTTGCCCAGATCCGCGCCGACAAGCAGAACTTGGAGGCCATTCTGCACAGCCTGCCTGAGCACTGTGCCAGCTGGCAGTGAGGGCTGCCCAGACCCCTGGCACACACTGCCCCACCTGCTATTTTCATGGCCCAGGGCATGCACACACACAGCCCCACACAGAGGCGCCACTTCGGCACACCCCGAGAGCCGGCTGCTGTGGACTGTCCCCTGTGTGAATAGTCGGGCTCCCTGCCCGCAGGAGTGAGTGTGCATACCCGGTGCACTTGGCAGCAGTGCACGCCCCCACCCCTGCACAGGCATAAACATACATACCGCGTCAGTAACACACGTGCACATGCACACACGTGGGTGCACGTCTGTGTGATGCACGCATATGTTCAAGTCCATCCAGGCGTGCACACATGTTAGAGTGAGTCCATAAGTGTTGAGAGCCAACTGTGTGCCAGGCACCCTGCGGGTGCTGGGTGAGTTGTTATGTGAGATACCCAGCAGGGCTAGCACACCCACTCTTGCCCCAGACAGCAGAGGGATCTCAGCAGATCTGCGGAAATCGAGGGTGGGTTCACCAGGAGCCAGAGCGCCTAGTCCCGGAGCTGCCCTCTGTCCTACCACGCCACTGTCCGCCTGTCACCCGGCATGCACACCCGGCAGCTCTACGCAGCTAAGGGATTGGCAGGCCAAGAAACTCAAGATCCTGGGAGGGTTCTCAGCAGTGGAATCTGGGCCCAGGGACCCCTGAGGCTGTGATGGGGCTTGGAGCAAGGCCCACCTGGCAAGGTGCCACCGGCTTTACCAGCTATTTCCCTCTCCGGACCCTGGGACTACACCACACGCACTGGAGGAATCACCTGCCCTGGGCCCCAACCCTCTTCAGCCTGATCTGTCCAAAGAGCCAGGCCCTCAAGGGGGAGGGGCTCAGATAGGCCACTGAGAGCACCCCTGTATGCCCCCAGCAACCCCGTGGCCTTTGACTGACACTTCCCTAACCAGCCCTGTGGCCCCACCTGCCATGAGGGGAGCCACAGGGGTGTGGAAGCATGGCTGCCATTCCAGTCTGTCCTGCTGGGGAACCCCCCTGTGGCCAGGCCCTCGAGTGGCCTCTGCCCAGGACTCCCTGGCATTTCCTCCTAGTACTCCTCCCCTTTCCTGGGCCGCCTCCAGCACACGGCAGGGCCTTGGCAGTGGGAAGACAGCCCCCCAACAGGAAGCGGGGGCAGTGCAGACCAGTTCTGTTTAATGTGGGAATAAAGGACCCTTTTACTGAGCTGGGTGGTGTGCCTTTGATCCTCCCTGCGGGTGGGCAGCCAGGCACACCTCCCCTCTCCACACGCAGCAGTAGGAAGGTGGCAGAAGCAGAGCTCACGGCTTTGCCAGTGTCTTCCCACTGCGGGGCTTTGCTGGGGTCCTGTGAGCACAGGTACCCACCCTCTGCTCTGGGCTCTGGGGCACTTAGGCAAAGTCTGAGGGGTGGGGTGCAGAGAGGCCCTTAGCTGACCTCTGGTCCAAGCTGGAGACGGGAACTCAGAGCACAGCAAGGAGCAGGGAGGGACACCCTTGAGGAAGAAGAGGAGGGCTTTGAGCTTGGCCTTGAAGGGTGGGGAGACAGGAGGAAAGATTCCAGGCAAGAGGGTGGGCAACAGCCAGGGCTCACAGGGTGGGGCCTGGCCGGCATGGGTCATTCTGGGAACCAAGTTAATTGGGTGGGATTATGGCCCCAAGGCCCACACCCCTCCGGAGTGGGTTTAAGCAGAAAAAGGGAATCTGTTGGGAGGGTCATTTGGAATCTGGGGTGGGAAAGGCTGCCAGGCCTTGGAGGCAGCCTGGGGGGGTGCCTGAGGGTGCTGGCGAGGGGCAGGGGCAGCTTCCCTCTTCCTCCTGCCTTTCCTCTTGGTCTCTGCCTCTGCTTCTCTCTGCTTGTCTGCTTCCGTCTTTCCTCTTTACAGAGTGGCTTTCTTTGCTTTTCTTGCACTTGATGGAAGGGGACACCCCACCACTACTGTAGCCTTGCGCGTACATGTCACCAGGTCCAACGCTGGCAGGAGACAAGCTGGCAACTCTGTCCTGATTGCAGCTGCCCAGCTCAGGTCGGGTCCTCCAGTCCCTGCTCAGGGTAAGGAGGATCTCTGGATCCAAGGCCGCATAATGAGATGACCATGACCCCCTCACCCTAATGGGGGATGGTGTTCAGAGTACAGGTGTGCTCCTCCACAGAGAACCTTACAATCAAGGTGGGGAGGGTTTACGTGGGGACATTGTTAAGCTAAGCTAGTGACCTGGTAGATTTCTGGGGAGATGCTGAAAATGGGGAAGCTGTTACTCCGCAGCATTTGGTGACTGATGTCTCGTGTAAGTGGTACCGAGAAGATCAGGGTTCTCTGAGGACCTCTGGGACAGTCTGATGTCTCCCGGCCCCTCCCCCCAGTTTCTCTGCTGACAGGGCACACGGTGGTTCTGATTCCTGCTCTTGGCATCCAGCCCCTAACCCTGCAAGCCGCAGGGCTCAGCAAAGCCCAGTTCCAGCCTCCCCGAAGGGTGGAGAACAGGCTTCCCCTCCATTCCTCAGGCCTGACATCTTGTGACTCATGTGGGCTGAGCATGCCTGGTGCGTGTGCAGAGCGACTCTCCAGCCCCAGAGGTGGGGCCACTGCTGGCTGGAATGTGGCAGCTGTTGAACATCTGACCAGCGATGCAGCCCAGCAGATGGGTAGTAGAAGGTGGGGTGGCCCTGCCCTGCAAGGTGGCTGACTGGGGCCAACCAGCCCAACTGCTAGGGCAGTCTGAGCCCAGACGGAGAACCACATTACAAGAGGCCTGTTCTAAGTCAGCACCACTCTTTGGCTTCCAGATGGAACATCTCCTGGTAACCAATGATTTTAAGCCCTAAGCCTTCTCCCCTCCAAACTTTTTCTATCTGCATAAACCACCCAGAAAGCAATCAGAGTTACAAAAGCCCCTGCTTAGTGAGAAATTCTTATTTCCTCCACTGTGCAGATCAGGGGACTGAGGCTTGGCCGAGGTCACAGGGCTTGGTCTGACCCAAACTCTAGGAGCGACTGGGCAGAGGAGAGTCACCTAGGAAAAGCAGGCACTGGCTGTGCTGGCTGATGTCAGCCTCAGCCGATTTCTGCCCAGCGCCTGGCTGGGGGCGGCCTTGCCACTTCCCTCTCCAGGTGCAGCCACAGAAAAAAAGATGAGCAGCTGGTCTCGGGATCCCAATCCTAGGGGTCAAGATGGGGACAGCTGTGGGGAAGGAGACTTCTGGATCTGACCCCCAGAGACACGCTCAGTGTGTGCAGCGGGGCTGTAACCAGTGACCAGGTGTGCCCTTTGCTCAGGACAATCCCTGTCTCAGCCTGTGGCCCCAGCCTGGTTGGAGTGCCCCCTTTATCCTCAGACTGGCCTGATTTGGACACTAGATTTCACGGTCACCCCAGTTAAAGTCCCAGTTCCTGCACCCTGAGCGCCACTCTTCCTGGAACTACTGGCCGGCCCGTCATCCTGGCGAACTTGCGCCCCAGGCTTCAGTTCCTGGCTTTTCTCGTCCGCAGATGGGAACGCGAGTCCTGTTTCACAGAGTTTTGAGAATGAAATGACTGGCGCTCAGCGCGAAGTATATGGTGCATAGTGAGTGCCCAATAATGGGTTTTATTAACAAGACACGAATTCATTCCAATTGGGTTGAGGTGCCACGGGTGTCACAGCGCCAAGCTGCGCAAAGGGCAACAGTAATGCGACAGCCTCGGTGGGCCGAGCGCGGACAGCACTGGATCCTCCCAACTGCCGCATGAAGTTCGAGCTAAGCTCGTCGCGTATTGTTTCTGGGGCAGGGACTTGCCCGTCCGGGGAGCAGCGCAGAGGGAGGCTGCGGCCGGCCCGCGCGGAGCATTTTCCGCGTCCTCGGGCGGAGGGGCGGGCGGGCGCGCGTCCCGCGTCCCGCATAATAGCCGCTTTGAGGCCGGGCCCGGCGGCGGGAGGCAGGGAGGGGAGGGGAGGGAAGGGGAGGGGAGGGGGCGGGCAGCGAGGGAGGGGTGTGTCCGGCCGCGCGCGCCCTCCCCCCGCCCCTCCGTCCCGCCGCCACACGCAGCCGAGCTCGGACCAGGCGCCAGTCCCTGCCCGCTGTCCCTCGCCGCGGCCGCGAGTCCCGAGCCGGCGGGAGCCGGTGGTCACCATGTCAGTCGCTCTCAGCAACAGGTTCCAAGGTAGGCGCCACTGTCCCCACGCCGCCCCGCGCCCAGCGTCCCCGGGCGCCACCTGTGCGCGCCGGGCGGACGGCGGGGGCCGGGGCGCGCGGGAACCGGGCGGGGGCGGGGTGCGCGGCCCGGGGAGGCCCCCGCTGCCCCGGCCGCCTCTTTGTCTCCTCCAGGAGGGAAGGCGTTCGGCTTGCTCAAAGCCCGGCAGGAGAGGAGGCTGGCCGAGATCAACCGGGTAAGCCCCGCGCCAGCGCCGCTTGCGAGTCGCCCGGGCCGCCGCGCGCCGAGCGGGTGCCACCTCCGTCCGCGAGGCCGTGCCCGCCGCCACATCCACCCCCTTCCTCCCCTTCCCCGGGTTCCCCCACTGCCTCCCTCCGCCCCCAGCCCTGTCGCCTCCACGCCAGGTAGGTCCGCCTCCACCTCCCCGCTCCGGGCCTGGCTTCTCGGGTTGCAAGCTGCTACTCTCAGGCTGGGGAGGTGGGGCCCGGTGGGGAGCTGGATGCCCCCGGCTGGGCGCTCCCTTGAAAGCCCGCTGGGGACCGCCGCAAGGATTTGGCGGGAAGGGACCCCAGGCCGGGGCTCTCTCCACCGCTGAACACAGGCTCTGGCAGATGCTGGCGGTTCCCTGTGGTCTGCTGCCTCCCTGCGCCTCCAAACACTCAACTCTTTTGCACTCCAACTTTTAGGAAAGGTTGCCTTAGGGACCTGATGCTTTGCTTGCTGCTCTTGGTGGATTCCTGGGAAGAAATACTTCCTGCTGTTGCCAGGCATCCAATGGGAGCTCCGCAAGTTTTCTTAGTGACCATGTAGATTCTAGAAGATAAGAAGAGATGTCAGGACCTGTCTGGGTTAGCCAAAGCTCAAAGGCAGCACAGCCAGTGGCTTTAGGTTTCCCCAAGACCTGGGCTTAGATCTGGCTTCCATCAGGTGCCAGCTCTATGGCCTTCAGCCGAGGCCTCTCCTCTCTGAGCAGGGTCACCCCAAGGGCTCGGTGAGGGAAGGCATGTAGCATCCAGCACCTGGCAGCCGAGAAGCACTCACATGGTACTAGAATGATTTCCTGAGGCTGACATCCCCCAGGTTCCTTCCTAACTGGTGGCAGAGGCATAGCCACTGAAACAAGCCTGGGCATTGCCCCTGCTGGCTCCCCCAGGGCACTGGTCACCCAGGGTCTGAACCCAGCTCGGAGTCCCAAAGAAGCATGCTGGTGGTGTCGCAGAGCCCCGGAGGAGGCTGTGGGAGGTGGGTCCAGGGGCTGGGGCATGGCTGTATGTAGTGTTCCTTCTTGCCAGCAGCTTGCAGTCTTGAGTCCCTCCTCAGTGTTGTTGGACTGCTTAGAAGTGGGCCGCTTGTCTGTTTTCAGTCCACTGGATACAGGTGTCCCATGGAGGACTCGGGGACTGCAGGGTCCCTCCAGGTAAACTCCAGCCACCTCACTGCCACCCTCACCCAGCCTCCTGGTGCCGTCTGGAGCACAGCAGCTGAAAGGTTGCCTGGACATCTGGCTGGGGCTCCCAGGGGCTCCCTCCCAGGTCACTCTGCACCAGCCCAGCCTCAGACTTGGCTGCCCTTGCTCTCTGGACAGGAGCCTGGGACCCTGACCTCATATAGCCCCCTGGGCCACTGGGCCGGGCAGGTTCTGAGCTGGCAGAACCCTGAGCCAGAGACAGCTGGAAATGGGGGGTGAAGTGACCATTGTTGGACAAGCCAGAAGAGTGGACAGTGTGTGGGACTTTCCATGCCAACCCTACCCTTGGGGAGGCAGCTACAGGGTTTTTGGAGGTGGACTGGCTTGGCTCAGAAAGGGGAGAAATGTGGCTATCTGGAATGATCCAGACAGCACTGGGACTGGGCAGATTGAGCAAGAAGGAGCTGTGGTCTTACCACCTCGGGATCCCAACGCCCAGAGGGGGCAAGCAGCTGACCCCAGGCCACACAGGAGCCCATGGCAGAGCTTACAGTCCAGGGTCCTTCCCCTGCTGGATGCTGTTCTCAGACCCACCACGTGAGTCCAGGCTGCTGTAGGGCTTCTGGGACCCAGGGTCTGGGTTCCTGTAGGAAGGAGGCTCCAGGATGGAACCGCAGCCGGGCGGGTGGCCCACCATGAGGCGGGCCGCAGAGTGCTGGCCTGTGACCCTGGGCAAGCCACTGTGTCTCTCTGAGCCTTCCTCCTCAGAAGGAGATGGTGGTGGTTGTGATTTTTCAGTGAGATAGTCTACATAAAGTACCTGGGAGCACTGGCTGCTGTCCCGATTGTTATCATTTGCTTGGGGCCTCAAGGTGCGGGCAGTGGGAGACGTGCCGTGGCCCATACTGGCTGCTCAGCCTGGAATGGGAGCAGCGATCCCTGCTCCTCTCCAGTCCCTGCGACATGGAGAGAAGCGGATGGAAGCTGTTTGCAGCCTGTGGGGGAACTGCTCTGTGGGGGTCGAGTCCAGTTCGCCCATGGCCATGGCTGCGGTGGAGGGTCTCTGCGGGGTGCATTCTAGGGAGAACTGTGTGGGCAGCCCGACTGCCTTCCTTTGGGGTACAGCTTCACTGCCTCACTGCAGTGCGGATTCTGGGGGGCTGGGCTGAACGGCGGCCCAGTGGCCCCGTGGAAGCAGGAAGCCCTGCAGGACCGGGCTTCACGACTCACTGCCGGGGGGGTCACCAACTGCTGTGCCAGGCAGCTTGGGCACTGTCGTGGCTGCTGCCTGGGGCAGAGCCCAGCCTGGCCGGCGGCTCTGGGGACCTCTCTGGGCCAACACCCAAGTTCCCTTTGGGGCCTTTCTCCTCCCCTGATGCAAGCCAGCTTCCAGAGGGCAGCGGGTAGCTCCGTCTTAGCTATTGTTATTATGAGGGATTCAAGAGTAAAAATAGAAGACTCAGTGGGCCTAGAAGTCCTGGTAGAGGAAAGGAGGCGGGGAGCTGTATGAAAATGCACCTTTTTTGGTCTCGCTTCAGTTTTTGTTACCGATTTCCAGCGCTTGATATGCCTCGCCGAACGCTCGCTCTAACCTTGAAGTGAGAACAGGCACCGCTTGCTGTTCCCATTTTACAGAAATCCGCACCCAGGCGCTGAGTGAGTTGCCTGGGTGCAGCAGCTGCAGTTTGAACCTCACCTATATTCCCATCTCTGAGCTCGGCGGGGCCTGCTCTGCGGGTGCCTGCCAGTGTGGACATACCCGCACTACTGGAGCGGGCAGAACTGCGAGTGCCTCCTACTCCCCCCACATAGCTGGCATTCCCTGAGCCCCGATGACACGGGAAGTGACCCCAGGCCAGCTAGGCCCGGCCTTTTAAGGCAACGGGAGAAATTTTCTCCAGCTTCCCCCAGGGACAGAGAGGCCGTGGGGCTGGGATTGGCTCCTCAGTGCACTTGCGCCCCAGGGCGAGCCGGAGGAGCCCGGAGGACCCCGAGGGCTGCTGAGCCAGCTGGGTGGGGGGGGGCCTTTAACCCAGTATCGTGAGTCGTGGCTGTGCTCCTGCCTGCGCTGTTGTCTCACTGACCCTCTCCGCAGAGCGCTCCAGTCTGCCAACAGCCCAGTGGACAGGGATTATTATGACTCCCATTTTAGAGATGAGGAAACAGGAGGCTTGGCTGGATGAAGTCACCTGCCCATGGTCACCCGGCCAGGAAGTGGCAGAGCCGGGATTCAAACCAGGTCTGTCTGACTCCACACGCTGCCCACGGCCCAGCTGGCCCCTGTCCACCAGGCGGCTGCAGCCTCGCTGTGACACAGGCCTCTCCTGCTTATGTGGATAAGGATCTCTGGCTACCGTCCTGACGTCCCAGCCCTCCTGGGTCGAATGAAGGGCACTCACATTCCCCGGCACACTTAGGTGCCTACTCGTTATTTCAGAACCCAAGTGCCAGCTGTACCGGAAGACAGCTGGGCAGGGCAGGCTGGGTGTCTCTGCCCAGGGGTGTACAGATTCCTGCCCTCCCCCACCAGAGGGGACCTCTGAGACCTGACCCAGGCAGCCACACAGATGTGTCTCTTTTCCTGTGTACCTGGCAGTACCACCTGTCCCTGCCCAGGTGAATGTGCCCAGCTGGCATTGCCAGGCACCCGTCTCTCTTGCTCTTCCTAAATATATTATAAGGGAGATGGCGATAAGCGGCCACGTGAACCTCTGAGGATTCAGTGTCCCGCACAGGTCCGGCTGGTTATGACCCCGGTGTGGCCACTGCACAGGAAGCTGGAGATGGAATTTCTGCAGGGGCTGCTTCATTTCTGTAGCTGGTGGGGTGTTTTTCTTCAGCTGCCCCCTCTATTGGCGAGGACTCAGTGTCCGGATTGGGCCCCAGAGCTGCTGTGGGGAATGTGAGCCCACTGTCCCCGTGGGTGCACGTTGCAGGCGCCTGCTACGCGCCTGGTGTCAGGCACTAGGCACCAGGCCCGAGGCCAGCCAGTTGTGGCCTGGTCCTGGCCCTTTAAGAGCCGCGGGCTGCGTCAGAGGCGCCCTCCCCTGCGTGGTGCTGCCTGCCCCTGGAGCTCTCACCCAGGGCTGTAGCCACCAGCCCCTTGGATGGCCTCCAAGATGGTGATATGCGCCCACCCCAAAATTCTGCTGCAGCTGATACATAAGGACCAGCCTGGAGGGCCAGGAGCAAGGGGCCGCGAGCAGGTGTTAGAGGTACCAGCCCAGAAAGAGAGTTAAGTAGGAGGAGCGGGCAGGTGGCAGGGCTCCAGAGGCCGGGACACACAGGGGCTGCCAACCTCTGATGGTTTTGGAAACAGCCCGTCCTGGGCGTGAGCACTTGGACTTGCTCCCTCAGGGACTCAGGTGTGCATCCGAGGTTGTAAGTGACCAGGAGGGCTGCGATGGGAATGCTCCGGCACCGCCAGGTAGGCCAGGAGTCTGAGGACAGAGCGAAGTTTGCCCTTGAGTGGGGGTGGCCCGAGGGCCAAGGCTCACTGGGAGGACCTCACGGCATAAGGAGGGGCACAGAGAGTCAATAGGTGTTTTCTCTGCCCTTCCCCCCGCCACACACTTGTCTCTTGGTGTGGCTTGAGTTTGCGTGACCCCAACACATAATAGTGATTGCTGACACTTAGCAAGCAGACCGGGAGCCGGGCTCTCTATGCAGTTAGCTCATTTAATCCTTGCAGAAACTCAATGAGAAGCTTCTACATATCGTGTGATCCTGATTGATAGATGAGGAAACTGAGGCCCAGGGTGGTGGGGCAAGCTGCCCAGGGCCACAGAGCTAGTAACTGCTGGAGCTGGGATCGGGACCCAGGCAGCCTGATGTTACCTCCCCCACCCCTGTACCCAGCACACCCTGCGCGCAGGGAGTTATGTGGGGCTCACAACCATTGTGACTTGAGTCAAGAGTAGTCCCTTCTGGCGATTTGGTTTCCCCAGCTATTGAACAGGAGGGCGAGCCGGGTCCTCTGAGGAGCCCATCTGGGTTCCATGGCTGGGTGGATGTTTTAAGAGCTCTGCCACCTCCCAGAGCCCCATCCTTGGACACTCTGGCCCTCGGGGACTGGCAGGTGGGCTCGCTGCTTCCTGTTTGTCGCCCCCACCCCCCTCCTGCCTGCTTGCAATTCCGGCTCTTTGCCAGGGACTGATCAGGCTACTGAGGCCTCAGACTCACCCTCTGCATATCCATAGCCACTTCCAGGCACCCCTCACACCTGCTCCCCACCCCAGCAGTTTCTGGAGAGACCGTGGGTTGGGCTGGGAGTGTGGGTTGGATTAGAATAAATCGTCCAACCTCCGTCCCCCTGGAGGGCTGTAGAGTGGTTCCCCGGCCTCCAGAATGACCTGCAGCTGCCCAAGAAAGGGAACTCCTAGTATTGACTTTCTTTGCCCCGAAACCTGTGGCCAGGCCACCTTCTCTTTGTTTGGGACAGGGAGGGAGCAGGGATGGCGAAGGGAGGTAGACTTTGAATTGTTTAAACTTTGTAATCTTGAGCAAGTTGAGCAACCTCTCTGGGCCTCAGCTGTCCATCTGTCAGTGGGGAAACCCAGGAAGGGGGGAGAAATCCTAACAGCCTGCACCGGTTATGGGGGAGCCTCTGCTTCCTAATGAGGGTCTGCGGGGGTTATACGCTGATTCCACGGATACGAATGTTAGAAAAAGTAATAATAAATAGCTAACATTTACTTAGTATTTGCCAAGCGCCAGGCGCTGTATTAAACATTGTGCATAAACATTGTGTATTTCCTTACACGCTGTAGCTCTTAGGACAGGCCTTCGAGGTAAGATCTCTGTAATCCTTCCTACTGATGAGGAAACTGAGGCACAGACATAGGAAGTCATTTTCACACAGCTGCTAAGTAGCCTCAAACTCAGGCATTCTGGCTGCTGCTTGCCCTCTTTTCCTTTGGCTTTTCTTCCAAACACCTGGGCGGCTTCTAGCCGCAGGGGTCCTGGGTGGACAGGATGCCTGCCCACTGGGCATGGCTGTGTCCCAAGGCAGATGCGGGGAGGTTGCCTGGAGGAAAGAAGCTGTGGCTGTGCGTGAGCAGAAATCAAGAATCCAAAGCTGGGAGGTGGGCGCGGGCAGCCCAGCCGTGGAGCCGCGGCCCTGCCGCCCGCCTCCCCCGACCAAGGCATGGTGGGCACAGCTGTCCTCAGCCCAGGTCCAGGGAGGGCTGCCCACCCACGCACGAGCGGGTCAGCTGCTTCTCCTGCCCCTGTGACTCTGTGGCTCAAGCATTTGTCATTTTTGGCTCTAAGGAAAATTGAGTCCAGTCCCTGAGTCCCCTCCAGTCTGTGTCACACATAGGCACACGCTTTTGCAAAGCTGCCTGACCATTGCAGGGGTGAGGGTGGAGGAGGCAACTCTGGGCCGGACGGCATGCTTCTCCGTTCCTTCAGCAAATGTTTACTAAGTGCCAGCTATGTGCTGGGCGCTGCTGGGAGCTGGGCGTCTAAGGGAGCAAGATGCTAAACACGTCTGCTAGGTCCTGAGGACCCGCCTCCTCCCCACTGCCCCCCGACACCACCTCCTCTGTGGCTTCTGCTCCTTGGCTCTGCGTGGGGACGGAGCCCCAGCAGCCTCTGCCGTGGAGTCCACCCAGCGCGGCCAGTGGCCAGTCTGCTGCTTGGGGCAAGTTATCTCTCCTCTCTGGGTCTCCGTCCGGTCGCTCATCCTGCACAGACGGGCCGAGCAGCTACTGTGTGGCGCCTACATTCTAGCAGGGGCCGCAGACAACGGACAGTAACCGCCTCAGCAGTGACAGTGAGTTGTGTCAGGGGTGACTCATCCCCTGGAAGGAGAGGAGAAGCAGAGCAAGATAAAGGTGGGTTGCAAGTGGCGGTGGGCTGCCGCGGGCAGGCAGGGTTGGTTGGCCACATTGAGATGACATTGAGCAAAAGCCGGGCGGAGTGAGGGAGAGAACCACGCAGGTGTGTGGGGGAAGAGCACTCCGGGCGGGGACAGCCGGAGCAGGGTCCAGCCAAGGGGGCCGGGACCGGCCACGCCTGCAGTTCGTGCTGTGCTCTTGGCCTTGCTCTTCATGGTGGCTCTGTGTCCATCTGCATGTGATGTGTCTCCAGACCAGGGACTGTCCTTCCCCTTGAACCCCGTCTGCCAGCCCACGTAGAGCTGGGTCCCTGGGGCTGGTCGCACAGGCTCGGGCTGGGCAGCATTTCTGGGGGGGCCCTCCTGCTCTCCTCGGCGGCTCCCCGCCACGGGACTTGCCTGTGCTCGGTCCTCCCCTCGAAGGTTCTCCATTTGGTGGTAAAGTGGATGGAACGTAGGGGCAATGTGGTGAGTTGGTTAAATGGATTCCATTTAAAAATTCAGAGACTGTGAGCTTCCTACTTTTATGAAATGTCCTTTTCTGAACTCGTGGCAACAGTCATTGGTAATGGTTTAAAAAGTCTTTACTTGGCAAAAACTTGGCAGCATATGGTAGTGCTTCCCCGCCTGCCTTTAAAAATGTTTCTTGCCTGTGCCACCCCAAAGTCTGGGAACCACTGATCTAATGCGTCCCTCCACTGGACAGACACGGGTCGGGAGGTGCCTGCTTTGCTCAGGGTCACAGACAAGAGTTAATGGTCCTGCTCTTGGTCAGAGGATGGGGCGGGAGAGCAGTGCCCAGGAGCTAGAAGAGGGAGCCGAGAGGAAAGGAAGTCCTCCTCCAGCCTGCGGGAGGAGGATCTAGCGCTGTGCCCGGTGCATGAGAATGAGGCCTCAGTGGGCTGTGGCCAAGCCAGTGAGACCCGTGGGCGCTGGGGCTGCCTCTGCCCAGCTGCCGGAGCCTGACAGAAACAGGTTTGAAAACAGCCCCGTGCTCCTTCGGCTGCCTGCGGACGTGTCGTTTAACCTCTCTGGTCCTCGTGCTCTAACTTGTAAAATCAGAACAGTGGCGGCTGTGAGGATTTAGTGAGATAACGCAGTGCCTGCCACAGTCAGTGTTTTACCAAAACCCAGAGGGCAGCCAGACCCCTCTCCCAGCCCAGCGAGGGGAGCTGCGTTGCCCGGTGGGTTTCTCCTGCGGTCAAAGGGTGCTCAGTTAACGTGGAGGAACTGGAGCCATAGAAGGGGTCATTCTGCCTCGTACTCATAATCGTACCTGTTGCTTACTGAGCGCCAACACACTAGCCCAGCGCCGAGGGTTCCCGGTGGATTGTATCTGTTGGGGCGTAGGTGTGTCTTACTGTGCCTATTTCACAGCTCCTAAAGAGAGGACTGAGATATCCAAACCCAGATTGCTATAGTCATCTAGGTCCGTGTCATCCCCTATTCTACTTTAAGCCCCTTGGGCATTGACAGCAGCCTGGAAGGGTAGTGAGTTCTCTGTCCTAGGAGATATGTAAGTACAGTACAGACTTGGTCATCATTTAGTGGGAAATGATGGCAGGAATTTAGCAACAGATCAAATGACTGACATGGATTACACTGAACACCATTTTAAACCCTGGACTGTCTGTAATTTTGGGATAGGAACCTTATTCACGTGGTCTCTCCTGCTCCCTTGGTGCCTAGCACACTGCAGTGTACATCGTGTCCCTCGAAAAATGTTCAGCGAGTGCACGAATGGGGGAGCAATGCCCTGTCCAGGCAGCTCGGTAATGAGGAAGGCGAGCTCTAGAGAAGAGAGGGGATTTGCAGCGTCTGAGTGGCAGGATGGGAACATGCCCTGTGTCCCCATCTGAATGCAGGTTTTAGGGCTGCTGGAAGATTAGCCACAAGGCATATAAGATACCTGGCACTGTGCCCAGCATAGCAGGCATTCACTCATTTGTAGCTTTCTGTTTTCAGGCCGGAGACCAGGCCAGGTGAACACCTGCAATATGCCCATATGTGAGTGTCAGGACCAAGGGTGTGGGCTGTAAATGAGATGGAGCTGAGTGGAAGCTCTGCCTTGTGAGCCTCAGTTTCCTCATCTGTAAAATGGGCATAATAATAGTAGCTACCTCTTGTGGCTACTGGGAGACCCAAAGAGATCATGTAGGTAAGTGCTTCACCCTGGATCTAATCCTTCCCACCCCCCGGGGGTTCTGAAAAGATTCATTTGAGTCTCTCCAAGCATCTTAGGGGAAGACGGGCCAGGGATTGACACCCCCATTTTATAGGTAAGGAAACAGGTGAAGAGGGTGTCCTCCCAAGCAGTGTATAGTCATGTTCTAGCTAGAGCAGAGACCAGTAACATGACCCCTGCTGTTTATTGAGACCTTCTCTATGCTGAGAGTGGTTTACACACTCTCATCGGATTCTCATACAAAGTCAAGAAACAGCTGTGATAATCACCCTGCTTGCTAGACGAGGCAGTACACGTGCAGAGAGGAATTAATTAGCTCAGGATCACAGACCTAAGAAGTTAACGACAGAACCGGGTAGCTTGTCTTTGGCGCTTACAGCTTCACGGATCTCTGCCAGGTGCCCTGGGTGGGGCGCAGGTCCCAGCACTGGTAACTCAGCTGCTGGCCGAAGGGTTTAGTCTGCTGGTACCGACCCTCCAGGGCCCTCCCCAACCCGCTCAGCTTCCTAGCCCAGGGCAGACCGCACAGATCTGCCTCTCAGGGCGACGGGAAGCTGGAACAGACACAGGACAAACCCTGTCTGGTCAGGCCTGGCCACCCCGGCAGGAGAGGAGGCACCCAAACAATGGGCCCACGTGTGGGTGACCTCTGCCCCCTGACCCCTTGCTCAGCACTGTCCTCTTGCCTCTGTAGGAGTTTCTCTGTGACCAGAAGTACAGTGATGAAGAGAACCTGCCAGAAAAGCTTGCAGCCTTCAAAGGTAAGCTGGGCTGGCTGCGCGGGCATCCGGGGGAGCTGGGCTGGCCCCTGCCCCGTCGCACACGGAGCTCCTTAGCACCAAGGGGCTAGGCTGTGGCCTGTTTCATACCAAACTCCCCTCTTCTTGGCAGGCTTGGAGATGGGCCCCTGAGAGGTGGGGGCAGGCCCCTCCACCTGCCACCGCAGACCCCCTGACCCCTGGCCTGCAGGCCTGGCCTGGCCCGGCCCTGCCCCTCTCTCTCTCCGGCTGCTGGCGGGGCTCAGGTTGGCTCCTGTCAGCCGCCAGGGCCCGCTCGCTCCAGGCCCCTGCACACAATCAGCTCTTTGTGAACAGCTCTTGCCTCTCCCCCTCTGCAGCGAGCGTCTCAGGAGCCCCCGCGGAGAATGGACGTTTGTGTCGCCACAGTGAGGCGAGGGGGCAGAGTTTCTGCCCATTGAGTCCCGGCAGCACAGATGAAAAGAAAACAGGGCCTGGAAGCCTGTGCGCAGAGAGGGGCAGCATAAAGGTCCCTCTGTTCGGGGCCCTGGTGCTTGGGTCCTCGCCAGCACCTCGAAAGGAGAGGAGCCGTGCACATGCGGAGCGCGGCAGATCCACCTTTCCTGCCCGGGATGCTCTCGGGTGCCGGAGCCCTGGGCTCCCTGGGGGACACATGGCAAGTGTCCCGGAGTCGCATCTCCATCCCGAGAGGTTGCAGCGTGGGCATCCTCCTGGCTGCAAGGCCAAGGACCTGCCAAGTGCTCCTAAAATCACTTACAGCTTAGATGTCCTTGGGCAGGACATGGGTGGCCAATAATTTTAATAACAGCTGGCATTTGTTGGGCATCGACCTGAATGAAGCACTTCTCACACGGCACGGGGCGCTCCCCGGGTCACCCAGCCCAGCGGGAGGGCAATGGTGCACCTGGTACTATGCAGACGGAGAAACTGAGGCTCGGGTTGGGGAGGTCATTGGCAGGGGACACACAGCCTGCCTAGAGCAGAGCTGGGACTTATCCCCGTCAGTCTGGCTCCAAAGCCCCTGCTCTGAACCGTTATGCAATGATGCTTTTCACATTAAGGAAATAGAAAAAAGACAGCCCTGTCCCCACCCTGTCCCAGCTGCCCGCAGGAGAGCTCTCTCTTGCCTTCTCTCTGCGTCCAGCGGCCACTGTTCAGGGGTGGCTCTGGGAGGAGGCACAGGGTCTTGGGGGGTCTGACGTCCACTCTGTTACCTGGGTGTAGGACTGGGTCTGTTGGGCCAGACCAGAACCGCAGGAAGTTGTACAGGGAAGGCAGCGACTGAAGGGCCTCCGATTGCTCACTCTTTTGATCGCTCACTCTTTGCTCTCCAAATGAGCGCTTGCTCCCGTCCAGGCCCATTCCTGGCTGAGAGCAGGCGTTCTAGTAGGGGGGAGTGGTATAAACAGAGAGCAGGGAAATACAAAGGTCTAGTAGGGGGGAGTGGTATAAACAGAGAGCAGGAAAATACAAAGGTCAAAGGCCGTGGTAGGTGCTTTGGTGAGAAACAGACCGTGGAGGGAGGATGGGTGGGGGCGGAGAGCCCTGAGCATACCTGGGGGAACGTTCCAGGCAGGGGGCAGCGAGCTGGAGCAGGTGGGAGTGGATGGAAGCAGCAAGGCCACCCAGGGACCTCGGCTTGCTTACACTGGCCACTCTGCTGACGCAGGCTGACCTGCCAAGGCCACACGGTTCACTTGACGTACTGCCTTTGTGAGAAGATACCAAGCATGTTGCTGCGTATCCTCCCTCCCTGCCGGAGGTTTTCCTGGACTGCTTAACTGGGGAATTTTAACTCAGTCTGTACGCGAGGGTCTGTGAATCTCTGGAAACTGTATGTGCCACCCTGTGGCTAGGGCAGGCCCACAGGTTTTGTCCTGCTGTCACAACCACAGGGACTCCTTAAATCAGTGGTTCCCACGCCTGGGTCCCACCAGAATCAGCTGGGACACTCTGAAAACAGACCCTTCCCACACCCACTGAATCCGAATCTCCAGGGCCAGGAATCGGATCTAGCGGTTCTGTGGCTGGCTCAGCTGTGGTTGGCCTGCGCTGGTGGGGACCTGGGAGGAAGCAGCTGCCCTCCTAAGAGGGTCAGAGTGGCCCCCAGCCCTCTTTGCCCTAGGAGAGTGTTCCAGGCAAGATGAGCTCTTTCTCCAGAGACCGTGCCCACGATGCTGGGACCTTGGGTCAGGAACCCCTCGAGGGCGAGGAGGGTGGTGTGGGCTCCTGAGGACCCGGTCTTTTGCCCTCAAGTGAGTCACTGGGTCCCTGCAAGGAGAGATGCTACTTTCAAGCTAATGCCAGTTTTTGCCCTGTGATTTCCAGAGAAGTACATGGAGTTTGACCTGAACAATGAAGGCGAGATTGGTGAGTGAGCCTTGAGTGTGTTGGGGGAGGAGGGTAGAAGATTTGAGGGTCCAGAGAGCCCCTGACCCCACTTAGGTGAGGCGCGTGGGGTGGTCCCGCGGCAGTGATGAACGTGCGCTGCAGCTTCCCTCGCCGGCAGGGCGCCGAGCCCCGAGCCCTTCTGCCTCTGCCCGGGCTCCACTGCTTTCCCCCAACCCGTCCCCCTCTTGGCCTCCCCCCCACAGGTGCTACAGGGACTCAGAATGGAGGGTGTCACGCTCTGCTCAGGGCTGGAGACACTCAGGCTGCTTTAGGGTGGACAGGCAGTTGACCCCTGGCCCAGGGAGCTGGCGTTTCCGTGGTCCCCGAGCCTGGTTCCGTGGTAGGGGTTCTGCAGTTGCTAAGGTGTTTTCATACATGTCGATTCCTTCTCCGGCAGACCTTTAATTGCGTCCTGCTGTCCAGGCGCTGGGGGTGACACCCTGTCGTGTGGCACTTACATTCTGATAGGCCACAGCTGGGTCTTACCAGCAATGACGCAGCCAAGGCCGTTTGATGATCTCCATCGCGCAGCTGAGGAACCGAGACTCGGACAGGCGGAGCGACCGCTTGGGGGGCTGGTTGTGGGGAGCGGGGCCCAGGCCTGGCCTCTGGTTCTGAGCAGGTTCTCCCTCTCCTGTCCCTGCCGTGCCCCTGGAGTTGCCGCTGCCACTGGCATTTCTGCTCCTCTCTCCTCTGGCCTCGCTCTCTTCTCCCTTTTGAATATTTTGATCACTTTTTCTTTAGAAAAAATATTTTTTGACTTATTAAATTAATATATTTTCATCGTAAAAAATATTGGGAGACACAGTAAAGCACAGAGACAAAAATATGTCACTTACCATCCCCCCTCCCAGAAATAACTGCTGTAAACATTTTGGTTTATACCCTTTCACTCCACTCTTTTTTTTTTTCTTTTTCCGAGACACAGTCTCACTCTGTCAGCTGGGCTAGAGTGCAGTGACATCACCATAGCTCACTGCAACCTCCAACTCCTGGGCTCAAGCGATTCTCCTGCCTCAGCCTCCTGAGTAGCTGGGACTACAGGCGTGCACCACCATGCCCGGCTAATTTTTCTATTTTTAGTAGAGACAGGGTCTCACTCTTGCTCAGGCTGGTGGTCTCCAACTCCTGACCTCAAATGATCCTTCCACCTTGGCCTCCCAGAGTGCTAAGATTACAGGCATGACCCACCGCACCCAGCCCCACTCTTTATTCTAATCATAAATATTATTTCATACCATCTTAGAACCTCTTTTCTTAAAAATAGCTTAATGTTTGGTGAATTGTTTTTTTTTTTTTTTTTTAAGAGACAGGGTCTCACCGTGTCTCAGGCTGGAGTGCAGTGGCACAATCATAGCTCACTGTAACCTTGAATTCCTGGGCTCAAGAGATCCTTCTGCCTCAGCCTCCTGAGTAGCTGGGACTATAGGCTTGCACTGCCATGCCCAATTAAAAAAATTTTTTTTTGGAGAGATGGGGTCTTACTATGTTGCTCAGGCTGGTCTCAAAGTCCTGGCTTCACCTGATCCTCCTGCCTTGGCCACCCACTATGCTGGGAGTATAGGCATGAGCTACCATGCCTGGCCTGGTGAATATTTGGATTTATGATTGATTTTTCCTTTGACATATAGTTAATGGCTACATAATATTCCATTGTAGGGATGGACTCTACTACCTTCAGCCAACACCTTAGTATCAACCATTTAGATGCCTTCTAATTTCAATTATTGATAATTCTGTAAAGAACATCTTTGTACATGAATCTTTGTTCACATTGCTGGTTCTTTCTTTTCTTTTTATTTTTTTAAAATGGGGTGTCACTGTGTCACCCAGGCTAGAGTAGAGTGGTGAAATCATAGCTCACTGCAGCCTCAAATTCCAGGGCTCAAGCAATCCTCTCATCCTGGCCTCCCAAAGTGCTGGGATCACAGGCATGAGCCACTGGGCCCAGCCCTCTGGTTATTTGGTTAGAGTAAGTCTCAGGAATGGGACATTGTGGGTCAAAGGCTTTTGCAGCATCTTGCCAAACTGCCCTCAGAAAGGTCTTGCCAGCTAGAGTCTGACAGCTGCGTGTGGCGCCCTCTTGCCCTTTCCTGGGCAAGGCTGCCCAGCTCTCTTTGAAATGCCTGGACATCCTGGCACCTTCGAGCCTGGCCCCCGTCCCGCCTGCCCTGCTGGCCGCATGCTGCCCACGGCCCTGCACCCAGCCCCGCCCCACTCCCGCCATCCTCTGCTTGCCCATTGTTCGCAGAAGCACAATCTGAAGGAAATTGCCTCAGATCTTGGGAGCTGGGAGGGCCACGGCAGGAACTCCTCGCGGGTGTAGTGACTTTTTGGTGCCTCCCTTGTTTTTCTTGAATTTTGTTCTTTTGTTGGTTTTCCTGCTGCACAGGATATTTTTGGCATCCTTTCCCTTCCAGCTGAGGCAGAGCCCCAGGACAGCTGGGCGGGAGTGGTGGGTGAGGAGGAGCTGCCTGCCACCCAGCACCCAGGAGAGTAGCTTTCAATGCCTGGGGTCAGATGGGTTCCCTGACCCCCTCCCCCCCATTGCTGAGCAGTGATTTCCCGAGTGGCAGGAGAGTGGGCACACACACCCTAGCTGCAGGGAACAGCAAGCTAACAACAACGGCATGAGGAACAGCAGCTCCTTTGCTGAGCACCTGCTCTGCAGGGACCATACGCCGTCCCTGTGAAGGATCCCTTCGTCCCATTCCACCGTTGGCGGGAGCAGGGGCTCAGAGAGGCTAAGTAGTTTGGCCCAGGTCCCACAGCCGGGAATAGCAAAGCTCAATTCCAACGCAGGTCTGTCTGACTCGAGAGCCCAGGTCCCTCACCACTAGTCTCCACTGCCTCCGAAGAGAGCAGGTGCGATGGGCTCATCCTCCCTGGAGGACGAACGCCACTGACTGCAGACTCAGGGAGGGGATCTCGCGCCAAGCCTCTGGCGTGGGGTGCCGGAGCGGAGCTTTCCCAGCTTCCCCGCTGGGCCCCCGGCAGCCTGTCTCCGCTTCACAGACCTGCTTTCCCTCCGGCAGACCTGATGTCTTTAAAGAGGATGATGGAGAAGCTTGGCGTCCCCAAGACCCACCTGGAGATGAAGAAGATGATCTCAGAGGTGACAGGTGGGGTCAGCGACACCATTTCCTACCGAGACTTTGTGAATATGATGCTGGGGAAACGGTCGGCCGTCCTCAAGCTGTGAGTACCTCCTGACCTCTCCTGGGGCCTCTGAAGGCAAAGTCGCTCTGTGCAGAGACGCCCCTGGCTCAGGGCGCCTGAGCCATTCCCCAGCCAATAGGTAACGCATCGTGTGACCTGCTGGGCAAGGTACTTGATTTTCCTGAACTTTCTGTCTTTATCTGTCAAATGGTCACGTTACTGTGTACCTTGCAGGGGAAATTAGCCTGTAGCAGAGCGTCTGGCACAATCAGCGCTCAGTAAGTGGCAACTCTGAAGATGATGATGGTGATGGTGACAATGGCGATAAATCCGTCAAAACGTTCCAAGCCTCACTTTCCTCATTTGTAAAGCAGCTCCACTCCCCCCACAGGTTGTAAGCATAAAACAGAGTCAGAATCGGCTCTAAGGGGAGGTACAATTTGAATCTTCTTGCTGTCACTTGCTACTGAAAGGACCTTGGGCAAGTTACCTAAGATCTGTAAGCCTCAGTTTCTCCATCTGTAAAATGTAGAAGGTCATACATGTCTCCTGTGAAATGTCCTGAGGCTAATGAGGCGACACACCTGAAGATTCCAGCCCCGTGTTCGGCCAGCAGCAAATGCCTAATGTACGGGAGCACATCACAGGCGCTTCCGCACTGGAGAGGGTTAGAGAGTCCCTATTCCCCAGAGAGTCTCATTGTCATTTGTCACAGCTGCAAGGATACTCACTTGGCTTTTATGAAATAAGTTTTTAAGTACTAAGGTGAAATATACCTGTCTCATTTTACGAAGGAGTTCGTGGAAGCCCAAGGAGGCTCATGGTTCAATCTGGCCAGAGCTTTAGCATCCCCTTGCAGGAGGAAACGCTGAGGACCAGAGAGGTTGAGTGTCGTGCTTGACTGAGCCAGCTGGGAAGTAGCAGAGCTGGCATGCGTAGCCAGGCTGTTCGCCCCAGAGGTTATACTCTGAACCCCTGCCCTCTACTCCTCAGACTGTACTCTCAGAGCAGGGAGGAGGATTTGGAAGAGCTCAAGGGGCCCTGAGACAGAGCCATGGCCCAGCCTTGCTCATCCTCCTCCAGGCAGCATGGGTAGGGAGGGGCATGGCCTCAGAGCCAGAGGCCTGGAGTCTCAGCCTGCCTCTGCCTTGGACGGCCTGCGTGGTTCTGAGGAGTCACACTGCCACTCTGCACCTCAGTTTTCTCCTCTGTAAAATGGGACCAGTAGCCCTTTCCTCAAGGCTGCTGTCTGGCTTCCGCGAGGGTCCCACTGGAGAACAGATCTAAGGACCCTGCTGACATAAAGCTGGGATGATCTTTCCCTGGATGGGAGGAGTCCTAATCCTGTTTTCTTTTTTCTTTTCTCCATCTCCAAACCAGAGTCATGATGTTTGAAGGAAAAGCCAACGAGAGCGGCCCCAAGCCAGTTGGCCCCCCTCCAGAGAGAGACATTGCTAGCCTGCCCTGAGGACCCCGCCTGGACCCCCATCCCACCTGCCCGCCCTGCTCCTCTCTGCCCTTCCTGACTCATTGTGATTTGTCTTACCTGTTTGGTGTTTGTGTGTTTGTGTTTCCATCAATGTCTTTGTAAAGCACAGATTATCTGCCTTAAAGGGGCGCTAGGTAGGGGAATCCTGAGCCTTGGGTCCCCTCCCTCTCTTCTTCCGTCCTTCTCCCCTCCCTGTGCAGAAAGGCTGACATCAAACCAAAAACTGGAGGGCGCAGGGCCAGGGCAGGGAGGCTGGAAGCCTATGTTCCCCACACTTGTCCATCCTTCCAGAAGGTCTCTGAGCTAAGGTCAGGCTCTGGCCCTGATGAGGACCCCAGCCCACTTTCTGAAGACCCTGGAGTAGGGACAAGGATGCAGGGACTCGTTAGGGTTTGCTCAGATAGCTCTGTGGTCCCAGCACTCTGGGATCATCCAGGATGTGGCCACCCGGTGCCCACTGCCTCAGCCAGTCCCCCCAGGCCACACCTCTTCTCATCCTCAGCGACGTGACTGAAGGTGGGAAGGAAAGCAGCTTGGCTACTTGAGCCCTTCGAGAAGGTACCAGAAGGAACCCTCTGGTCTTGTTCCCTGGCCACACCTTCACGGGCAGCTTGGAGGGAGGGAAGGTGCAGCCCCACAGTCCCTTGCTGAGGCAGCAAAGGGCTTCAGAGGTAGAGATGAGGTCAGGAGCCTGGGGGAAGGCGCAGCTCAGTGCAGCCCTGGCTTTTAGGGGGGGATGCTAGGGTCGCAGGATGGGAGGATGAGGAGTACAGCACTCCTACAAACAGCACCACTACCACTGTTCAGCCAAGAGCTGAGAAACAGGTTGCCCTTCTCATCCCAGTCGGCTTGAAACCTGACTACACTTCCCTCATTTGCCTTCCTACCCTCCTCACACCATTCATTCACTCATTCATTCAACAGATATTTATTGACCATCTTTTATAAGCTTTAAGTCCTCCCACGTTGTCCCGACATGTGCTATGTCTACTGTCTCTCTCCGCAAATCATTCAAAACCTGAACTTGGAAATTGGATTGGGGTCACCTGTGTCCTTTCTTATGGATTCCAGGATTTTAGAGCTGGGATCACCCCTGTAGGTTAGCCAGGCCAGTCCTCTCACTTCACAGGTGTGGAAACTGGTTGCCCACAGGGATTAAGTGCCTTGCCCAAGGAAGAGCCTGGACTGGAGCCCAGATGTTCAGGTACCCTGCCCACACCTCATCTCTGCTCTGGGCTACCTCGTCAGTGATGAAAACGGGCAGCTGGGGAGGGGCCGACTCCTAGGTCAGCACCTGGGTGAGGCTTCCCTCACTCTGAGGGTCCTGGGCCAGGACCTGCCCTCCCCAGTGCCTCTCAGTCAGCATCAGGGTTTGGGTAAGGGCCAGGCCTCCTCCTGCAGTTCTCCCTCCCCTGCAGCTTCTTGGCCGAGCCTCAGAGAGCTGCCTCTCAGAGCCCACACAGAAGGATGTCAGACTCGGCCCCATCTTGGCTGAGCAGGGAACTCACTGGACGCTGCCTGTGTTCTGGAGTCCCTTACTCTACCTGCTCAGGACTTAGACACACTTATTCACTGAACATATTTATTAAGCACCTGCTATAGGCCAAGAGTTAAGAACCCAGAAGTCAAATGGACAGACCCATGGAATTTAGAGTCTAGTAGGAAAGTCAGATCCAGACAATGACAGTGAATGTTAGGAAGGGGCAGGATATAATAGGGGTAACTGCCACTGCCCTGCAGTCTTAGGGAGCACAACTGGGGCCAAGACAGGTTAAGAGTCTTGGAGGAACCTTCACAAAACCTTAAGTTGGAAAGGACTAGGGGCTGTTGGTGGCTGGAGCCAGTGTGGGTTCCCTGCGGCTCCTTAGTGTTCCATGATGAAGAGCCCAAGGCGCTGCCTCTACAGCAGCTTGAGGGAGGGGAGCGGGTAGGGAATGAGGAAATGGCCAGGTTGGGTTAACCTGCTGGTTTCAACCAGTTCAGCAGCAAGATTATTTGGCCATGACTGGCTGATCTTCAGCTTAAGGATCTGCTTCAGATGCACAGGCCTAGTTGAAGTTTAAACCCCAGCAAAACATTCTTCCTGTAAATGTAAAATCCTACTCCCACCCCTTCCTGTCATTTTTTTTTTCTTCTTCCTGAGATCATTAGATTAGCAACTGCCTGTCCCTCACCCCTTCCCACTGCCTCTCCTCTCTGGGATGGGCTGAGACCTTTGAGGAAGATAAAGCCTTCCTTGAAGACTCATTCAGTGTCCCTGTTCTTCACTCACTGAGGAAGGCAGAACCAGGCTGGTGTATGTCAGAGGGTTCCACAGTTTACAAAGCTGCAGGAAGCCTCCTTGAGGGAGGAGAGCAAACTGGTGTGTCCCCAGCTTCTGGGAAGGCAGGAAAGAGGGTTCTCTCATTGATTGGGGTCGGGGGGGTGTCCCGGGAAATCCCATCAGTCCCTTAACTATTTCTTGGAACTCAACTGGGAGGAGAGGGTCTCAAGAGTGGTCTCTGGAAAGGGGGCATCTGCATGTATTTCAGGTTGTGGCTGTTGGCTCTAGGACTCTTATTAATACTTCTCTGGCTAGGGGGTTAGCTTCTTGGGACTTCAACTGTCTTCCTTCTGTAAGATCAAATGTAACTAATGTAACCAAGTATGGCTTAGTCCCTATGACTCGAAAGGAGAGATTGTCAGGCAAATTCAGGTGGATGGAGTATGTTTGTGTATGTGCACGTGGGTGTGTAGGGGGTGCGATATCTGTATAGACGGGAAATAAACCAGATATACTTACCGATGTCTTAACTGGCGTATTTTGGGGATGGTTCTGGCTCAGCAGATTGAGAAGACTTAGCTAACGTAGTAACAGATTGAATGTGTGCGGCACGTTGGGTCTGAGACAGCTGAACTTCATTTACTTCCCACAGCAGCCCCACCAGGCAGGTTCCATTATATCATCCTTGTTTTACAACTGAGAAGCAGGCTTGGCTTGCCAAACATCAAGTGGCAGAATCTGGCCCCCTGGAGCCTACCCATGGGCAAGTTAAGAATCTGTCCTAGAATATTGACATAATTCCACTACAGAAATTTCTTCTCCATAGGACTGTGTGATATTATCAGTCAGCATTATCCAGACAACTTGAATTCTAATCCTGCCTCCACTGCTTTCTGGCTGAGGACCACTGGAGAATTTTCCCAATTTCTCTGCTTCCCTTACCTCATCAATTAAATGTTATTAATGACAAAAACCCCTGGGTGACCTGGATGTCTTAAAGATTACACGAAATCACACATCTAAAGGGCTTTGCGCAGAACTCGGCACAAATTCTCTTGTGACCAGAGGCGGGTATGGCTCTTGCTCTGGAAATGATTGCCTTGAAAAGACTAAACAAAGCTGGTCTCTGGAGCCCTTTAACCTCCCCTCCCAGCCTCAGTCCTTAGACACGGAAGGGCCTCCCATGGCCAGCGCCCCCTTTTCTGGACCTTTCTCAAAATCTGCCCCCTGGAAACATCTGTCAAGTTCCTAACTTCTTTGAATCGGAAGCCACTAGTAGCCGCCTATATCTAAGGCTCACTGTGAGGTTTCAAAGGTGCAACAAGAGCGAAGCACGTAAGCGTATGCCGCCCACAGAGCAAAAGCAACTCGCCACCAGGCAGCCCCTGTAGCAAACGAGGGGCGGGAGCCAGGACGATCGAGGGCGCAGGCGCCTGGGCTCTACGGCCACGCCCCTACTTCAAGGCTGGCCAATGGAGAGCGGTAGACGGCGAGCGCGCGACTCAGGCGCTCCGGCTGCCTCTCCGGACCGCGCCACGGAGGGGGCACTTGACGTCACCAATGCGCGCCGGAAATGCGCGATCCGATGCGCGCCGCTTATGCTGAGGGAAGGAAGTTGGCTTCTGAGCGGCCTGGGCTCTGTGGACAAGGCCGCAGGCGGCAGCGGGGGCTGCTTCTACGTACTGAGGGCGGCGCGATGGGAGACGAGATGGATGTCATGATCCCCGAGCGGGAGATGAAGGTCAGAGACTGGCCGGGGCCTCCCTTTCTTCCCCAGTCCTGGCGTTGCTTTGGAGCCCGGCTGAACGGCGAAGCGCGGTGCCGGCTGTCCCGCCTCCTGTTTGAATAGTTTACCGCAGTTAGAGCTCTCACCGGCGTGTCCTGGAGCACTCTGTCGTGCCGCCGGCCGGAGAGCCCCACTGAATTCAGTTTCCCTGTCCCTTCCTCGTCTCGTGCACGCCTCTTGAGTTATACTAGGTACTTTCATGTGGTGGTCGCAGTAGTGGTAATAACTACTGTTTATTGAGCATTTACTGTGTGCCAGGCACTTTGGTAGTCATCATAGCAACCCTACGAAATAGTCGTTAATGTAGAGGAGGAAATGAGGCTCAGAAAGTAATTTACCCAAAGCCACGTTTGACAAGGGGGTTGAAAACCAGCGTCAATTAAAACCCTCTGTTCTTTGCTCTCCCTGTACTACTTCAGTAAGGTAGCCCAGGCTTGCCTAAGGTAAGGCCAGGGAAGAACATCCACCCTACAAAACCTTTAGTTAATTGGACTAAGAAGACTATTTTGGCGCCGGTTTCAGCCCAGAGTCAGGAAATTAAAGGGAGGGCCAGGTGGGCCAAATGATGGTAATGTGGGAGCCCCCTGGGGATAACTCCCAGAATGGTGTGTTTAATATTTAATAGTTTTTATATGTGTTCTTACAGGATGAGGGCACAGAGAATGAGCTACATTTATTTTAAACAGCTGACAGGGAGTGCGTTGCAGGAAGATTTCAGGCATTTGTGTGAACAACAAGTCACTAGAATGCATTTAGGGGATAGTAATCCATATCTTATTTAAAGTAGCGATTCTCTCTTCTTTCTTGAGACTCACTGCCTGTACTGAGCTGCCTGATGGGGATGTGTCATTCCTCAGCGTGCTGAGGTAAAAGAAAAGGGTTTAGAACGACAGATGTAAAAGATGGTAGTCTCCCTTTGAGTTACTGACTATAATAACGGAGCTTTTCGGTGCCTCTTCAACCCACTGGCTCTCTCCACCTATGTGACCAAGACCCATGTAGGATATTTGGGATTATCAGGATGAGGAGTACAGAAAAGACTGAAACTTTTATTGTATTCCTATGGAAAACCATGGTATGATCTCACCTGGAAAGCTGTGTGATATTTTACTCACCATGATCAGTTGGAACTAAGAGTGTTTCAGTTGATCTTTTAGAAAATAGGTATTAAACCACAAATCCAAGGAAATTAGTATGGGATTGTATTAGGGATTCTGTATGAAACACACCGTAAGAATCTAGTTTACAAAAATAAAGAACACGAAAAGCTGTAACAACTTTTTTTTTTTTTTGTAACAACTTTTGAAGTTTAAGCACTACACTGGGTCATGAGACAATGCATACCATGAAATAAGACAAGATATAAATAATGAAGTGTAACTTGGGTGGCAATTGACAGTAAATACACTAGGAATTTAGAAAAAAAGATCGGTGTAAGCCAGATTAGTCAAGGAAGGCTTCATGGAAGGTTCCCCTCCACCCCATTTATTTCATTCAACAAATATTGATGAGCACACTAGGCACTATGATAAGCACAGGGAGTTCAAAGACGATTGAGACAGTTGTTGACCTCAGTGTAATACATATTTTTGGTTGTACTGACATTGGGTCTACTGGAATATAACAACAGACAATACTTAATTTCCTGTTTTTCCCAAATTGATCTTATTTTGATTCTTTACAATAGGATTTTCAGTTTAGAGCACTAAAGAAGGTGAGAATCTTTGACTCCCCTGAGGAGCTGCCCAAGGAACGCTCGAGTCTGCTTGCAGTGTCCAACAAGTATGGTCTGGTCTTTGCTGGTGGAGCCAGTGGGCTGCAAATTTTTCCTACTAAAAATCTTCTTGTTCAAAATAAACCTGGAGATGACCCCAATAAAATAGGTAAGTTCCTTGATTTATGTTGCATAGTAGAGAGAGGTGTACAGTAGCATGCTAATGTTTCCTTCCCAAGAAATCTTTCTGATATTAAATTTAACACTTCTATTGGTCTTAAGGTTGACCCCCAAAAAGATAAGTTCCAGTTAGAGTGCTGGATGCCTTTCTGGGTTTTCTCTTTGGTCCTTTGTGGTTCTCTTTCAGTGAGTTGTTCCTCTGAGCTCAGAGGGAAGAAGAAACTACCATTATACCATACTTTTATTTTTGCTCAGTTGAACTTGGACTCTGACTCTCTAGGAGAAGGGTTTTGTTGCATGGATTTTCAGTTGGCATAACAGTTGAACAGAGAAAACTTGTGTATTCATCCAAACAAGTGGGAATGTGTATATTTGGAGCATTGTTGTAAAAATACTTTCAACAAGGACAATAGCCAGTTTCCCCAGGTTGTATGAGTAAGAATCCCTGGGATTCCTAATGCATGTATCTATGAGAAAGTTAGGATTTATCTGCATAGCTAGGTATCGAGGGAGTATGTTTGTTTATGTAGATGCAAAAATTGGTTCACATTGACCTGGATAAAGAGGTTATGGCTTTATGCTTAGAATATGCTGGTTTCTGCTTTGTCTTTTTTTGTTTCCATAGTTGATAAAGTCCAAAGCTTGCTAGTTCCTATGAAATTCCCAATCCATCACCTGGCTCTGAGCTGTGATAACCTCACACTCTCTGTGTGCATGATGTCCAGTGAATATGGTTCCATTATTGCTTTTTTTGATGTCCGCACATTCTCAAATGAGGTAAGCTATTGTTATACTGTAATGTCAATTGGGAAACTAAGGAGATTTCCTGGTATTGAGTTATAACTTGGAAGCTTTGTAAGTTAACTCTTGAAGTCTTTTTCTAGATTAAAATGTGGGTTTAAAAAAGTCTTTAATTATAGAATTATGGATCTTTGATATAGAAGGGACTTCAAGAAATTATTTTCATAACACCATCTGCCCCAAGGTGTTATCATTTCTCATTTACACATGAGACGACCAACCAGGGAAGCTTAGGTGACTTTTCCAGGGCCATAGAGTTAATAGATAATGTCAAAAGCTTTGGGTCTCTGGCCTCCTAATTCAGTGTTCTTCCATTCCAAGCAATATCTATAAGAGCAGTATCTATAATATCTATGTCATTGCTTGTAATATCTAAAGATGTTGTTATCAGAATGATAACAGACAATAATATTGAGTGTTTGTACTAGTATGCCAGGCCCTATGCTGAATGCTTTGTCTTGTGCCTTGTTCATGCCCACCACGGCCTTGTATAGTAGGTACTATTATCTTCATTTTATATATGGAGAAACAGGCTGAAAGCATTTAAGTAACTGTCCAAAGTCTCAACACTATTAAGAAGCAGAGCTAAGATTTTAATCTAGTGTCTGCTATTTACTGGTTATTTTGCATTTGTGTATTTCTGTGCTGGGAGTCCTTCTGAGTGTGTTAGAATAATTGATTGCCACTTTGAAAGTTGTGTTGAAACAGTCTGTAAGAAATAGATTGTTGTCTCATAGAGCTAAATCTTTTTTATGGTTATGGAGAAAAATGAAATGTGATTTGAGAAAACTTGTGTATTCAGTAGTTTCCTTTGAATATTAAATGTCTTATGCATTTATTAATTTATTAACTTATTTTGCTATTATCTATTTGTTTTAAAAGGCTAAACAGCAGAAACGCCCATTTGCCTATCATAAGCTTTTAAAAGATGCCGGAGGCATGGTGATTGATATGAAATGGAACCCCACTGTCCCTTCCATGGTGGCAATCTGTCTGGCTGACGGTAGTATCGCTGTCCTACAAGTCACAGAAACAGTGAAAGTGTGTGCAACTCTTCCTTCCACGGTAGCGGTAACGTCTGGTGGGTAATAAAGGCTTTCACACTATGACATACAGTAATGGTAATCTATTTAAAAATTAATTTCTGGAAGTAAAATTGGATAGTTTTTGTTTTTTGTGGGGGTGTTTTTGGGTAGAAATGGAGAGTATTCTTTATTTCCATAGTTAATGTCCTTGAAGCCAAACAGCATACATGATTTAACCTGAATGTGCTTGGGTTTTCTGGAGAAATATTTTGGTATGGCTGGATTAGAACTGTGTTTTGAGAAAATTGTTTCTGGATGTGAAGGGATCATACTCTGACAGTCATTTGTACCTTCAGGGAGGAAAGCATTAGAAATATCAAATAGCAAGAGAATGATTTCTTGATATTTGAAACTCTTCTCTTTTCCCTGTCTTATCCAAAGACTACAGAGTTTTCTGTACTTGGCAGCTTTCTGGGCAATAATCTATTGAAAAAGCATCTTTAGCTTTCAATTGATTGGCCCAGTGATAAATCATAATTGGCTTGTATCGTTAAAATGATTTTACTTTTTTTCATTTCACTTCCATGGACTGACCAAGGGGGGAGAAATGGTGATTACGTAGCTGATTTGCTCCATTTTCTTTGGTTTTTAATTGGTAGCATTCTCTTTGCTTAGTGTGCTGGAGCCCCAAAGGAAAGCAGCTGGCAGTGGGAAAACAGAATGGAACTGTGGTCCAGTATCTTCCTGTAAGTTCTTACCTTGAACTTCAGAACTTTTCTTAAGTCACCCACTATTTTTGGGGTGGTTTGGGAGTGTCTTTTTTGTTTTTCTACTCAAAAGTAATTTATGCGCATTGTCAAAATCCATCAATGAATGAAGAAAAGAGTGGGACTCTCCCCTTCTATCCCCTAGTCCTCCTTCCAGGGGCACCCACTGTGCTCTGTTGCATGGGTGGCCTTCTAGATTTTTCTGATGCTTATGCAGATAGTTTATGTGTAGATGCACCTTTTTTAAAAGTAAGATGTGATCATACTCTGTTCCCCAACTTTATATTTCTCACTCATTCCATAAAAACAGAGCTTAAGGGGAAAAGGAGTTAGTGACAAAACTATTGCCATAATACAGAATCACGCTGGGTTAAAGCAGAGTATTTGTCTTTTAATGAGGCCGTCTTAAAGGCTCGGTTTCTTTAACTATGGGCAACAAGAAAATGGATGCTTCTGTTGTTGCATGTGCACTCTGTCATCCTCCCTGTGATTTTCTTGAGGTAATCGCAAATATTCTTCAGTATAAATTGACTCACAAAGAACCCACGTATGTCCATTCAAGCCTGGACGTGAAGGAGGGGTTCACAGGCAGTGTCGTGGCCTGTGCTGTGCATTCCTCCTTGAGACTATTTGAGGGGGTGGGGGTGTGGGTGTGGAGTGGTGAGTGTGGTGGTGTAGACTTGAGGTCAAGGTTTTGTTTCTTTCTTGTTATTGTTAAGTTGTTATGTGAAATTTGGTACATACGCTCATACTCTTTTAGGGCATTAGCCCATAAAGAGGTAAGGCATTTTGTTTAATTTTCTTGCTTGTTTGCCTTTTTTATTTTTTAACTTATTATATTGGGGTCTTTTTTCCATCTCATTCCACATAGAGCCACTTCATTCTCTTAAATGGCTGCATAATAGTGTAGAGGTGCCACCCTTTATTTATCTATTGCATTTTTGATGGCCATCTGCATCAGTACTAGGGGTTTTGCTTCTATGAATGGTATTGCACTGAACATCCTCATTACCTACATCTGAACACGTTCATGCATTTCTGTAGGTGAGGGTCCTAGGAGTAGACAACACTGTTCTCTTTGTTCAGTCTCTCCTGGCTAAGGCGATGAAACAGGTGGCATCTAGGGGAACAGATTTGATTTGAATGTTTCGTTGGTTTAGGGATTGTTTCCTTTGACACTTCCCCCCCCCCCCAAATCTCTTTCAGACTTTGCAGGAGAAAAAGGTCATTCCTTGCCCTCCATTTTATGAGTCAGATCATCCTGTCAGAGGTAATACTGCTTTTCTTATTGTGCTGACCTCCAGTGAGATGCCATCTGTATTACAGAAATTCTAAATCATGTGGTGTACCTACATACCTGTGTCATGAATAATGCCACTGTTTCAGTCAGCTAATTAAATCAGTGTAAAAACGGTAACCCTTTGGGGGACACCTGTGTTTCATGGTAAATAACAGGAAATGGATCCTGACTTTTTCTTAGAATTCTTCATAATTTGCCTTGATTATAATCTAGTAGAAAAACTACAACTTTGGGATGAATTTGGGCTTCTTTTTTTTTGAGACAGAGTCTCACTCTTTTGCCCAGGCTAGAGTGAGTGCCGTGGCATCATCCTAGCTCACAGCAACCTCAAACTCCTGGGCTCAAGCGATCCTTCTGCCTCAGCCTCCCGAGTAGCTGGGACTACAGGCATGTGCCACCATGCCCGGCTAATTTTTTTTTTTTTTTTTTTAGTTGTCCATTTAATTTCTTTCTATTTTTAGTAGAGACGGGGTCTTGTTCTTGCTCAGGCTGGTTTTGAACTCCTGAGCTCAAACAATCCGCCCGCCTCTGCCTCCCAGAGTGCTAGGATTACAGGCGTGAGCCACCGTGCCCGGCCGAATTTGGACTTTTGAGTCTTTGTGCCTGTGAGTTATATCTAGTCAGTGAAATTTGGACCTTTGTTAAAGCTATAGTACTTTGATTTTTTTATCCATAGTATGTTATATGTTATTGCGTGATGATCTTCCAGACATGAGATACTTTTTGCTGTATCTGGTTGCTGTGATTTTTATTACCTACTGATTAGGGTGTGTGTCTTTCAGTTCTGGACGTGCTGTGGATTGGTACATACGTCTTCACAATAGTATATGCCGCTGCAGATGGGACCCTGGAAACATCTCCAGATGTGGTGATGGCTCTACTACCGGTAGGCGTGTGAAAGGAAATGTTTTGGTTCTTTGAGAATTAGAAAAGTCTTCTAATAAAGGTTGGAGGCTTTGGTTTCAGGTTCCTCTGACAGTGATTATGCAACTTCAGGTGTAAGGTTTCAGTGCTGCACCATGGGCCCGGGGACCAAAATGGTTGTGTCCACTTATAACATGTTCTCCTGTTTAGTTATGAGGTTAAAAAAAAAAGATAAAACTTGCTTTTGCTTAAGCTGTAAACTGTGAGTCTTCGTTAACCTCATAAAGAAATTTTAGAAAACCAAAAAACTTGATTTTTAAAATTCTTTCATTTATTTGTTCAGATATTTATTGAATGCTGTCAGTGTGCTAGGTCCTCATTAAAGCTGAGAACATAGCAGTGACCAAGGCACAGTCCTTGCCTGTATGGTCTTACATTCTAATCAATGTGCTAGTCAATACTAAGTGTGGGATTGAGGACTGATAAGGGTGGTGGAGAAAACACAGCAGTGTTAGGGATGGATGGGGACTGGGGTGCCATTGAGATTGGGTGGTCAAGGAAGGCCTCTCTGATGAGAAGTCATTTGAGGAGAGAACCAAATGGCATGAGAGAGTGAGTCATTGTGAAGATAGGGGAAGGACGTTAAGTATAAGATCATCAAAGTGTTACTAAATTGCAATGGCTTTTTTTTTTGAAACAGAGTCTGTCTCCCTGGGGCTAGAGTGCAGTGGCGTCATCTCATCATAGCTCACTGAAGCCTCAAACTCCTGGGCTTAAGCAATCCTCTTGCCCCAGCCTCCCAGGTAGCTGGGACTACAGATGTGTGTCCCGGCCTTAAAAAGCAATTGAGGCAAAATTTTTATTTTCAAATCAGAATTGGTTTTCAAAGTCCAGAAAAACATTTAAAAATACTTAGTAAAAAGACTCCCCAAAAAGCCATTTTTTAAAAATCAGTTTTAATCCTACCACTCAGAAATAACTGTTGATATTTTAGTATACAAATTTCCAGGTCATTTAAATAAATGTCTAAATAAAACAAAAATGGGAGTTGACATTCTGTTTTGCAACCTTACTTAGTAAATTATAAACATCCTGCTATGTCAATAAATAAAATCTGAATTTAACTGTTTGGATGGAAAATCAATTTATTTATGTCTTCTACCATTGTATATTCAGATTCCTTTTAGTTTTTCCCTGTTTTAAAGAACGCCATGGTACATTCTTTTATATATGTTTTATGTGATTATGTTTATTTTTTGGAATAGATAACTAGAAATGAAATTCCTAGGTCAAGGGATATGTGCTTTATTGGATAGGCTTTTGAAAACATTGCCAAAGTACCTTTTAGAAAAGTTGTACTGGTTTATACTTCTACCACCAGTGGGACTACCCAACACGTGTGTCAGTGTGCTGCGGTACCTTTTAGTCCTTGCCAGTCTGATATGTGGTAAAGGTGTCTTGTTTTTAACTTGTTTGGGTTTCTGTTAAAGTGGAATTTTAAAAATATGTTTACTGAGATGCTTTATTTCAAGATATTAGAATTTTCTTATTCTTAAGGATAACATTAACACTAACATTTATTTTTGACTGCTATTTATGTTCCATGTACTGGGCTGGATGCTTTATGGGTATTTCATTTTGCATTTACAATAGCCTCTGAAGCAGGCTTCGCAGGACCATTGTACAATTGAGAAAACTGAGTATCATGGAGGTTGAGAAATCTGTGTGTGCTCATCCCACAGCCGGAAAATGACAGAACAGAGTTTGAACACACCTCGCTGCAGTGTGACATTTATACTCTTCGCACTACTCACTGCTATTGTGTCTGTGTGTTTGGACTTAGATTTTCAGTGTGTTTTCTCATAAAACTTAAATGGTTTATCTTTTGAGATTCTTAACTACATAGGATTAGAGATAAATTGCATGTGAGATTTTTTTTTTCTTGCTCTTTTCATTGTAGAAAAAAGAGGAAAAGCACCCAGAGATATTTGTGAACTTTATGGAGCCCTGCTATGGCAGCTGCACAGAGAGACAGCATCATTACTTCCTCAGTTACATGGAGGAATGGTGAGCAGAGGGCTTGGGCAGGGGGTGCCTCTCCCACTGTCAGGTCACACCCAAGTCACCTTGTTCCACTTTGAAATCTTCTCTGTGAGAGAGGAAAATAGGAACTGAGATGCTCTGAACATATTTTTAGCTGATGCTTGATAATGTCTTTCTTACTACTTCTTTTTCCCCAATCTTGAATTATTTAGATTGAACACATGTTAATCTTAAAAAATCCCAATTTTCTCAGTAATTTGACTTTTGAAAATGTTGACATTTAAGGAATATATTAAAAGTTTCCTTCTGAGAGCAAAATTTCTCTTAGAAAGTTAGATTACTTGAAGTAAAACTTCCATTCCTTTAGCATGATTATTATGCTTTTGAGTGGTGTGTTTGTCGTGAACTGACTAGATTCTGTTACGATGTCTGTCCGTTGTTAACACGTAGGTAGGCAGTAGGCTGATTCGGCAAGGTTTTGTCACAGGAACTAAAAAGTTGAGCTTTATATCTAGAATCTTCACGCCTTTCTTCAACCAGATAGAAAACCTTACCCTCTCGTTGGGAGGTGGAGGAAATCCTCACAGATGTTACCACAGACCCAAGTCAGGTTAGAACTGTTGCTGTGTTTGAATTTAATGGTCTCTGGTTTTATTCTTTAAGGGATTTAGTGCTGGCAGCTTCTGCAGCTTCAACAGAAGTTAGTATCCTTGCTCGACAAAGTGATCAGGTAAATTTCTCTTTTTTGTCACTTTTATGTGATACTTTCCTAAGGAAGATTTTTGGGGAATTAACTATGTGGTTAAGATTTAGATGAGCTCACATCCTTTTTAATGAGTTTCTGGGTGAGAGCAAAGCTTAAATGACAAAATGCCTTGGGCCAAATGGCTTGACTGTTGCACTGGAGAAACACGGGTGTCAGATTTAGCAATTCCTTCAGTGTCATAAGGAGCGTTTCTGTTCTTTTAGGATCCATCCATGATCTGTGGAAACATACTATGTAATCAGCCTCCAACTGGAGTATAACCTGGATGTGTAGGAGGCTTTTCTGCCTTCTCTGTTTTACCATCATTTTCTTCCTATCACATGAACCTGCCCCTGCTATACAATTAACTGTAACCCATCCTCAATTATGGAAGAAAACATGCAGATCATACCAAATTGTGATTCATCAGAAATATTTTTTGTTTGACTTTGAGAAACTGCCATAAAGAGAAAAGCACCTATGCATATAAGTGCCTCCTTTCACATTGTCTTCCTTGCAGGGCTGAGGCGGGCTGAGGTGGTAGTGGTGCACCATCCTCTTGTAGGTTATGCAGAGTGAGTGACTATGGCACAATGAAAGGGAACATTTTTCTTTTTAAAGTTCTGCCTTGAGTTTAAAAATGTGTGTGGTGTACTCTTGTAAATAAGAAACAAGTATTTCCCCATCCCATACACAGATACCTTGTGCCTCTTTAACCATTCAGCATTTATCCGTCACTCTCTGGGTGGCAAGATGGCCCCACTGTGAGGGGCATGGATCTCATAGTGTCTAGGGTGGGCCACTTTTGGATGAGAGACTGGAGTTTAACAGTCTGATTTGCTGCGCTAGAACTATCTATCTTAGATTGACTTCGGTAACAATTTCTTATTAGCATAAGTATGTTATGTATTTACACAATAAAAATACACTTTTTAGCAAAATAATTTATGTACATGCTTGAAAAAATCAAATAGTAGAGGATTTATAAATGAAAAGAATCACCCCTGTCCAACCCTATTCTGCGCCAGTCCTGCTTTCTAGAGGGGACCACTTTTAACTTGTAAACCTTTTCTTGTAATGGCTACCATCTTATCTCTAAAGAATCTGCTTTATCACTTGTTATTGATTGTTAGTTTTATTTTTATTCTTATTTTATTTTGAGACAGGGATTTGCTCTGTTACCTGGGCTAGATTGTAGTGGTGTCGTCATAGCTCACTGCAACCTCAAACTCCTGGGCTCAAGCATTTCTCCCACTTTGGCCTCTCAAAGTGCTAGGATAACAGACGTGAGCCACCGCAGCTGGCCTGTAGATTGTTTTTTAAAGTTGAAGTCAGTTTTGTTTATGTTAGTATAAATATATGTCATTTATTCCATAGCTAAGCCCTGTAGTATGATTACGATCTATTTCCTGAACAGCCTTTTGTTTTTCTCACTTTGTTACTCACTGAGCACTGTTTGCCTGTGGTTCATGCTGCCCAGTTCTGGTCAGCACTGAAATAGACAAAATGTTAGTGATTTTTAAAAATCAGGAGTCATTTGTTGGAAGAAACAGAGCCCATCCAAGCCCAAACTTAAGCAAAAGAGGAGTTTACTGGAAAGACTTAGGGGTTTCCCAGGGAATCCAGGGTCAGGAAGACTGACCAGTCTGAGGAACTGGTACCAAGAGTTGGGAAAACAAGGAGTAAGGTTACTTTCTGTCTTACGGACAAGTGAGCACAGGCCAGCTTTATAGGCTTCCCTACAAGTAGAAATCAGTTGGAGTTCCTGGTCACAATCCCAAATGTCTGGGAGCAGACATTGCCTGGCTTAGTGCATCTATTGGATTTGCCCCTCATGGCCAGCGGTCTACCTAGTTGTAGTGGAAGATACTTCAGAAAGTGTTCATGATGGTGATTATTCACAAGGTGGGGCTCAGTATACCAGGAACAGACAGATTGATTTGGAAAATTAATCTCTCGGTCGCTGGGGCTTTCAGACCATTTTTCCAGATTTCACAGCCTCCCAGTCAACACATAAATAAATCTAAACCAAGTGAGACATCTCTCTTCTTCTCTCCTATTTGAATAATGCTAGGAGGAACCAATGCAAAGCTCTAACCAACATTGGCCTTTTCTTCTCTTTTTTCCCCCAGATTAATTGGGAATCTTGGCTATTGGAGGATTCTAGTCGAGCCGAACTGCCGGTGACAGACAAGAATGATGACTCCTTGCCCATGGGAGTTGCCATAGATTATACTAACCAAGTGGAAATTGCCATCAGTAAGTGTATCCTGGGGCTTGGTGCAGAAATAGTCTTTTTTCTTTTTTTTTTGGAAACAGAATCTCGTACTGTTGCCTGGGATAGGATGCTTTGGCATCAGCCTAGCTCACAGCAACCTCAAATTCCTGGGCTCAAGTGATCCTCCTGCCTCAGCCTCTGAGTAGCTGGGACTACAGGCATGCACCACCATGCCTGACTAATTTTTTTCTATTTTAGTGGCCTGCCCAATTTCTTTCTATTTTTCAGTAGAGATGGGGTCTCACTCTTGTTGAGGCTGGTCTCAAACTCCTGATCTCAAGCGATCCTCCCGCCTCAGCCTCCCTGAGTGCTAGGATTACAGGCATGAGCCATCATGCCTGGCAGAAATAGTCTTTCTAGTAATGGTGCGTATCAAAAAGCCAGTTACGTAGGTGACAGAGTACTCTGCTAGGTACTTTTAACTTCTGGCAGCACATTTCTACCTGAAGAGTGATACAGGGTACATTGTGACAGCATTAAACTAACTTGAATGGATATTCAGTGATGAACCCAAGGCCAGACACACTGTGTGTACGTGGGTGTGTACACATGTGCATGTCTGTATACTTTGAAATCTGGCTGAGCTTGGTTTCTGTGTCCAGTCCATTGACCTCCCCAAGGAGCAGTACCCTAATCTAGTACTGTACACCAATACTTGGTTTGAAGGAAACGATTAGGAAATGGAGACTTCAAGCCCATGGCTTCCAAATTGGGCCTGGGTGTGTGCTCTGAATAGATCTACCCTGCGGGAGCTTGGCAATGGTATAGTCAGCGAAACGTGAAAGTGCAACAGGAGAAGCAGTCTTTGCTCTCTGGTGCTTCAGTTTAGAGAGGCGTCCCTATCGGTCACCATTAAGTTTCTTGTTCTTTCCCTGGTCCGGCAGGAGTGTTCGGTCTGATTAGCTCATTTGCTCTGATTCTCTTGAAGTCTTAATTGACAAAATACGTACTTATGATTCAACTGTGAATAAGTATAAAGTAGTTTGACTTGTTCTATGTCCTACTGTGTATTTTCCAAGGAGTCTAGTCTGTCATTTTCTACTAAACTGAGCACTTCCTGGAGACTTCCATCTTGGTCAGGGGAATGCCAAACTTATCTCCTGAACGCTGAGACATTCATAAAAACCGAGGGACCTTTGGAAGAGTCAGAGCCTCTGTGGGCCTAATGGAGCTCCCAGCCAGAGCCCAGCAAGAAGGCGGTGATCCGATAGTAGCAGTGGCTCTCTTAAAATAGCCGATGCATGAAAGGCTGTTTAGATCTGAATCAGAGCAAACTGACCCGAGCTACTATTGAGATGAGTCCCTCAAGCCCTCTTCTCGTGTAGCACAGTCTTTACCTTCCGGGCCCAGGCCCTCAACTCGACTTGGTTCTTTTATCACCTTTGTTTTCTTTTTTAACAGGTGATGAAAAGACTCTTCCTCCTGCTCCAGTTCTCATGTTACTTTCAACAGATGGTGTGCTTTGTCCATTTTACATGATCAATCAAAATCCTGGGGTTAAGTCCCTCATCAAGACACCGGAGCGCCTTTCATTAGAAGGAGAGCGACAACCCAAGTCACTAGGTACGTGCCTCTGCCTGTCTTACTGGTCAGGGAGTACCGTGGGCTTGCGCAGGAGAATTTCCAAGGTCGAGAATGGTGTACGGATGCATAGTGGTTATCTTAACCAGGCCAGTCTATCTCAGGAGGGCATGGACATATCTTTTTTTGAACACATATGTACATACTTGTCTTCTTTCACCTCCAAGCTTCATTTTTCAGCTATTACTTTAGAGAAAAAGGAAGGTCAGCCAAGTGGATTCCATCAGGTTATTTACCAATAATATCCTATTATAAGACCTATTACATGGTCTGAATCCTGAAGACATTGTGTTTAATCATGGGGGAATGGTGCAATAAATGATTGTACATTCATACAGTGAAATGTCATGTAACTATTAAAAATGTCATATTTATTGACAATGAGTAAGTGAAATATGTCATCAAAAAGCCCTCTATGCTGTGTGATCCCTTTTTATGAGAAAAAACACATACATAGAAAAGTACTTGAAAGATGGATATTAAAATCTAAATAGTGGTTATTTCTGGGTAGTGGGAATATGGTGATTTAATTTTTTTGGTTTACATTTTTCTTTAGGTTTGTTTTTTTCCTCCTTTTTGAAAATATTGGCCGGGCATGGTGGCTCACGCCTGTAATCCTAGCACTCTGGGAGGCCGAGGCGGGTGGATCGCTCAAGGTCAGGAGTTTGAGACCAGCCTGAGCAAGAGCGAGACCCCGTCTCTACTAAAAAATAGAAAGAAATGATCTGGACAACTAAAAATATATATAGAAAAAATTAGCCGGGCATGGTGGCACATGCCTGTAGTCCCAGCTACTTGGGAGGCTGAGGCAGTAAGGATTGCTTGAGCCCAGGAGTTTGAGGTTGCTGTGAGCTAGGCTGACGCCATGGCACTCACTCTAGCCCGGGCAACAAAGCGAGACTCTGTGTCAAAAAAAAAAAAAAAAAAGAAAAAGAAAATATTACTTAAGTAATTCATGTTTATTGGAGAAAAACAAAATGACTTAAAGCTCATCAGTCATCAAGTAATAGCCACAGTCAACATTTTGGTACATATTCTTCAGACAAATGAAATGTACACATATAAATCTTAATCTCTATTTTTCACATTTTCACACTAACATTGTGTCACGTGAAAAGAAAATATAACAGTTTAAAAAAGGGCATTGTTTCATTTATTGGAATTTCACTAATGTTTCTCTTTTTGAATTCTGTGAGTATATAACATATTTTTTTCTTCTAGTATGGTCAGATCCATATCTAAGAAGTATGTTGATTAGTTGGTTTAGATAAGGTTGACAATACTTAGGATATATTTTCTAACTGCTCGCCAATGCAGAGTGAGTTGTGCTTAATAAACAAAGCCACTCAGATACCTGGGCCCTACCACTGGCAGTGCGAACCCCAAGCAATATCAGATGGCTTGCATAGACTATACCAGTGGTGTATCAAGATATCCCATTATCCATAGTAAGTGTGCTCTTTGAGTTTTTTTCCCCCCCACTTAAGTGGTCATGAGTGCCATGAACTACCTATACCCAATGTCATGGTCTGTCTGTAACAAGCAGTGTGGTATGTGAAGTTGGGAGCCTGTGGGATAAAGTTTGTTTCTGAGTTCAGTTCAGTGTGAGGGACTTAGCTACTAGCCCATTAAACACCGGAGCACAACCACAGGCCAGTTAGCCTTTCCTAGAGAAACTCACCTCATCCCCCGTGATTGGTCCAGAGGTAATAGTCACGTTCCAGCGAGTGGAAGAGAGCCCCTGAAGAGGGAGAAAGTCTATCCTGTCAGCTGGCCAAGTCTAGCTAAAGCCCAGGTCATGGGTTCAGAAGAATGGGTACAGAATCCTTAGAGCTGAAGTGTAGAAAGGGAACCGTCAATCGTTCCATCCGTCTCTACACTTAATTCGAAGGATTCCGTACTGAATGAGCAGAAATAGTAGTAGAGTGACCATTTTCAAATAATCAGTTCTATTTTTGGTGGAAAAATGCCTGTGATTTCTTTAGGGTCCAGTATGTATTTGTTGGTCTACTAATATGAATGAAAGTGTTTATTAATAACATCTTTATGTTTGTGTCTTTAAAGAAGTTAGCTGTTACTGGTTCTGTATGTATTGTGTAAAAGAAGTACTAACAGAATATATTTGCTTGCATTATGTACTTTCATTAAAGTGACAATTTACTTGAGTCTTTGTTTTCAGAAAGTGGTATTTTCAAATATGAATCCCAGATATTTCATTGCTTTAGATATAGTATTTTCCATAAAGATAAACTGTCATTTCAGCTAACTTGGAAGAACCAAGGCCTATTAATTTAAATAGGAAATGTATTGATGCAAAAATATTTCTTTCTTTTTTAGTTATTTGATTTAAAGATTAATATGTTCACCCTATAGAATGTTTGGAAAGTAGAAAAAATTTTAACCCTACCTTTTTGCAGTATTTTTTCCACTGTTTTTTCGTAAGCATCTTTCTTCATAGTTGTAATCATAATGTGTACATAATTAGTATGCTGGTTATAAATTGTAAGGATTTTCCAGGTTCTTATGTGATCTTTGCGATTCATTTAAAAGAGTGATTTCTTAATATTCCATTGACTTTTTTTTTTTACCATTTGGATTGTATTTTTTTTTTTTTATTTTTTATTTGAGACAGTCTCACTTTGTTGCCCAGGCTAGAGTGAGTGTCGTGGCATTAGCCTAGCTCACAGCAACCTCAAACTCCTGGGCTCCAGTGATCCTACTGCCTCAGCCTCCCGAGTAGTTGGGACTACAGGCATGTGCCACCATGCCTGGCTAATTTTTTTTCTATATATTTTTAGTTGTCTGATTAATTTCTTTCTATTTTTTGGTAGAGACGGGGTCTCGCTCTTGCTCAGGCTGGTCTCGAACTCCTGAGCTCAAACAATCCGCCTGCCTCGGCCTCCCAGAGTGCTAGGATTACAGGCGTGAGCCACCGCGCCTGGCCATGGATTGTATTAAATGTCTTTTTCATTTTTAGATTATTTTTATAGGCTTTATTCTTAGAAGAGGAACTACTCAGTCTGCTTTTTATGATTATTAAGATATAATGCCAAAACGCTTTCTAAAAAACCATGCTAAATCAGTTACCTGCCAGTGATAAAGAGTTTCAGGTTAGTTTTACCTATCCAAACATAGGGGATTGTACATATTTAAATTTTGATAATTTAGAGGACAATCAAAAATGTTCCTCATTTCAGTTTATATTTCTTCGGTAACAGATTGAATATGTTTTTTATGTGTGAATTAGGTTCCCAGCTTATAATTATTAGTCTTAAAATTTTTTAATGTCAACTTGTATGAGCATTTTTAAAACTAGAAGACATCTGTCATTTGCTACAGATCTTTTTAGTTTATTTACCTTTTAGCTATTTTATCATGTCCAAGTATTTTTTTATACAAATCTTAACCTTCTTTTGTGATTTTTTTTTTTGTCACTTGTAAATTTATTGAGTTGTTAGACTCTCAGAGACCTAACATACACCAATTCACTTTTCGCCTCCTTTGTTTTGAGAGGTATGTATGTATGTGCTTTTCTATATGTATATATATCTTTAATTCACCTGGAATTGCCTATAGCGAACATTACGAGGTAGAGGTCTGGATTAAAAATTTTTCCAGGGCCGGGCGCAATGGCTCACCCCTGTAATCCTAGCTCTCTGGGAGGCCGAGGCGGGCGGATTGTTTGAGCTCAGGAGTTCGAGACCAGCCTGAGCAAGAGCGAGACCCCGTCTCTACCAAAAAATAGAAAGAAATTAATCGGACAACTAAAAATATATAGAAAAAATTAGCCGGGCATAGTGGCGCATGCCTGTAGTCCCAGCTACTAGGCTGAGGCAGAAGGATCGCTTGAGCCCAGGAGTTTGAGGTTACTGTGAGCTAGGATGACGCCACGGCACTCTAGCCAGGGCGACACAGTGAGACTCTGTCTCAAAAAAAAAAAAAAAAATTTTTCCTGGTTGTTAATGAAATGTTGCAGAATGACTTATTTTTCACTGTTTTCTGGACCATAGTAACATTGAGAAATGTATTTTTTCTATATTACTTAGTTGAATGTCCATGAAGTCCTATTAGTCCAATGTCTTTCCCCATTTCCTTTTGTTATACAAGACGTAAGTTTCATACATCTTACCATATGTGAAAAGTCTTACATTAACTCTATTCCCACATTTTTTTTTTTTTTGCTTCTTGAACTGAGATCATTTCTGGCTTCATTCTACCATAAACTCCTTTTCACTTGCTTTCTATTGTAGGAGCCATCACTACTAGTTACAGTGTTAACTTTTTCATTTCTTTTTCTCCATTATAGGAAGTACTCCCACTACCCCGACCTCCTCTCAAGCCCCACAGAAACTTGATTCTTCAGCAGCTGCAGCCCCTGCCTCCCTGCCACCTTCATCACCTGCTGCTCCTGTTGCCACCTTCTCTTTGCTTCCTGCTGGGGGAGCCCCTGCTGTGTTCTCCTTTGGCGCTTCATCCTTGAAATCATCTGCTTCCGCCACTGGGGAACCCCCTTCATACTCCAGTGGCTCTGACACTTCCAAGGCAGCCCTGGGCTCTGGTACATCGACCTTCTCCTTTGCTCCTCTTTCTAAAGCCTCCCTAGCGCCTACCCCTGCAGTGTCACCCATGGCCCCATCTGCTGCGTCATTCTCCTTCGGATCATCGGGTTTTAAGCCTACCCTGGAAAGCACACCAGTGCCAAGTGTGTCTGCTCCAAACTTAACAATGAAGCCCTCCTTCCCACCCTCTGCCTCTGCAGTCAAGGTCAACCTTAGCGAAAAGTAAGTCACTTTAAAAGTTTGATTCTTCTGTTATATAGATAGAAATATTGCATGTTACTTGCTGAAACTGGAGTCACTGTGAGTGGAGTTACTAAATAGAATTTTTTACCCTAAGTAATACTTGTAAATAGTGAGAATTCAACCAATGTAGGAAGCTTGCATTTCATTAGTGGACAGAGTCAAAAAGGATCTCTTAGCTAGTGTTGAGTTTTTTTGACCTCTAGACATTTATATTTAAATACTTGTTTTGCTTTTCCACATTATAAATGTAGGAGATATTCCTTATTTTTAAAAAGGAAACAATCCAGAATATACATCCTGGAAGGGAACTGAATCCCTTGTAGTCTCCCCCTCCTGTGCCTACCCTTGACTCTCTCTGAACTGTTATCTATCAACCACCAAAGTGATCTGTGAAATTGTAAACACAGTAGGTGACTGCCCTGCTTGACCAGTCCCTGTTGGCTTCTCCCTGCTTTTCTACTACAATCTAAATCTTTAGCATGGTATCCAGTTTCCTCTAGGTCGAGGTCCTGTAGCTCACTCATAGCTCATTTATTTACTTCTTTATCTCCTTGTTTTGTTCTCTAGAACAAGCTTCTAGAGGGAAGCCATCCCTTGTATCTTAACCCCTCCCAAATTGAGTGTAAACACTGCCAGCTCTTCCCCTGCTTACCTGTTGCTGTGGTGGTCCTGCTGGTGTCACTGTTACTGTTAATATTGGATCGGCACGCAGCCACCTCATTCTAATGGTTGCATAGTGCTCTGTTTTGTTGACTGCACCACAGTTTATCTGACCAGTCATCTAATGTTGTGCATTTAGATTGCTAACAGGCTTTTGCTCTTTAGGTGGAAGTAACTTTACATTCCCTTTAGACCATAAACATCCTAAAAATAGTGTCCTGCCTTCCTCTTCCTTTTTCACTGCCCAGCGAAAGTGATTATTCCCCAAAATGAGTTCTCAATAATTTCCTTGGTAAAGAAAAGTACTAAACTCCCCTATGCATGATTGAGTGTCCCATCACCCCCCTCCTTTTTTTTTTTTTTTACTCAGCTGGATAGAGTAGAAAATAAATATTTTATATCATGATAAACTTAGCTTCATCTTCATGTTAAGTACTTACTTGATATTTTAGTTGAATAATCCATTCCTAAATAAGCAGACAATAGTATAAATGTTTCCTTGCAGCTTTCACCTTTTATAAGAAATAGTTGAATGTTTATATTTCCTGAAGGCAAAAAAATAATGGATGGTATGTTACCCTTTGATGACATTGTCATGCCAGTGTGAAAGAATCTTCTAGCAGGCTCTTCTGAGGCATTTGGGCTGGCCATTTTCAGGTTTACTGCCATGGCTACCTCTGCTCCTGTTAATAGCTCCCAGAGCACACCCTCGATGCTGCCATTTTCTTCCGCCTCCAAGCCAGCTGTTTCAGGACCTCTGAGCCACCCCACGCCTGTCTCAGCATCATCCAGTTCCACATCCCTGAAGTCCTCAGTCTCTCCCTCAACATCAGGTATGATTTTAAACAAACAACTTTAGACCTCAGTCCTGCCTTGTCGGATTAACAGTTTTCAGTGTTAAGAATCCTAGCTAACAAAGATTATTTTTTTCTTGATTCCTGTATCTCACACTAATGTGCTGTGATTTTCATACTCTGAATTGGGAGATTTGCAATGGCTTTGAGGCTGCCAGGCCTCTCTCTGACATTTCTCATGGAGCGAAGTGTACTTACAGATTCAAAGAAAGTGTCTTGCTGTAGGACATTTATCTTCGTGTGGAGCCTGCCCTCCACGCAAGGCAGTTACGGAGCAGTTCTTTAAGATGCGCAGAAGAGAACGCGTCTGCAGTAACTCTTGTGCTTATTGCCCCTGGTGGCAGTGTTTGTATTTTCACAGTCATACTGTAAGCAAGCAGTTTATTAAATAAAGGTCATGACCAGAAATAACTATAGCCAAGTTGAATTGAAGTACATGATAAAACTCCATGGGTAAATGTAGCTAGCCTGTCCTTTTTTACTTTTGAACTTAACAGATGGCAGAAGTTGTATACTACTGAATGCTGTGCCCTTCACTGAGATTCAGCACTTGCTAACGTTTTGCACCACTTCTATTTTTCTTTTTTATGTAAAAGTTTTTTCTGAAACATTTGGGAATTAATTGGAGACATGACACACTTCATCCCTAAATACTTCAGTGTAAATATCCTAAAACAAAGACACACAATATGTTATCAGACTTGAGAAATTTAACATATTGACTGCCACGCTAGAAAAAAATTTTTTTTCCTTGGGGCCACAGTGTTTCATTACGAAAATAGAATAAAAACTTCTAAAACAAAATGATCCTTTCTAATTTAATGAAAAATTTGTTATTTTTTATTGTTTTCTGTGTGTGAGTTATATGCAACTTGAAAAATAGTTCTCACACCTCCCAAGGCGAAGAGACTTGTGAGTTACATATGCTTCACAAGGCTGTGGGCTCACAACATCTATGAGTTAAATACAGCTCACAAAGCAGTTAATGTGTTAACAGCAATCTCATCTACAGTCCATATGTACCTTTCCACAGTTGTCCCAATAGTGTTCTTTACGGCTGTTTCTGTTCCCCACCAATCAGAGATAACACATTGCATTTGTGTACGTGTGTATGTGTGTGTCTCATTTGCCTCATTTAATCTCAAATAGTTCTTAGCCTTTTTTGTCTTTCACTTTATTGACATTTGTGAAGAGGTCAGGCCAGTAGTTTTGTGTACCATCTCTCAATTTGGATTTGATTGTTGCCACATGATGAGATTCAAGATAAATATTTCGGGCATTAATACCACAGAGGTGATGTGCATCAAGTCACATGATTTCATTTTGTCCTGACATAGGTGATGTTACGTTTGCTCACATGGATAAGGTGGTGTTTGCCGGGTCTTTCTTAATTTTTTTTTTCTTTTTTTTTTTTTTGAGACAGAGTCTCACTGTGTTGCCCAGGCTAGAGTGCCGTGGCGTCATCCTCGCTCACAGCGACCTCAAACTCCTGGGCTCAAGCAATCCTCCTGCCTCAGCCTCCCGAGTAGCTGGGACTACAGGCATGCGCCACCATGCCTGGCTAATTTTTTCTATATATTTTTAGTTGTGCAATTAATTTCTTTCTATTTTTAGTAGAGGCGGGGTCTCGCTCTTGCTCAGGCTGGTTTCGAACTCCTGAGCTCAAACAATCCGCCCACCTCGGCCTCCCAGAGTGCTAGGATTACAGGCGTGAGCCACCGCGCCCGGCCTGAGCAAGTCTTTTGACACCATTTTTCTAACAAAATGTGCTCACTACGTCTGTGTCACATTTTGGCAGTGTTTCAGATTTTTTCATCGTTATTATTTCTGCTATGGTGATCTGTGAACAGTGATCTTTGTAATGATTGTAATTGTGTTGGAGCACAATGAACTATGCCCATATAATATAGCAAACTTAATCAATAAGTGTTGTGTGTGTTCCCACTGCTCCACTAACCAGCCATTCCTCATCTCTCCCCTTTCCTCAGGCCTCCCTTTTCCCTGAGACACAACAATATTGAAATTAGGCCAGTCAATAACTCTGCGTCACCTCTAAATGTTCAAGTGAAAGGAAGAGTCAAATATGTCTCACTTTAAATTAAAAGCTAGAAATGATTAAGTTTAGTGCGGAAGGCATGCCTAAAGCTAAGATAGGCTGAAAGCTGGGACTCTTGCACCAAAAACCCAAGTTGCGAATTTAAGGGAAATTTTTTTGAAGGAAATTAAAAATGCTACTCCAGTGAACACATGATTAGAAAGAGAAACAGCCTTATTGCTGATATGGAGAAAGTTGTAGTGATCTGTATAGATCACACCAGCCACAAAATTCCCTTAAGCCAAAGCCTAATCCAGAGCAAGGCCCTAACTCTTCAATTCTGTGAAGGCTGAGAGAGGTGAGGAAGGTGCACAAGGAAAGTTTGAAGCTAGCAGAGACTGGTTCATGAGGTATAGGGAAAGAAGCCATCTCTATAAAATAAAAGTGCAAGGTGAAGCAGCAAGTTATGCAGAAGATCTGGTTAAGGTAATTAATGAAGGTGGCTGTACTAATAGATTTTCAATGTAGACAAAACAGCCTTCTGTTGGGAAAAGTTGCCATCTAGGACTTTCATAGCTGGAGAGGAGAAGTCAGTGCCTGGCTTCAAAGCTTCAAAGGACAGGCTGACTCTCATTTAGGGGCTAGCGCAGCTGGTGACTTAAAGCTGAGGCCAGTGCTCATTTACCATTCTTAAAACCCTAGGGGCCAGGCGCGGTGGCTCATGCCTGTAATCCTAGCACTCTGGGAGGCCGAGGCGGGCGGATTGTTTGAGCTCAGGAATTTGAAACCAGCCTGAGCAAGAGCGAGACCCCGTCTCTACTAAAAATAGAAAGAAATTAATCGGACAACTAAAAATATATAGAAAAAATTAGCTGGGCATGGTGGCGCATGCCTGTAGTCCCAGCTACTCAGTGAGGCTGAGGCAGAAGGATTGCTTGAGCCCAGGAGTTTGAGGTTGCTGTGAGCTAGGCTGATGCCATGGCACTCACTCTAGCCCGGACAAAAGAGTGAGACTCTGTCTCAAAAAAAAAAAAAAAACCCTAGGGCCCTTAAGAATTCTAAATCTACTCTACCTGTGCTCTATACATGGAACAACAAAGCCTAAATGACAGCATATCTGTTTACATCATGATTTACTTTATATTTTAAGCCCACTGTTGAGACTTACTGCTCAGAACAAAAGATTTCTTTCAACATATTACTGCTCATTGCCAGTGTACCTGGTCACCCAAGAGGTCTGATGGAAAGCTATATAAAGAGATTAATGTTGTTTTCATGCCTCCTAACACAGTATCCATTCTGCAGCCTATGGATCGAGGAGTAATTTTGATGTTCAAGTCTTATTATTTAAGAAATACATTTTGTAAGGCTATAGGAGCCATAGATAGTAATTCTTCTGACGGAACTGACCAGAGTAAATTGAAAACCTGGAAAGAATTTACCATTCTAGATGACATTAACATTTGTGATTCCTAGGAGGAGATCAAAATATACACATAAACAGGAGTCTGGAAGAAGTTGATTCCAGCCCTCATAGATGACTCTGAAGGGGTTCAAAATTTCAGTGGAGGAAGTAACTGCAGATGGGGTGGGAATTGCAAGAGAACTGGAATTAGAAGTGGAGCCTGAAGATGGGACTGAGTTGCTGCAATTTCATGATCAAACTTGAACAGATGAGGAGTTGCTTCTTATGGAAGAGCAAAGAAAGTGGTTTCTTCAGATGGAATCTACTCCTGGTAAAGATGCTGTGAACATTGTTAAAATGTCAGCAAAGGATTTAGAATATTACATAAACTTAGTTTCTAAAGCAGCAGCAGAGTTTGAGAGAGCATTGACTCTAAAGAAGTTCTATTGTGGGTAAAATGCTGTCAAACAGCATCTCGTGCTACAGTGAAATCGTTTGAGAAAGGAAGAGTCAGTCAATGCAGCAAACTTCATTGCCTTACTTTAAGAAGTCACCACAGCCACCCTAACCTTCAGCAACCACCACCCTCATCCGTCAGCAGCATCAACATAGAGACAAGACGCTCCACCAGCAGAAGGATTGTAGCTCACTGTAGGCTGAGATGATTGTTAGCATTTTTTAACAGTAAAGTATTTTTTAGTTAATGTACAATAAGTATGTTTTTTCAGACATAATGCTATTGCACACTGAACAGACTATAGTATAAACATATCTTTTATATGCACTGGGAAACCAAAAATTTTATGAGACTTACTTTATTGCAATACTTACTTTATTTATTGCGGTGATCTGGAACCAAGCCACAGTATCTCTGAAGCATGCCTGTATTTTCATGAATGCCAGCGATGATACCTAGCCAGATATATTTGGGCAGCCATTTGATTTTTGAGTGTCAGGAATAATTCTATTTTGGTAAATATTGAACAGACGAGCTGTAAAATTCCTGAAATCTTTGCTCCTTACCTGTCGTTCGGGGGAAAGGGTTGCCTTGGGAAGTTTGCCAGAGTCACCACCTTCCAGGTCTTTTCATCAGACTCTGGGTCACATCTGTCTGTGACTCAAGAGGTTAAGAAACACTGTCCTGGTCTTTTCACATCTCTTTACAGTTCAGGGGAGAAAACTTGAACCATAATGCACATTGACTTTCTTTCCAGATCTCCCTACCCACCATTGCCGTTGTTGAATTCTTAAAGTTTGAAGGCCCTAAATTATTGAATCTCAGTCCCAGTTGCACACTAGACTTACTGGGTGATCCACTCCCTAGCATTTTAATCAGACTCCCTGGGGATGAGGCTTGGTATGACTTTGGTATGCTTGTTTTTAAAAAGTTCCCTAGGTGACTCTAATGTGCAACATTAGAATCTTGTCTTAGAGGCTTCCAAGAGGGTCCTGAAGACCCTGTGAATTCTCACAAGGTGATGATGGGGATTTGTGTTCTAGTCTAGTGGTTTTTAATCTTTGCTGCCCACTTTCCAGAAGTGCATCTGGAGCTTCTGGGGAATAAGGATGCGCCAAATGGCCAGCCTTCTGGGCCTTGCACACAAATACACGTACCTATGTCAGAGACCCTCCAATTTTATTTGCTTTATAAAAGGGTTTCACATCTACGAGATTGATTGATTGATTGATTGACTGACAGGGTCTCGTTCTGTCACCCAGGCTGGAGTACAGTATCAATTCACAGGCGTAAGCATAGCATACTGCAGCCTTGAACTCCTGGCCTCAAGCAGTCCTTCTCAGCCTCCCAAGTAGCTGGGACTACAGACAGGTGCCACCACGCCTGGCTCTGAAATTTTAATATATGTTTTTTTTTATTATCTTGAAATAGAGGCTAACACAACTGGTGGTCATCACTCTTTAATAAAGATCATAAAAGTGGGGCTAGGGACGATGCATAACTTATAGTCCTTAGATTTGGGGAAAGGGCATTTGTGATGGGAGAAATAATGGAAATAAATACTGTCTGTTTTAACTGACTTCTTCAAGCAGGACGATCTGCTCAGGGCTGTCCAAGCCCAGTGCCCTCAATGGTACAGAAATCACCCAGGATAACCCCTGCAGTGGCAAAGTCAGGCTCTCCCCAGGTATGTTTAAATTCAACTTAGAATGATTGTGTTTGTTAATTTATTGCCCTATGCATGCATATTAAAATGGGTTTTGATATTTTAGAATTCAGACCTTAGAAATAGAAATTAGGACTGTGTGATAGGAAATACCAAAGTGTGAGGTTTGAATACTTTTATACTCATAAGAGCAATTTATTTAATTTTTATTGACATATGATACACATAGAAAGGAATGCATGTGATATATGTACAGATTGGTGAATTGTCACCAATTCAACCCACTTTAGTAACTAGCACCCAGATCCAGAAACAGAAATTTACCAGAACTGCAGAGTCCCCCTCATGTGTCCCCTTCTGGTCACTCACCCTTGCCAGAGGGTACCCACTATCTTGAGTTTGAACAGCATAGATGTGTTTAGCTTGCTCATACTTTCTATCAAATGGAATTATACCGTATGTATTCTTATACCTGTCCATTTTGTTCAATGTCATGTTTGTGAGATTTATCCATGTCGTTCCTGTATGGAATTCATTGTGTGACTGTTAGAAATATTCACTCCATTCTTGATGAGCACTTGCATGGTTTCTGGGTTAAAGCTATTATGAATAGTGTTGCTATGACCATTCTAGTTGATATCTTCCAGTGAACATATGCACACATTGCTTTGGGGCATATGCCCAGGAGTTAAATTGCTGGATCATAGACTGTGCATATTTTCCTCTTTAGTAGATTTCTTACCAGGAGTGTGTGAGACTTCCAGCGGCTCCACATCCTCACCAATCTTGGTATTTTTCATCTTTCATTCTTGTGTTTTGTGGTTTTAATTTATATTTCCCTAATGACTAGCAAAATTGAGCCTTTTTTCCATATGGCCATTTGGATATTTATTTTATGCAGTGTCTGTTCATGTCTGTAGTCTACTATTTTTCTGTTGCATTGTCTGGCTTTTTCTTTTTTTTTTTTTTGAGACAGAATCTCGCTTTGTTGCCCGGGCTAGCGTGAGTGCCGTGGCATCAGCCTAGCTCACAGCAACCTCAAACTCCTGGGCGCAAGCAATCCTTCTGCCTCAGCCTCCCGAGTAGCTGGGATTATAGGCATGCGCCACCATGCCCAGCTAATTTTTTTTTTTATATATATATATATTTTTTTTTTAGTTGTCCAGCTAATTTCTTTCTGTTTTTTTGGTTTTTTTTTTTTCGTAGAGACGGGGTCTCGCTCTTGCTCAGGCTGGTCTCAAACTCCTGAGCTCAAACGATCCGGCCGCCTTGGCCTCCCAGAGTGCTAGGATTACAGGCGTGAGCCACCGCGCCCGGCCCTGTCTGGCTTTTTCTTCCTGATTTTTGAGAAAACACACATACACACACACACACACACACACACACACACACACACACTGACACACAGTGCAAATACTTTCTCACTGTGAATTAATTGCCTGTTAATTCTTTTCTTGTTTTCTTTTGAACAAGTTCTTAATTTTAATATAGTTGAGTATATCAGTTTTTTCTTTATGATTAGTGCTTCTCATGTCTTATTTTAGAAATCATTTTCTATTCCAAGGTCAAAAAGATACTTTCCCATGTTTATCTAAAAGCTTTATTATTTTACTTTTCATTTTTAAATCTGCAGTCTATCATCGCAGTGTATTTTAATGGTTTAATGTAAAGAAAATTGTATGTGAGTTTTCACATCTGATTATCTGAGTGCCCTGAGAACAGGAGTCACATCTTTTCCTTCTCTGTCCCCTTAACTAATCTCCCCCAGCCCCCCGCAATCCCAACATGCACCCATACTGGACACACAGTAAATACCCAGGTTACAGTTCACATTTGTGGCATGATATGTGACACAATGTTTGTGAAATAAATGTTTGCTGGTTTTCGGGGTGGTGATGTATTTTTGGTTTTTTGTTTGTTTTTTTGAGACAGTCTCAATAAAACACTGTAGTGTAGCACCACTACACTACACCGGCTAACTTTTTAAAAAAATTTTGGCTAGGCACA